>NC_084560.2:28300420-28435420 GCF_033978685.3 Nerophis lumbriciformis
CCTTTAAAAGTCCACTTTATTCTATTTGTTAACCCAATTGTCTTTTTTAAGGGGGTGCAGTCCAAAAATAAGCCTTGGTGCTGGAGTTTAGACAGTTTAAATGTGCTTTTTGTCAACCCTACTGGGAAAGTGTCGTTTTATGTGTCTGTATCTTTAATGCTAAGAAACTGTGTTTGTCCACGGGGTGCGAATCTACAAGAAGTGCGATTGTGCACCTAATGCACTTTTTTCAAATACAGAAGTACCGTATTATGCAAAACCAACTTTTCTCACCTTCTGGTACCTGCTGATGTGTATTTGAGATCTGCATAAGTCCTGAAAATTTGCACATGTCCGCCACTGTAGTCCGTGCCGATGCCGTAGTCGATAAGCTTGTGCTTTTTCACTATCTTCTTGTTATTGGGCATTCACCCTCTGCTGTTGCCATTTCTAATATAAAGTAGCGTAAAGTTCTAACTTATATCTCGCTATGGAGGCGCTAAAAAATAACAGTATAGTGGGTTTACATAATTCACTCACAGAACTTTAGTTATTAGAGAGTGAGAGTTTTCATGGTACACATTTCCGGTGTTGCTGCACTAGTGAGCCACGGATGAGGAGATGCTGCTCTTTTGTTGATTTAAGTAAAGTGTGATTGACATTAAAACAGTTAGTTCCATCTTTTGACACTTCTTCAACTCCCGTCCTTTCACGCTTCACTGCTACAACAAAGATGACGGGGAGAAGACGCTGTCGAAGGTGAGCCACGTAAATAAGACCGCCCACAAAACGGCGCATCCAGAAGCGACTGTCAGAAAGCGGCTTGAAGATGATCTGTAAAACATAGTCTATGCAACATTTTGACCAAAGAACCACTATTACATGTTATGTAGACCACAGTGAAATGTGTTTTAAATTTTGAAAAAAAAATCATAATATGACCCCTTTAATGCGATTTATAATCCGGTGCGCCTTTTGTATGAAAAAAGACCTGAATAGACCCGCTCATCGGCAGTGCGCCTTATAATCCGGTGCGCCCTATGGTCCAGAAAATACGGGTACCTCAATTTATAAACCTAATTGGTTCTGTGAAGGAGATCTTAACTCAAAACACTTGTATCTAAAATCAAAGTCTTTAATTAAAGTTAACTGAAATCAAATTTAATCGATGCTTGGCCCTCAAAACGGCACATTATTAACATGTAACATGCCCTTTGAAAGGAATTTCTGCACTAGTTAAATGCAGTAATCTAATGCAAATGTACAGCATTTACCTTGAAGAGTGGACTTTTACTATGGAAGTATTATTGTAGCAAAATTATTTGCAAACATGTGCGTGTACTCAAATTGTGCAGTAATTTGTGTGTCTGTATATCAATCCGAGTGTGTGTATTCAGAGCTGAGTGAGTGTGTTTTAGAGCCGCGTACGTGTGATTTAAGTTGTCGGTCTGTCCCTAATCAGAAAGAACCCGATAGGCTGTCTACTTACACGTGACTTTTGGGACACTTCTGCTGTCAAGATTTGAGAGAGCGCACCCAGATTTGTGAGCGTGTAATACAATGTGTGCGCGCGCATTTAGAAGTGCATCTATGCTCTGCAAAATGCAGGAACCCTCTATTGGCTGTCTTTTTTACACGAGACTTTTGCGACACTTCTACTGTGTACGATTTGAGCGAGCGCATCCAGATTTGTGAGCGTATAATACAACTTGTGCGCACGCATTCAGAAGTGCGCATGTGAAATACAATCTGTGTGTGCATATCTGACGTATGCCTACGTTTAACCAACCATTAAATTTTCCTGAGGGAACTCTCCTGAAGGAATCAATAAAGTACTATCTATCTATCTATTGAAGGAACCACACAATTTAAACCAATCAGAAACAACGTATAGCTGAGGTGCGTGAAAGACAGACGCCAAGACCCGCCTTACGTTGTTTCTGATTGGTTTAAATTGTGTCTTCCGTGGTTGGTTAAAAATAGGCACAGTGGACTGATGGTTTGGTCTGGGATTGGCACAATTTAGTGTTGCCAATCAGCCTATCCCCAGGTGCAAGTCTTTGGAGGTGGGAGGAAGCTGGAGTACCTGGAGAAAACCCGTTAGCACATGCCTAAAAATATCTTAAAGCAGATGGCTAAATTAGAGCCACTAAATAGGTTAAAGCAAAGCTTCATAATCTGATTAGTCGACTAATCGCTAAGATAATCAATGACTAGTCAACTAATCGCTAAGATAATCTATGACTAGTCGACTATCAAAATAGTCGTTAGTTGCAGCCCTAGTTTCGGGTTAAAAAAATAAATGCGTCCCCACAGTGTCCTATCAATAGTGACTCACAACCAGGCAGAAACGTTTCCTAGGTGAGAATGTTGTAATACAGTGTGTTGCAAAGCCTGTTTTTTGGTAGTCACAAACAGGTTTTAGGGACACATTATGATAAAAAAAACATCATTAAAAAGTCATCTTTGCAGAATAGGGGACACTTAAAGCAATTTAGTGTTTGAATTTCCTCCTAAAGAGGAAGGCCCTGATCGCTGTCATCTACGTTCTTTCTGTCATGTTTTGTTTTTTTTCTAACCCAGAGTGTGCCTTGGAGGATGAGACTTACGAGGACGGTGCAGAGACACAGGTGGAGTGTAACCGTTGTGTCTGTGCATGCGGCAACTGGGTGTGCACTGCTATGACTTGCACGGGTAAGCTTCAAAATTGTATTTTTGTTATCTTAATTGGTATTGTCCTTCAACATGTGTGTGTGTTTTGACCTTCTGTGTGCGCAGACAAGACAGCTGCCGTGGATGAGTCAACCGATGGCGGTGCAGAGATGACCGAGGAGGAGTGGAACCTCCGCGTAGCCGAGCTGAACAAACACCAGGTCAGCTTTTATCTTCAACCAACAAACCCCCACTATCTGACTTCGAGGTTCCTCGGGGTAATAACTTGGATGTCTGTTTTCCTTGACAAAGGACATCTGGATGAAAGTGCTTAGCCAGCGAAATGACATCCTCCGGTTTAGATTTGTTGACATAAGCTTTTTTGTGACACTAACACCAGTGAACTGAGCTATCAGCATATTTTTTAACAGTGGCAAAAACACCAAGTGTGATGAATCACCATTAAAGACTTAATAACGTACAGTGGAACCTCCAAAGTTGAACAGAAACTTTTTCATAATGTAAAGTGAACTGATCTGTCCCAGGGTCAAACTGTCGCCCCCCTAAAACCTCTATGAACTGGGACAAGAGTAAAAATGTGTTACATAATATGTTAATCACTGCATAATAAGTAGGGATGGTCTCTTACCGCTTTTTTTTTTGTCAAGCTACTGTGCTACAATGGTTTAGCTGCCTTTCTGTTTATAGCATGTTCCTCAATGACGACTATTTACGTGAATAGTTGGGGCTTTTGGATGGGTAGTTTATTTTTTCCTGATACCCGATGCACCAACTTTGGCCTATACTGGAACGGACCATCCCTAATAATAAGACTATATCAAACTAAAATAAAGTGTAACTACCGAATTTTTCGGATTATAAATCGCTCTGGCCGAAATTTGCATAATAAAGAAGGAAAAAAACATATATAAGTCGCACTAGAGTATAAGTCGCATTTTTTGGGGAAATTTTTTGCCAGTCCCTTACAAGTTTCTCGCTTACTCCAAACTTTCTTTCTGCTGCTCGATTGCCGTTTTCTGCTGCATATTTCACTACTTCCAGCTTGTAACCTGCAGTATATGATTTCCTATTCGGTGCCATTTTTGTTCAGCCCTTCTCAGTTTTTATAAGTTACCGCCAATGTTGAAATGATAAATTTTCATAGGTACGGAAGTAGTAGCAGATAGCATCTTTTTTTTCACAATGCACTTCTGCCATGACCGCCGAATTTGTATTGGTTGACGTGTGTGTGTGACGATTGCTGATATACGCCTAGTCTCTTACGTGAATGAGATAATTAATATTATTTGATATTTTACGGTAATGTGTTAATAATTTCACACATAAATCGCTCCAGAGTATAAGTCGCACTCCCGGCCAAACTATGAAAAAAACTGTGACTTATAATCCGAAAAATACGGTACTCTCCCTTTGAAGATGCGTAATGGAGGGGAAACAGCAAGGCAATTACAGTCTGCCAACTGCTGGTGTTTTATGGAAGTAATAATGCATGTCTGGTGGTAGGTAGCAGACATATGTAAGTATCGTATTTTACGGACTATAGAGCATACTTGCCAACCCTCCCGATTTTCCCGGGAGACTCACGAATTTCAGTGCCCCTCCCGAAAAACTCCCGGGGCAACCATTCTCCGAATTTCTCCCGATTTCCACACGGACAACAATATTGGGGGGGTGCCTTAAAGGCACTGCCTTTAGCGTCCTCTCTCACCTGAAAAGGAGACTATTATATATGTCTCCGTTATCCATAGGTTTATCTATAACCCATAAAGTAGGCAGGCACTGAGCTATTTCTCAGCGTGTGTTTATTCCAGCCGGCACGTTAATACACTGACACACAACATCCGGATTTCCATCATGCATTGCTTCAAAACTACGGCAAGTAGTAATGTCCAAAAACATAACAGAGACGAAGCAGAAGAACGAAGAAGAGATGCGGCGACGACGAGTAAGAAGAAGAAGTACGCTTGCAAGTTCCAAAATGATTGGAAAAAATAATTTCAGTTCATCCAGGACAGCTCAAAGGGGAAGGGGTATGCTACCTGCAAATTTTGTAGATCAGACTTCTCCATTGAACATAGTGGCCGAACATATATACTTATTCATGAACGGATTATTTATATATATATATATATATATAAGAAATACTTGAAAATATATACCCCCCACCCCGCTACAACAACAACACCCCCCCCCCCCCCCCCCCCATATCCCAAAACACCCCCCATCTCCCGAATTCGGAGGTCTCAAGGTTGGCAAGTATGCTAAAAAATATTTTTCCATATATTAGCCGCAACAGATATATACGTTACAAAATTAGTTATTTACACAGAAACGGCACTTGTACTATTGTTTCAAAGCACTAAACGGAAGAAAATATTGTAGAGGTTCACCCTGCAGCACCTGCAAAGTGAAAACTTGTCCAAAATATGGTGCCGTAGCACACATAATAACACACCTTTTCAGTGTCTCTGCTTGTGTTTTTAATGAAAACTATTTGTTAAACACAAAACATTATGGCCGTTAGCGAAGAAAAATCCATTAATAAGCCGCACCATTTTATAAGCCGCAGGGTTCAAAGCGTAAAAACAAAGTAGCAGCTTATAGTCTGGAATTTATGGTATGTTATGTGGTGGCAGTTGAAAACGTATAGAAACAACTAAACACACTTGTAAAGTTTGTCCTTTACATACTTTGTTGTGAGCTGAAGTCTCTGCGGAGTTGATAATGATGCAGAATGATGGTTTGAACTTTATTTTTGAGGCTTATTCCTATACATACAAATCCTCAAAATTGTACAACTTTTACTGAAAAGTTGGATGTTGCACTGTATTACGCCGTTTGTCACATCAAGCAACAGTTGCTGCATTCCCACACATACAGCCCTGTAATGTAAACTTCATTCGAAAGCAGGGCTATTCAACTGGTGGCCGGGGAATGACAACACACCGGCCCAGGTTTAGTTCAAAACTTGGGAAACAGATCGCTCCTGTTCATCTGACAAAAATAAATAGACCCAAATCAGGTGTCTACTGTAAGGGACCCTGGTTTTCCGAAATATACAAAATAAGACTATTAGTGAAGGGAGAAGTCCCGCCCCGGTCCTTAGCTTCTGGAAACGTGGCCCAAACTTAAGTAAACAAGTAAATAAACAAATCAGGTAGTTCTAGTGTACACGCAGGGACCGCATGCACACATACAAAAGCAACTGGCGGACGTTGTGGCGTCCTCCTCTGTTCAGCGGTCCTTGAACACACTCTAAAAACACCTCAGTTTCGTATTTCTCTGAGTATAGAACGATTAGTCTGGCCTAAGAGAGCACAGCACGAAGGTTCAATGTGCACAATTGAATATCTTAGTTACTCAGACAGCAATGTGTTGATATAAGTTTAGATGGGGGGTATGTTGTTTCGTAATGGGGAAAGACGTTAATGTCTCTTGTTTTCATGTTAGCGTTTAAGCGGGCGCCAGTCAGTCTGTGAATTTATCAAAGTGCAGTTATCAATCACAATTACTCTAGTAGTAATGCAACTTTTTTTTCCATTATTTTTTTTAAATCTCATAATTCTGCTATTGCGTTTCTTTACTTAGTAACAACATTTTAATTCTGACTTTTTTTTTTTAAACATTAAACATTTACATGTAAAATTGCAACTTTCATCTACTTAAACTCCAAATGTATTCTTTAATATTTTTCAATATCATCATTCTTATTTCTCATCAAATTGTGACTATATTCTCGTCATGATGCAACTATATTATTTTACTTCATTTTTTTTTCTTTTCAGAGTGACCCTTTGTGACGATAACTCACATTCCAGAAACTCGCTTGCCAAACAACGGCTGTTCTAGCACCTGTGCGAATAGAACTTTTTCTAAACTCTGCATATCACTTATACAGTCGTGGTCAAAAGTTTACATACACTTGTAAAGAACATAATGTCATGGCTGTCTTGAGTTTCCAAAAATTTCTACAACTCCTATTGAGTATGTATACTTTTGACTCAGCAGGTTTGGTCACATTTTCAGTAGACCCATAATAAATTCATAAAAGAACCAAACTTCATGAATATTTTTGGTGACCAACAAGTATGTGCTCCAATCACTCTATCACAAAAAAATAAGAGTTTTAGAAATGATTGGAAACTCAAGACAGCCATGACATTATGTTCTTTACAAGTGTATGTAAACTTTTGACCCCGACTGTAGCTATTTTGTGTAATTAATTTGCTTTCACACAACTACAATATGTCTACCATGTCCTCATTCATTTTGTATGTTGTTTCCGTGCAGGAAACCGTGGAGAAAATGAAGGCCAGCACAAAAGAGGCTTGAATAACGATGCAATCAGAGATGGAGGATGCACACCGCACCACTTTTTCCTCCATACTTGACTGACCTTTGCAGCCTGTGTGTCGTTATTGTCGGTAACACCACACTGACTTTGACATGCGTCTTTACTATTTTAGTTATAATTATTATTACACATGTTTCACAGTGTTAAAGTTTGCTAGAGTCAGGGGGGCCGTTACAGTCCCCCTTTGCATTCAGTACTGTCATATTTGATTGTATTAACTACTCCTGTACACGTCTTACTACACATTTTCTGCGGTTTTGCGATTCATTTTGTCGTTGCGTATGTAGGCTCATACTTGACCAACGCACTTGTTTTTTTATCTCTCTCATTTGCTCTCTTCGTGCACACCAAGCAACTGACCCGAGGTAGCTTACTAGACATTTAGCAGCAAAAACATGTGGTTGTACAGGAGGAAGGGGATTCATATGGCCCCATCTGTCATGGTTTACCTGACGCATGAAACCTGACGGATTTAGCCACCAGATTGTTGAATATTTTTAAAAATTTTGAGAGGCAAATTCTAACTTTGACCACAGTGTCAGTTGCTATATATTTTCAGCAGACTGCATTGCAAGATGATTAACACCCCTCTTCCTCTTACGCAAGATCCACCCAGGAATGGGGCCGTATGAATCCCTTCCTTACTGTAAGTACGCTTTTTTGCACCATTTTTTTCCTCCTTGTGGGGCTCAGATTTACTACATGGGCAAAAGTATGAACACGCAACTATTTTTGGTGTCGAAATACCATTGTCCATATGTCTCTTCAGGGCCAGTCCCTGGTGAGACATCTGAACGTAGTATGGTGGGAGTGGGGGTGTCTGAAACCAAAGATTTGATGAAAATGTTTGACTCTTTGTACTCAAATCTCCAGGTAAGGCAGTATTATTACTCTGGACCCAGCAACAACACTATACCTTCTCTATTTACAAAAAAAAAAAGAACTAGCCTACTAGTTGTGTTTTGTTTGTTTGTGTGAGAGAGCGATTATGCGTGTCTTCTTTTTACGTAGTTCAGTGTTAATTGACAATAATAAAAAAAACAGTGCCTTAGACTTGCAAGATTGCTCGTACAAAGTCTATTTTATCACATGAGTTAGAGGGAACGTGATGAATGTTTTGCTGATGTTTGCCAGTTGCTAAATGGCTCGTGACTTCCTGATGAATGCCTCGTGGACGTCTTTTATCGGAAGGAATATGTATTTAAGCCAATAAACCTTTGTACACCACTAAACTGTCACTTCGAGTGTGTTAGGTGCCATTGTTTGCTCTAAAAGTGATATTTCTTTAAAAAAAATGCAAGTACAATCCGGTGCACTATTCCTCATGCAATGCGTGTCACTGCAGCCTTGCATAGCGTAACTAAAGAAGGGTGTTGCGTAATGTAGGCAGAGCTGGAAAAGTTGGCAGGCTTGCTTGTGGCAAGGTTTTCAAATAATTACTCGTTGCGCAAACACAATGGTAAATGTTCTTAAAAAGCCATAGCAAAAATCATTCTAAACACTACTAAGCGTTCGGTTGTGAACAAAACATTTTTTTTAATTCCAACTATTTGGAGTGAATTATTTGTTAGTTTGCATTCATTTCTACAAATGTGCTGTTTAAGCTGTATGTGGTGTGTTCACTCCATGATGTGGTCATGTTTGTTTTAATACTGTGGTGGGTTCCACACCAGCTCATCCATGGTCCTAATAAAGATAGGCAGATTATTTTTTGATATTTTCCTTTTTTAGAAGGCTAAAAATGTTGTATATATTTTATTTGTATATGTTTGTTTTACTTTTGTTACTATATATAAAAACAATAATTTTCTGCAGCCACATAATTTCTCTACTGTGGGATTATATAAATATATCCTATCCTAAACTTAGTTATAGACATTTCATGTTATTTTAAATTAAGCCTTTTTCAAAGATTTTCCCCCAAAAAATGTTGCTGTTTTTGTTATTTCTATTTCTGGAATGTGCCGAGAAAATGAGAGATCAGGTGTGTCCAAACATTTTCAACTGAGGGCTATTTAAAGGATGTGAGGGCCATTTTGGTAGTTTTCATCTTCAAAACCAGTATAATATATTTATTTATTCAAAGATTTAGAAAATGCAATTTTGTGTGAACGCTAAAGATTCAAAGCCGAACTGAAATGCTAACAGTTAGCACGTGGCCAGACAGTGTCAAGTAACGGAAAATATGAGCAAAATAAGCTAAAACAGCTAACAGTGCTATGGTAACAATAGCATGCTTACAGTTAGTGTTAGTGAAAAACCAACACTAAAGTGTAAACTTGCTAAATTAACTCAAAAAGCTAGCATTCTAAATGCTAACCATAACATGCGTCAAGTACAATATATTACTCTGAGGTGTGTACCTAAAAATGTGTTTAAAATGCTAGCATGCCAACATTAACATGCATCAAAATGAGCAAAAAAGAAGCTAACATGATAAAAAAAAATACTATGCTAACAATAGCATGCTTACAATTAGCAGGAGTGAAATACCAAAATATATGACGCAGAGGTTTAAACTTACAAAATTAGCAAAAAAGCTAGCATTCTCCCTATCGGCATATTACGGATACGGCAACAGCTGACTGGTTTGCAGGTGTGTAATTTTTTGTGAGTTTATGCACTGTGTTGGTTTTGTTCTTTGAACAAGGTGATGTTTATGCACGGTTCATTTTATGCACCAGTAAAAAAAACATGGTAACACTTTTCTATGGGGAACATATTCACCATTAATTATTTGCTTATTAACATGCAAATTAGTAACATATTGGCTCTTAACAAATTATTATTAAGTACTTATTATAATGCCTTATTCGGCATGGCCTCATTATAACCCTGACCCTAACCCTAACCAAAAAACTCTAAATCAAGTCTTTATTACTTAGAATTAGAGATGCCCGATAATATCGGCCAGCCGATAAATGCTTTAAAATGTAATATCGGAAATTATCGTTACTGTTTTTTTTTGTTAACGGTATCGTTTTTTAATTTTTTTTTTTATTAAATCAACATAAAAAACACAAGATAACTTACAATTAGTGCACCAACCCAAAAAACCTCCCTCCCCATTCACACTCATTCACACAAAAGGGTTGTTTCTTTCTGTTATTAATATTCTGGTTCCTACATTATATATCAATACAGTCCGCAAGGAATACAGTCCGTAAGCAAACATAATTGTGCGTGCTGCTGGTCCACTATTAGTACTAACCTTTAACAGTTAATTTACCTCATTTTCATTCATTACTAGTTTCTATGTAACTGTTTTTATATAATTTTACTTTCTTTTTTATTCAAGAAAATGTTTTTAATTTATTAATCTTATTTATTTTATTTTTTAAAGGACCTTATCTTCACCATACCTGGTTGTCCAAATAAGGCATGATAATGTTAATTCCACGACTGTATATATCAATATTGGCTGATATCGGTATCGGTTGATATCGGTAATTAAAGAGTTGGACAATATCGGATATCGGCAAAAAGCCATTATCGGACATCCTTACTTAGATATGTTCCCCTAGTGTCCAAATAACTCTAAATTAAGCATTTGTTACTTAGAATATGTTCCCCATACTAAAGTGTTACCAAAAACATACAACTTTGTCTTGAATTTGAAAAAAAAACATTTTATTTTTCACTAAAGAAGGGTTCGGTGAATGCGCATATGAAACTGGTATGGTTAAGAACCACTGATCTAATGCTAAAGATTGTGCTGTTACAAAAAATAGCTGAGATAGGCTACAGCACCCCCCGCGACCCCAAAAGGGACAAGCGGTAGTAAATAAATAGATGGATGGATGGGCCACGATTTGGACACCGCTGCACTAAATGTATAAGCTGCTTTAAATGTCTTCCATCCATCCATTTTCTACCGCTTATTCCCTTTGGGGTCGCGGGGGCGCTGGAGCCTATCTCAGCTACAATCGGGCGGAAGGCGGGGTACACCCTGGACAAGTCGCCACCTCATCGCAGGGCCAACACAGATATACAGACAACATTCACACTCACATCCACACACTAGGGCCAATTTAGTGTTGCCAATCAACTTATCCCCAGGTGCATGTCTTTGGAGGTGGGAGGAAGCCGGAGTACCCGGAGGGAACCCACGCAGTCACGGGGAGAACATGCAAACTCCACACAGAAAGATCCCGAGCCCGGGATTGAACCCAAGACTACTCAGGACCTTCGTATTGTGAGGCAGATGCACTAACCCCTCTCCCACCGTGAAGCCCTGCTTTAAATGTCTTGTATATTTTTAATGAATTTTACACATAACTTGACAATATATTTAGTAATACTTTTTTTTTTTTCCTGCTGAGCCGAAAACGCCGTCTTGTGAACCGAGCTTCAAAAGTCCATCCATTTTTTATTTTTTTTTCTTGACCCACTCAGGGTGGTGGGGGAGCTGGAGCAGTCGGCTCTGTTCACCAAGCCGGAAATCCCATCACTATAACGTTGCCTTGTTACGTGACAGATGTAAGGACCAATAGAAAGCGAGCATGGGAGGGGCCTGCTGTAAAAAATTAGCCAATCGCTAAACGCAAAAGCATGCACGTGATTCGCGGTGCGTTGGAGGACAGTTGTATAAAATGGGGCCCACGAGAGCACATGAGGACTAACGCTCCCATATGAGTTTGTTTAAACCGAGAAATGTGGTTAGATGTTGCAGGAAGGCGCGACAAGTTGTTTATAGCGTGAAAGCTTGAAGGGCGAGTGAGACGGACGGTGTCTTCCAGAGAAAACTTCCACACGGACTTGGCTTACTCAGTCCCCTAAAATGGAGACAGTCAGCGACAATGTGCTCGACTACTCCCACTTGAACCTCAACACTTTCAGCGCGGAATGTGTCAGCGACGAGAAGAAGAGGAACACCGCCCAGCTTTACCTACACTACAACCGGCTGAGCTCGCTGCCCTCGTCGGTCACCTCCTTCTCCAACCTCCAGCTGCTGGACGTCAGCAACAACGGACTGTCGACCCTGAGCGAGGATATCACGCGGCTCCCCAAGCTTAAGACGCTCATAGCCAAGAACAACCACCTGGACGAGCTCTCTCTGCCCAAAGGCTTCGGCTCCATGCAGCTGGAAGTGGTGAACTTCAGCGGTAATCGCTTCGAGGAGATCCCACTCCAGTGCACCAAACTACGGCGGCTGCAGTCGCTGTCACTCGGCGGGAATAGACTGAAAAGTATCCCTGCTGAGATCGAAAATCTTACGAGGTAGGTCCCCCAACACAATTTAAAACCTGAAGATATCTATTAAAACGTAATATATGTTAATAGTTTGTTATTTGTAGAGAAATGTACACACTTTGGGTACATATAAGCGAGTTAGCTTCAAGTCCGGCTGGGGATTTTCAGTGTCACATCAATGTTCACTTTGCCCACCCTCTCAACAAAAGCGGCACACATCACCATGGCAACACAGGTTGTAGAGTTTACTGGGGATAAGTGGGTCACACGGTTTACGCCACTGACACTCATAGAAAGTTCAGCTTCACGTCAGCCCGCTATGGGTCAGTGATGCGTTCAGGGTAATGGAGGCTGACAGCTTTAGCTGTTTTTAAAGCGACCATTAGGTTCAATTTGCTACATTTGCTCAATATTTATATTTTAACGTGTACTCTACTACTAAAACTTTGCTGACTTTATGTACAGTACATGTATGGTATGTATGTATGCAAGAAAATACACAATATACCCCTTGTAAACAAGAGCGGACGCCTAAGAGAAGACATAAAATAGGTAAAAAGTAGACTGGATTGCAATATAAGCTGTCCAATTTCCCCTTTTGTTTGGATTTTGATACATACAGTCGTGGTCAAAAGTTTACATACACTTGTAAATAACATAATGTCATGACTGTCTTGAGTTTTCAATCATTTCTACAACTCTTATTTTTTTGTGATTGGGGCACATACTTGTCGGTCACAAAAAACATTCATGAAGTTTGGTTCTTTTATGAATTTGTTATGGGTCTACTGAAGATGTGAGCAAATCTGCTGGGTCAAAAGTATACATACAGCAATGTTAATATTTGGTTACATGTCCCTTGGCAAGTTTCACTGCAATAAGGCGCTTTTGGTAGCCATCCACAAGCTTCTGGTTGAGTTTTTGTCCACTCCTCTTGACAAAATTGGTGCAGTTCAGCTAAATTTGTTGGTTCTCTGCCATGGACTTGTTTCTTCAGCATTGTCCACATGTTCTCAACGGGGTTTAAGTCAGGACTTTGGGAAGGCCATTCTAAAACCTTAATTCTAGCCTGATTTAGTCATTCCTTTACCACTTTTGACGATAAGACCTTCTAGAGGAAAGTTCTGTGGTCAGATGAAACAAAAATTAAGCTGTTTGGCCACAATACCCAGCAATATGTTTGGAGGAGAAAAGGTGAGGCCTTTAATCCCAGGAACACCATTCCTACCATCAAGCATGGTGGTGGTAGTATTAAGCTCTGGGCCTGTTTTGCTGCCAATGGAACTGGTGCTTTACAGAGAGTAAACGGGACAATGAAAAAGGAGGATTACCTCCAAATTCTTCAGGACAACCTAAAATCATCAGCCCGGAGGTTGGGTCTTGGACGCAGTTGGGTGCTCCAACAGGAAAATGACCCCAAACCCACGTCAAAAGTGGTAAAGGAATGGCTAAATCAGGCTAGAATTAAGGTTTTAGAATGGCCTTCCCAAAGTGCTGACTTAAACGTGTGGACAATGCTGAAGAAACAAGTCCATGTCAGAAAACCAACAAATTTAGCTGAACTGCACCGATTTTGTCAAGAGAAGTGGTCAAAAATTCAACCAGAAGCTTGTGGATGGCTACCAAAAGCGCCTTAGTGCAGTGAAACTTGCCAAGGGACATGTAACCAAAAATTAACATTGCTGTATGTATACTTTTGACCCAGCAGATTTGGTCACATTTTCAGTAGACCCATAATAAATTCATAAAAGAACCAAACTTCATGAATGTTTTTTGTGACCAACAAGTATGTGCTCCAATCACTCTATCGCAAAAAAATAAGAGTTGTAGAAATGATTGGAAACTCAAGACAGCCATGACATTATGTTATTTACAAGTGTATGTAAACTTTTGACCACGACTGTACATAACACAATATAATGATACAATATTGTCCATTGGAAATAATGCATATTGAAATCTGTTCCAGGGTCAAACTGTGGCTGTCATAATGCATTTATCACAGCACGGGCAATGTTTTAAATACAATTTTAACATTCTTAACTACTACTGTACCATGTTTAATTGACTATAAGGATGGTGATATTTCCCCGGAAGAAAATGGTCTAATACGGGGGGTGAAATATTTATACAGTACATGTAAACCTTGCTTATGACAAATTACAATTCTGACTTTAACATCGCAAAATCGCAATTATTCTGTCCTAAACTTAAGTAGTTTTTTTTTTAGTATTACAAAGTGTTTATATCATTTTTGTAACATCAAAAACTCCTTTGGTAAGACTGTACCTCAAAGGGTCTGTTTACAACATTTACACCAATGCCTACAGGGTGCTAACTTTCCAAAGTATTTTACACCGTATATCCCGCCCTCTTATGGCTTCTAAGACGTAATGACGTAACTGCGTACGTACGCAACACATGCACACGCATTCATTTTGGGTTGAAAAATGTAGACTATTCTAAAACAAATGTGTTCTGTTTAACCACCAATGGTAACATGAGTTAGCCAATGGTGTTCTTGTTATGCGTTTTGCTTTGAAAAATGTAACTAAAGATGTTGCAACTACCGTATTTTCCGGACTATAGAGCGCACCGGTATATAAGGCGCACCCACTCTAGAAGAAAAAAATATTTTTCAATATGTTAGCTGCACAGTTGTGAGATTAGTTATTTACACAGAAATATTTTGTAAACGTCTATTTAAATACGGTACCTTAATTGTTTTCAAATGGCTGATCAAACCAAACAGAAGTCATCGTCATGGATACACACGCTACGGAAGCTTGCTCTGCAATCAGCTAAACAGACTCAATAACTTCACGGTGACGTTTTGGTGAACTTACTGAGGAATTTGTGAAACTGAAAAAATACAAAAAGAATGCCATTGGACGGTAATAATACTAACACAGACACTTGTAAATGTTTTAGCATATTAGCTAATACTAACGACACTAGCTTGAATATATTATGATAGTACGTACAAATATGCATGGACACACTCTTCCAGACATCACACATGGGATGGTTTAGTAAGTATGAATATATTAAGTTATATTGTAAAACTTACAAATGTTGCTTGGCGTGTTGAATGGTGAATCTATATGAGTAGAAACGCTATGGACGACTAGAAAACGGACCGACACTTGTACTTGCGGTTCAAAGCACTAACCGAATGAAATACTGTAGACCAGTGGTTTTCAGACTTTTATTTTTTTAGCAAGTACCACCTCAGAAAAACGTTTTCTCCAAGTACCACCATTGAAATACAGTAGCGTAGTAGGCATTAAAAACAAGGCAGATGTTTTTGATGTCTGTGTTTGAATATAGGAAAATAAAACACTGTACTTTAATCAAGTGATTATTTCTTGTACCACTAGTGGTATACCTATTACACTTTGCGAATCACTGCTGTAGACACTCATCCCGCAGCACCTGCAGTGAGCGAACTTGGCCAAAAGATGGCACCATAGCACAAACAATAACACACATTTTTTGTGTCTCTGCTTGTGTTTAATGCAAACTATTTGTTGTACACAAAACATTATGGCCGTTAGCGAAGAACAATCAATAAATTAGCCACACTGCTTTATAAGCCGCAGGGTTCAAAGCATAGGAAAAGAGAAGCAACTTATAAGTCTGGGAAAATAATATCTAAAAGATCAGCTGTCTTAAATTTTGGGGTCTACATATTTTTACATGCAACCTTAGACAAGTCATGGCTTTTCTTCCTGTCACTCACCTGGATAGATGCAGCCACATGGAAATTTGCTGGAAAAAAGTATCTCATAGGTTGTTGGCAGGTTAGAAAACAGAAGGAGTTATGATGCTAATTTGAACTACAATGATTTTGAAAAGGTGGCAAAAATAAAGGGGTTCAGCTTCTGTCTTATATTTATATCATTGCAGTATTTTTTTGATAACCAGTGAACATGCACTGTAACTTATTTTCATGTGCGTGTCCCATTTTTTGGTAGTGATATAAAGCCAAACCAGTTGCGCAACATCACGTGTTAATAGTTAGCAACAAACAAAAGTTAGTTTGTGCTTTGAATGGCAGCATCTGGATTCACTTCCCTCATGTGCCAATATTTCAGCAGCAGTGATTACAAAACACTTTTTTTTTTTTTTCCTCGAATTTTAACTTTTTAAGGACAAGGCAAGTGTTGCCTTAAAGAAGGGCTCATAGTGTTCATGTATGATATCTAGGGCTGGCCAAAGTAATTAAGATTATTGTTATCAATATTGAAATCATGATTACTGATTGTAAGGTAAAGCAGTGTTGGGGTGTGAACATAATACCATCATGTAATTTATAATGTCTAATAAAAAGGCTATAGATAAACGTTATCCATATATCCATCTATCCATTTTCTATCGGGAATAAGCGGTAGAAAATACTGGAGCCTATCTCAGCGTTATCCATATATCTAAAAACAAATTAGTTTTTTTAAATTCTTTAATAATATCAACTTGTCAGCTTGTTATCATTACATGATGCCTTTATCACTATTTTTACATTTTGATAGTGGGATCTTTTTATTTTTATTTTTATTATTAGTTATGTACATTTATATGTACATGTTGATGCTGTATCGGGATAGATCCATCAATAGTTTGAGCAGAAATATGTCATATAGGAATCAACCATACACAATAAAACATGAACAAAATGCTGTGTCACATGAATGGTTTTTGATGTAATACCTTTGTGACATGAAAAAAACAAGTAATGTAAAAAAAACATCATAGCGTTTACTTTTTGATGTCAAAATAAAACACAAGGCAGTTTGGATAATGAAGATGAAGTCTAATAAACAAGCTTTGTTCTTCTCCATTTATGTATGTAATGTATATATGTATTATAGAACCATTTCAAAACTGGGTACAAAGGCTACTAATTTGGCTGCTGACCTATGCAGTGCCAATAACATTACACCATTTCCAGTTGTATTATTATGCCCAAACTATAATTAATCTACTTGCTAATTTACTGTTAATATCTGGTTACCTTCTGTTATAACATGGTTCTATCTACACTTCTGTTAAAATGTAACAAACAATTAGTCTTCTGTTGTTTGGGTACGTTATAATAGGTTTAGGCGTGTGGATATCAATCCAATACCAAGTAGTTACAGGGGCAGTATCAGTCATACCAGTGCTGATACTTCAAATTTTCAAAATCATACCATACAAAAACACAGGATGACATGTAACAATATCAATAAAATATTTAAATCATTTCCTACTATTGCTTGGATTTACATGACGTCAAGTCCGGCTCATTAAATATGAGTGGTGGTCACTGTAGCGTCTGTTTTCAATGGGTACTACGCGCCATTTAGCCTTTCTCAAACAAAAAATGCCCTACGCTTGTGTCGTTTTCGACTGTACGAACCATTCAAATCGCGAAAAGGATAAACATTTCTCCAGAGTTCCTCGAGAGGTAATCAAGAAGCGCCGAAGAGTGCAAGATTTTACGAAAGCAAACGGGAAAAGTAGCTCTTGGACATACCATTCCAGTCCCAGGGAGCAGAGTCAAAGAACGCACGAGTTTGCTGTGTTGTTAAAGGTTGTTTAATACACTTTACTTGTTTAGTATTTCCCATTGAAGTATTATCTTGATATTGTTTGTATTTACATTTTTGATAAACAGAAACCAGAAAGTCAGGGTCAATGACACTCGTAAGTAAAGGCACTTCTTCGGCCACCCTCTTGTCTATTCTGTACACAAATATGTCATGTGACAACAGGACAAAAATCAAATATGGTGATGATTCAGTAATTGTTAGTTTGTTAAACGGATATGCAGTCACAGGTGTCAGCTGTTAAGTGCTAGTTGTCTGAGTTTTACTTTGTTTACCTGGACGCATCCTCGCAAGAGTCAAAGTAGAATCATTAAATGCAACCTAACCCGAGCAAAAACAATGCATATTTATTTATCCGGTAGAGTCTTCATACCAATTTCCTTGACCCAGCCACACACAAAGAAGTTGTAGACCTTCATACTTTTCCAAGTTCTCATCTGTATTGTCGTATAGAATGAGGTTGGAGCACAAGATAGTTCGACATGTCTGGGAACTCCACGGACAGATAATCCTTGATGTCACTCAACAAATCTTTTTTTGATAAATTATAGGGATTTATCCCATTGCATAGTTAGATTTTTTGCTTGTATCTGCTTTTTGCAGTAAGATCTAGACCCCTTGTGTCCTAGATAGTTTGCTTGCTGCACACCAGCCAGCTTGGCTTGGTTGACCACCACTTTTTTTCACTCCCGGGACTAAGACCCCGTTTACACTAAAAATCACACCTAACCTTATCCGTGTCCACACACATTGCCACCGTTTAAGACCCCCGCCCCAGAGCTAGTACGCATGTGCAGAAAATGCGCACGTCATAGTCACCTCCAGTGTTGCTTTGTGTGCAAGTTCTTAAATGTAACTTATCTGAACAATATCCAGTGTTGTGGTATTTCAATTAACTGGAATCCAGTGTGCTGTGGGGCCCTATTGTAGTGAATCACACCTGAGCCATCATAAATTAATCAATTCTTTATTAGACACGTAAACAATGTGCTAAAGAACATTTTACAACAATTAAACTAGAGATCTAGATATCTGGTCAGGACACTCCTCACTCTTTTGCCTTCACCTTCATTGTCCATTCCTTTTTGGTGACTTAATATACTCTGGACCTAGACTTTGAGTCCGCGACATACATGGCTGACAATAACTGACACAGTCTGCTTTGCCAGTCCAAATGCATTCAATGTTTTTCGTAGTTAGTCTTCCCTCGACGGCCAGGTAATACAAAGCACACGCTACCTTTTTTGTCACATCCACGGGAGCTCGTATTCTCGTTGTCTCTCCTTCGACAAATGGACAAAGTTTTTCGCTAAGTAGCATCACAGCTGACCCGGCCGGACATTCCAAAGTTCTCTTGCCGCCTGAGAAGTGTTGTATCCCAAATTGCTGCAATCGCTTTCTCTTAAGGTATTCATGTGTGATTTCCACAAGCGTCTGTACATGTAGAGGAAGGAGAAACACGGGCATGTCTGGATGACTCGCCTTCATATTTCCAGTGGTTAGCTCCGGTTGTTATGAAACCGCTTTATTAAGAAGCTGGTTGTGGCGTGTTATTTCTGACGTCACTTCCTGTGTGGGCATGGTCTTTCTGGCGTCACTTCCTCTCCGAACTCACTTTGTAAACTATCAATGAGTCCACACAAAGCTAAGTGCCGGAGATTCAAGAAATACACGGCGCACTTACCCGTGTAAAAAAATTGTCCGAGGAGGGGGACCTTAAACGCTGGTTTAGTGTGGCTGAAACGGGGCCTAGGCTGAATAATTATTTGTTTAAAGGGTTAAACAACTTAGTGTAGACGTGGCCGAAGTCATGTGACGGAATACAAGCAATGGCTCTGATTTAAAGGGGAAAATAACTTCTTTTTTTTTGCCTATCATTCACAATCTTTATGAGAGACAACAAGACAAAGGTTTGGTTTTTTTTGCATTCTAACTTGTAAAAATCTGCTTGTTCTTGATGGTTAGCAATGCAGCTAATGGGAGCTATCAATTATATCTCTAAATCACTTTAAACTAAGGCTGCAGCTAACGATTATTTTTCTATCGATTAATCTATAGATTATTTTTTCGATTAATCTATAGATTATTTTTCCTTTTACCGATTATTTTTTTTATTTAAAATGAAGATGAAAAAATAAATGTAGGCCAGTTTTTTCAAAAGGCATGGCTTTTATTTACAAAAAAAAAAGTATGGCCACTCAGTCAACATTGACAACAACATGACAAAATATTCTGTAACAATGTAAACATTTAACAAAATTAAAAGTAGCTTATTTGCTTTTAATGTGCAAATATAAAAGTAAACATCCAGTGCAAATCTTAATATTCTGCAATAGTATAAGCATTTCAAAAGTAAAAGTATTGCTTATTTTGCTTTAAAATGTGCAAAAATAAAGATATACATCCAATTCAAAAAAGTGCAAAACGGATATATATTGTGTAACAACAGTGTAAACATTTCAACAAAAGTAAAAGTATTGCTTATTTGCTAAAATGTGCAAAAATAAAGATAAACATCCAATACAAAAAAGTGCAAAACGAAATATTCTGTAACAGTGTAAACATTTCAACAAAAGTAAAACTTTTGCTTATTTTGCTTAATAACACAACAATGATAGTATGATTAAAGTGAAAGTTAATTGTTCGTTTGTACATAGTATACGTAATTGTTAATGTTGTAAAAGGTATTTGCACAACTAATTAACGTCAGCGTTAAAGAGGAGCGCGTCTTTGTAAACACTGAACAGGCACGCCAAACGCTCCTCTCAGAGCGAAACGGTGCTTTAGTTTATGAATTTACAACGCAGATACAAATGACACATTCATGTTTTTGTGTAATGATGACAACGTATACTCACGCGGACGATTGACTAGTTGATGGTGATGGCAAGAACGCTGCCGTTGTGCTGCTATGATAGGCCATTTCCGCTCGACACAGTGTGCATACAACAACATTATTAGCAGAGGTGGGTAGAGTAGCCAGAAATTGTACTCAAGTAAGAGTACTGTTACTTTAGAGATTTATTACTCAAGTAAAAGTAAGGAGTAGTCACCCAAATATTTACTTGAGTAAAAGTAAAAAGTATGTTGTGAAAAAACTACTCAAGTACTGAGTAACATACACACACATATCATATATATATATATATATATATATATATATATATATATGTGTGTATATATATATATACACACACACACACACATATATATATATATATATATATATATATATATATATATATATATATATATATATATATATATATATATATATATATATATATATATATATATACATACATACATTGATATATACAGTATATAATTTATATTTATTTATTTTGCCGTTTTTGTTTACATGTTAAAGGTGTTTTAATAATTATACATGCATGTTTAACATATAGATTCCTTTCTTTCATGAAGACAAGAATATAAGTTGGTGTATTACCTGATTCTGATGACTTGCATTGATTGTAATCAGGAAGCAGTGCTGGTAACGTCCACGTTTTCAAATGGAGGAGAAAAAAAGTTCCTCCTTTCTGTCTAATACCACATGAAAGTGGTTGTTATTTGGCATCTTATTTGTCCACCTTCCATATTCGTTTTTATACCCTTTACAAGAAATACATTGGCGGCAAACTCCGTAGCTTGCTAGCTTGTTTGCGCTGGCTTTCGGAGACTCTTATTTTGAAAGCGCAGGCGCGATGGAGCGGGACTTTTATTGTGAAGACAGGAACTGTGCAGTCAGTCTTTACGGTTGAAATAAAAAAAGGGTCTTTTTTCCTTCACACCTTTGATTGATTGATTGGAACTTTTATTAGTAGATTGCACAGTACAGTACATATTCCGTACAATTGACCACTAAATGGTAACACCCGAAGTTAGCTCGGAGCCAGTCAGGTCATGTGACCCCTGGCTCTGTTTGATTGGTCCAACGTCACCAGTGACTGCATCTGATTGGTGGAACGAAGTGAAACGTCACCAGTAAGGCAGGCACTTTGAAGGTCTGTCTGACAGACCAAAACAAACAAAGCGTGCATTAACAGATCGATAAAAATTAGTAGCGAGTAGCGAGCTGAATGTAGATAAAAGTAGCGGAGTAAAAGTAGCGTTTCTTCTTAGGCCGTTTATTGAAATACTCCCACACTTTTGACGACTTTTGGCGTGCTTTTTTCCCCTCGCTCGCACCGCTCGCATCGTCTGCTTTGCGCTCCGCCATGACGGTAGTGTGACGTAAATATGCGACGCGTCGACGAACAAAAACGTCCTCGACGTATTTACGTAACCGATGACGTCGACTACGTCGACGCGTCGTTTCAGCCCTACTTTAAACATTCATTAAACACCAATAATACTTCATTTATGTTCCGTAACCTGTATAATAACCAAGCTGTCACAACATTGTTATTGTAAGAGCTAACACTGAGGAACTCTTTTTCTAGCATAGTAACACATTGGCATGCTTCGGTATTAGCCGTCAAAGCTAAATATGGCAAGAGATAAGCTAGCTTCTGTGTCAACACGAATCGCTTTTGAGTTTGTAATGCACAACACTGCGATAGGACACCAATCAGCACTGACTGAAAAACATGAGCAATCATTACAGTAGCTGTAAAGTATGAGCCCACATTTCATGTTTTGCTTGTACACAGATGGCTCGACAGTGTATGTAGTTGTAATAACAAGCATGATGTGTTGCATGTACCATGATCAGTATATAGTGACTCACTTGATGGACAGTTGTGCGGTTGTGGTCCAGTTGACACGGGACGTTTTTTCTGGTTTAGTTTGGGTAAGCACTTCATTTATGTCGAAATAGCTTGGCTCCAAGTTCCACATTTACACAACACAGTCAAGTCATTCCGGCCTCACTCTATCGGCATCCGTCTGCTCCAGTGTCTCAGTTCATCCTCGGTATATTTAGCTTATGAAAGATAAGGTTGTGAATCATCATTTGTCCAAAAATAATCGTGTTCGTTGTTTGTTACCAAGTCTGCCATGATTAGACTTTTTTTTTTAAATTTTTTTTATAAATGTTTTTTTAAAATTTGACAGGTATTACAATATACAATAAAACAGTAATCACATTTTCCCCTTTTTTCCCCACCCACTTCCAAGAACAGCAACCCAACACATACCCCATACACACATAAACCCCCCCCCCCCCCCAACCCTACCCCCACCCCACCAGGTCCTACATAAGTTAAAAGTACAGTCACAAATGGAAAATAATTAGTACATCACTTTCTTCTCAACATAGGCAGATAGTAAATATACACCCGGAATAAATATAAATAAAATAAATGAAATGAGAAAAGGAAGCTGGTTTATGAAAGGTGAACTTTTCATGTGTCCTGTAGCGTCTTTAATTTAGCTATGTAGTCAACCACACAGCCCCAAACAGAATAAAACTTCGCCGGTGCCCCCCTAAGATTGAACTTTATTTTCTCCAGATCTAAATACATCATAAGGTATTTAAGTCATAAGGAGGCTTTGGGGCAGACTGGTGACTTCCACTCCAGCAAAATTCTCCTACGTGCTAATAAGGATGCAAAGGCGATACTATACTTAAATTTTCTCCTTATTTGGGGATCTGATACTGTCCCAAAAATAGCAATTTCTGCACATGGTGTCAGATTTAAATCCAATGCCTTAGCAAGGTGTTTGAAAATAGTTGTCCAATAATCCAGCAAATGGGGACAAGACCAAAACGTGCGTCATGTTTGCAGGTGACATGTAACATCTGTTACATGTCACTTTTTTGGGTTATATTTTGGAGAGTTTGGAATTAGTGAAATAAATACGGTGGACAACCTTAAATTGTATTAAATTAAGCCTTGAACAGGATGTACTGTTGTTAATTCGGGTTAAGGCAGAATCCCAATCTCCATCATCTATAGATCTGTCATGATTAGACTTTTACGAGATCTCGCGAATCCGCGCATGATCATGTAATAAAGTAATTAAATGACATTGAAACTAAGTTGCAAAATTCTAAGTTTGTTGGCATTATTTGCCATGAAAGTGTAGATGTAGCGACGACTGATGATCTACATACAGGGGAGAATAATCAATTACATTTGTCATATGCATGTATGCCCTGGCACACCATTATCATCATTTCATGACCGAAGCAAAACACTCTTTACACTTTTATACTGAAATAAATACATCTACAACTTATTAAATGAAAATATAGAAAAAAATACCGGCAGCGGTAAAGTTTAGATCCATGAAGGAAAGAAGAAAGTGAATGAATGTTTATAACTGAATCATTTACATATGCATACAAAGTTGTTTTTTAAAAATATTATTTGTTTAATGAATTAACGTTTATGACAACATTTTTCCAAAACACAAAATACAATGTGAGTTATTAAAGCAGGGGTGCTCATTATGTCGATCGCGAGCTACCGATCGATCGCGGAGGGTGTGTCAGTCGATCACCAGCCAGGCATTAAAAAAATAGTCCCAAAAATGAGCGATCATAAATCTTCACTATGACGTCACTTTCGTCACTTGATTGACATTCACGGCACCCGAGGGTCTTCTGAGATGACGCTGGCTGCTGCCAGTTCATTAAAATGACCGACTGGAAGGCGAGAAACACTTTATTTCAACAGACTCTGGCGCCGTACCTGTCGTCAAAACTCCAAAGACCGACTGCACAGTTGCGCTAACAAAACGAGTCTCAGAAAGCTGGCGTGCACAAGCTAGCAAGCTACGGAGTTTGCCGACAATGTATTTCTTGTAAAGTGTATACAAAGGAGTACGGAAGCTGGACAAATAAGATGCCAAAAACCAACCACTTTCATGTGGTATTGGACAGAAAGGAGGACTTTTTTCTCCTCCATTCGAAAATGCGGACGTTTTTAACACCACTGTCTGATTCCTATCAATGCAAGTCATCAGAATCAGGTAATACACCAACTTATAGTCTTGTCTTCATGAAAGAAAGGAATCTATATGTGTTAAACATGCCTGTATTATCTTTAAACACCTTAACTTGTTAACAATATTAACTATATGTGTTAAACATGCCTGCATTATCTTTAAACACCTTTAACTTATTAACAATATTAATTATATGTGTTAAACATGCTTGTATTATCATTAAACACCTTTTAACTTGTTAACAATATTAACTATATGTATTAAACATGCTTGTATTATCATTAAACACCTTTAACTTGTTAACAATATTAATTATATGTATTAAACATGCTTGCATTATCTTTAAACACCTTTAACTTGTTAACAATATTAACTATATGTATTAAACATACTTGTATTATCATTAAACACCTTTAATTTATTAACAATATTAACTATATGTGTTAAACATGCTTGCATTATCATTAAACACCTTTAACTTATTAACAAAAACATATATTTCATAAATAAGTAAATATAAATTATATATATGAATGAGGTAGATCCCCATGACTTGATCAATTGAAAAGTAGCTCGCCTGCAGAAAAAGTGTGAGCACCCCTGTATTAAAGGATAATGCAAAAAATAAGGATAATGCATACATTTATCATGTTTTCAAAACGGTTACAAAAAAGTGGGACGCCATAAATTTACTGTGGTACCCCATTTTTATGACTTGATAGGGACCTCATTTTGAAAATTCCTAGCGCCAACGCTGCTTTGGCAAGTTGACTTCATGTCCGTCCCCGCCCATTAGGACGTTTCAAAGTGTAAAATACGATCCGCCTTGAAGACTAATTATTTTATTTCAAATTGGATAATTTAAAATAGAGAGACAAAGATTGTGGATGACTGAAAAGAGGGCTCACTGTGTTCAATTAATTCTACTGTTAAATAAACACGCTCAGGTGCTGAGAGCCATACAGAGAGTGAGACATCTATCTTCCTGTTTGAAGCAAGAGAAGAAGAAAACAAACACACGGACGTAGCAGTTTGTCGATGCCACTTCATTTTCATTTATTGCTCCATTAATTGACTATCAGTCACCATCCACACTTTTTTCCAAGAAGCAAGTGGTGTTTTATTCCATTCTGACTGCCTCCACTGCAGCACACACACACTTGCTGCTTCCGGTAAACACTTTTGATCGTGCCGCCCAAGCCTGTACAATAACTCACTACATGCAGACATAACTGGTTTCCACTTGAATAATCTCTGTTTTAATATGATTTTCCAAAAGCCAAACACAATCAAATGAAGGCGTTTAGATGTTTTGGTGCCATGCAAGTTCATATAATAATTTGGTTTTCCTGAGTGCATCACATGGCAAGTAATCGACAATACAGAATACCTTGGCTGTAGGGTGCTAAGTAGACACTTTCACTTCTGCGTGATTCATTTGTTCTCCAGATAAGATGACATTACCTCATCTTTTGACCCAGAAGACACGAGTACTGAATGCTCGGTCTGACAAATCGATAAGCCGTCGTAAAAAGGCAACTTAGCCCCGAGGACATCGACTTTTACGATTTCAAAATGAACCACTTAACCAGAAGCAAAGCCTGCTTTCAGGTTATTGACAATCTTCCGTCCATGTTTGTCTGCACCACTGACTTTTATATCATCTCTTATCAAGACTTTTAACAGTAGCACGTCTCTGTGAATTATTTTGGGTGAAAGCTCAAAACAACACGTCTTATCCACTTTATTAAGGTCAATTACATTTATTGTACGAGTCAATGAGGACACTTCACGAACGGCAAAGCCACAATTACCTCAAGTCGCTGGGGCCAAACTATTTTTTTTTTTTTTTTACAGCACAGTGAGTGTGTAATTTACAGACCTTATCTTTTACATTAAGAGATGACTCTCTTCCCTCCCCTCCCGTCCTGTGTAACAGTTTCCATCCATCCATTTTTACCGCTTGTCCCAGTTTGAGGAGCTAAAACCCATTTACTCATGTCTACACACCTTTAGCGCCCCCCAGTGGTTGGTTTGTTTCTATCAATGTGCTTTGCCTGACAGCACAATTTTGCTCCAGTTAGAAATAAGCTTATTGTGACGTCACACTGCCATCTAGTGGGTGAAACTACTACAATGCATAAATGTATTAACTTATTCGTTTTTGGATGGCTGCAAGAGTAGTGGAGACACGGAAACAAATACATCTTAATTTAAGAAAATGTACAACTTGTAAAGCTACAGTTTTTCAGTAATTAAAGGAACAAATATAAAGTTTAAAAAAAAAAAACTTTACACAAGAATGAAGCAATATATTTACTTGCAATTTTATGTGAATACAGTAATTTAAAAAAATAGGTCTAATTCTGGGAATGTTTTTTTTTTTAGGTAAGTCATATTCGAGAATGAAGTCCTATCTTTTAGGAAAAATCTAAATATGAGAATAGGTTTTAAGAAAAAATTCACTTTAGAACATGTGAATTGAGGTTTTTTTTAGTTTGAAAAAAATTACAAATCATTCATATTTTTCAAGAAAAACATGTATTTTAGGGTCCATTAATATTTTTCCTAAAAATAACTAATTGAGTTTGGAAAAGCTTTTTTTTCCCCCCAAGAAAAATATAGTGTAAATAAAAAGTACTTACCATCCATCCATCCATTTTCTACCGCTTGTCCCCTTTTGGGGTCGCTGAAGCCTATCTCAGCTGCATTCGGGCGGTAGGCGGGGTACACCCTGGACAAGTCGCCACCTCATCACAGGGCCAACACAGATAGACTTTAAATAAAAATACAAAAAAGTTGAAAATTAACATCACAATTCTCTTGCCTCTTCTAGTTTGGAGATTTTGTATCTGGGTGGAAACTTCATCACCAACATTCCTCCAGAAGTTGCCAATCTGCCTTACCTGAGCTACTTGGTGTTGTGTGACAACCGCATCCAGAGTGTCCCACCACAGCTCACCAGGTAGTAATGGGCCTTCATCATCATCATCATCATCGTAGCCTCACACTGACGCCATTTTCTCTTTCTCAGGCTCCACTCGCTGCGCTCCCTCAGCCTCCACAACAACCTGCTCACTTACCTGCCCAGGGAGATCCTCAGCCTGGTGCACTTGCAGGAGCTCAGTCTCCGCGGCAACCCGCTGGTGGTGCGCTTCGTCAAGGAGATGACCTACGACCCCCCCTCGCTGCTGGAACTGGCGGGGCGCACCATCAAGAGCAGGAATATGTTGTACTCGCCACGAGACCTTCCTTCCAACCTGCTGCACTACTTGGAACTGGCCAGCAAGTGTCCCAACCCCAAATGTGCCGGTAAGGACGACACCGCCGTGTTCCTTTCCTCCTCACTAACACAATTAGTCCATTCCAGTGTTAAACTGTTCACTTCAGAACACTTACCAACTCTACAGGCAATGTTCTAACCTTTCAGCTTTTTTTAATCACGTAATAAGTCGTTAGCCAGGCATCTGGCAATGGTGCTGCTTTTAAGCACCTACTGCAAAAACACACATCAAAGGTTCTCTATTACAGGAGCAGTGCTGTTTTTAAGTATCTACTGCAAAAACAATGAAAGGTCATCTGTATGACAGGAACACTGCTGTTTTTAAGCATCCACTGCAAAAACAACTAATTTGTATGACAGGAACACTGCTGTTTTTAAGTATCTACTGCAAAAACAATGAAAGATCATCTGTATGACAGGAACACTGCTGTCTTTAAGCATCCACTGCAAAAACAACTAATCTGTATGACAGGAACACTGCTGTTTTTAAGCATCTACTGCAAAAACAACTAATAAAATATCATCCGCTTAAAAACAGCAGTGTTCCTGTCATACAGATGATATTTCATTAGTTGTTTTTGCAGTAGATGCTTAAAAACAGCAGTGTTCCTGTCATACAGATGATATTTCATTAGTTGTTTTTGCAGTAGATGCTTAAAAACAGCAGTGTTCCTGTCATACATCTACTGCAAAAGCAACAAACTTGTCAAAGATCATCTGTGTGACAAGTACACTGTTTTTAAGTATCTACTGCAAAAACAATGAAAGATCATCTGTATGACAGGAACACTGCTGTTTTTAAGCATCCACTGCAAAAACAACTAATGAAATATCATCTGTATGACAGGAACACTGCTGTTTTTAAGCATCTACTGCAAAAACAACTAATGAAATATCATCTACTTTAAAACAGCAGTGTTCCTGTCATACAGATGATATTTCATTAGTTGTTTTTGCAGTAGATGCTTAAAAACAGCAGCGTTCTTGTCATACATCTACTGCAAAAGCAACTAATGAAATATCATCTGCTTAAAAACAGCAGTGTTCCTGTCATACAGATATTTCATTAGTTGTTTTTGCAGTAGATGCTTAAAAACAGCAACGTTCCTGTCATACATCTACTGCAAAAGCAACTAATGAAATATCATCTGCTTAAAAACAGCAGTGTTCCTGTCATACAGATGATATTTCATTAGTTGTTTTTGCAGTAGATACTTAAAAACAGCAGTTTTCCTGTCATACATCTACTGCAAAAGCAACAAACTTGTCAAAGATCATCTGTGTGACAAGTACACTGTTTTTAAGTATCTACTGCAAAAACAATGAAAGATCTGTATGACAGGAACACTGCTGTTTTTAAGCATCCACTGCAAAAACAACTAATGAAATATCATCTGTATGACAGGAACACTGCTGTTTTTAAGCATCTACTGCAAAAACAACTAATGAAATATCATCTACTTTAAAACAGCAATGTTCCTGTCATACAGATGATATTTCATTAGTTGTTTTTGCAGTAGATGCTTAAAAACAGCAGCGTTCCTGTCATACATCTACTGCAAAAGCAACTAATGAAATATCATCTGCTTAAAAACAGCAGTGTTCCTGTCATACAGATGATATTTCATTAGTTGTTTTTGCAGTAGATGCTTAAAAACAGCAGTTTTCCTGTCATACATCTACTGCAAAAGCAACAAACTTGTCAAAGATCATCTGTGTGACAAGTACACTGTTTTTAAGCATCTACTGCAAAAACAACTAATGAAATATTATCTGTATGACAGGAACACTGCTGTTTTTAAGTATCTACTGCAAAAACAAAAAACATGTCAAAGATCGTCTGTGTGACAGGAGCACTCTGGTATTTCTGCAATCAAAGATCATCTGTATGACAAAAGTGATCTTCTGCTTTTAAGCACCTACTGCAAAAACACAAATCAAAGATCATCTATGACAGGAGCAGCGCTGTTTTGAGCCTCTACTGCAAAAACAACTGGTCAAAGATCATCTGTATGACAAAAGTGCTCTGCTGCTCTTAAGCCTTTACTGCAAAAACACAAATCAAAAGATCCTCTATTACAGGACCAGTGCTTTTTTTAAGCATCTCCTGCAAAAACAACTAATCAAAGATCATCTGTATAACCGGAACACTAAATGGGTTATACTTGTATAGCACTTTTCTACATTCAACGTTGCTGTTTTTAAGCATCTACTGCAAAACCAACAAACGTGTCAAAGATAATCTGTATGACAGGAGCACTCTGCTGTTTCAAGCATCTACTGCAAAAACACCAATCAAAGATCATCTGTATGACAAAAGTGCTCTTCTGCTTTTGAGACCCTACTGCAAAAAAAACACAAATCAAATATCCTCTGACAGTAGCAGTGCTTTTTTAAAGCAACTACTGCAAAAACAGCAAATCAAAGATCATCTGTATGACCGGAACACTGCTGTTTTAAGCATCTACTGCAAAAACACCACTCAAAGATCATCTGTATGACAAAAGTGCTCTTCTTTATTTAAGTACCTAGTGCAAAAAAAAAACAACACACAAATCAAATGCTATTTTTAAGGACCTACTGAAAAAACAGCAGTCAGATCTGTTACAACCGAATTGCTCAGCTGTTTTTGCACATGTTCTGTACAAAAACGCTAACCAAAGATTCTCTATATGAATCTTTGAATCTGCCACAAACATTTTAGTCGCTCCCAAGTTTTGACTGAACTTGCCGCCACTGACCTAGCGGATTACAACTCCACATAAATGCTTAGCTATTTCTTTAGCTTTTAGATCACAGAATGTGTTGATAATATAAAACAAGAAACCGAACTTACTAGGGCTGCGAATCTTTGGGTGTCCCACGATTCGATTCAATATCGATCCTTGGGGTCACGATTCGATTTCGAAATCAATTTTTTTTTTTCCGATTCAAAGCGATTCTCGATTCAAAAACGATATTTTCCCGATTCAAAATGATTCTCTATTCATTCAATACATAGGATTTCAGCAGGATCTACCCCAGTCTGCTGACATGCAAGCAGAGTAGTATATTTTTGTAAAAAGCTTTTATAATTGTAAAAGACAATGTTTTATCAACCGATTGCAATAATGTAAATTTGTTTGAACTATTCAATGAACCAAAAATATGACTTGTGAAAATATTGGACACAGTGTGTTGTCAAGCTTATGAGATGCGATGCAAGTGTAAGCCACTGTGACACTATTGCTCATAATTTTTTTTTATAAATGTCTAATGATAATGTTAATGAGGGATTTTTAATCACTGCTATGTTGAAATTGTAACTAATTGATACTGTTGTTGATAATATTCATTTTTGTTTCACTACTTTTGGTTTGTTCTGTGTCGTGTTTGTGTCTCCTCTCAATTGCTCTGTTTATTGCAGTTGCTGGGTCGGGTTTGGTTTTGGAATTGGATTGCATTGTTATGGTATTGCTGTGTATTGTTTTGTTGGATTGATTAATTAAAAATAAAAAAATAAAAAAAGTAGATTTAAAAAAAAAAAAAGAGAATCGATTCTGAATCGCACAACGTGAGAATCGCGATTCGAATTCGAATCGATTTTTTTCCCACACCCCTAGAACTTACCATCATGTAGAAAAGTAAAACACTCGTCCTGGATGCTCAGGGCAATATGGGGACCCTAAAAAAATAAAACCAAGGAAAACACTTTACCGTATTTTTCGGAGTATAAGTCGCACCGGAGTATAAGTCACACCTGCCCAAAATGCATAATAAAGAATGAAAAAACCATATATAAATCGCATCTACTGCAAAAACAACTATGAAAAAAACTGCGACTTATAGTCCGAAAAATACGGTAGTCTTTATGTGAAGCGACTCGCCTACCAAGTCGGTGCTTTTGTAACTGGACATTAAAGGTAGTGTTAAGGTCTTTTTATTTTCTTTTTTTTTTTTTACACAAAATGTTTAAAAAACTGTTTGACAGTGGCAGCTTGACTCTGGAACAGACCATCTTCTGTGGTTCTACTGTAAATCCCTCCTTTGTGATGGCATATGTTTTTGTCACATGACCTTTCTCTGTGCTTCTCTGCAGGCGTGTACTTCGACTCGTGCGTACGCCACATAAAATTTGTGGACTTCTGCGGCAAGTACCGGCTGCCCCTCATGCACTACCTGTGCTCCCCGGAGTGCACCACGTCGCCGTGCAGCTCCAACCCTCAGAGCGACGCCGAGTCGGAGGAGGAGAACAGCGTGCCCGCCGACCGCCTGCAGAGGGTGCTGCTGGGCTAGGGGTGATAAGTGAACTCCTTTTTTTTTTTTTTTGTTAAAGAATCACTCTCCAAGTCACCAAACAGACTCGTTTCGCAATGAGGTTCAATACTGGACTCGACCTGCAGGATGTGGATGTGAGGACACATGTTTATGTTCAGGGATACACTCTATTTTACTTAACTTCCTAAAACACCATTTTTATTTTTTCAAGATGACCTTCCCTGAAAAAAATGTTTTTGTTGTACTATCTTAGACAAGTTTTAGACGTGAGAATGTTAAATGTTACAGTGGCAACTAAAGGAGAATAACATCCTAATAATGTCTTTCAATGCATCCTGAAATGTGATGAAGATTTGCAATTGTTTTGTTATTATCGGAAAGGTATATCATGTGTTTTAATAAGTACTTTAATACAGGGTTCCCCAACCTTTTTTCCACTAGGGACCAATTTAATGTTTAATAGATTATTTTTACGGACCAGCTTTCTACGTGTGGCAGATAAAAATGGCAAAAATTTAGCCCTGGGCTACAATCTGACATATTTACATTTTATATGTCCATTAATGTGTATTGTCACATGTACTATAACAAAGGAGATGTAATATACATCTATTAACAAGCTTATTGGTGTGTTTAGCGGGACAGGTGGAACTTAAGTCGGAGAAAATGCGGTAGTTTATAAATTAATTATTGTTTCTGTGAGGCCCAGTAGCAAATGCGTCACGGACTGGAACCGGTCCCCGGAACGGTGGTTGGGGACCACTGCTTTAATACACATTTGAATTAGCTTGCACTTAAACTGAAAATGTATTACTTTCATTTGTATGTGATCACACATAATAAAGATTTATATAATTTATATATACTATATTTTGTCTTGACTGTTGATTTAAATTCAACGTGGTCAGTTTTGGAAAGTTCTGTGCTTTTATGTGTTTGTATTTGACGTCTCAAAGTTAGTGGAAAAAAACTTGCCCAAAAATTGTTCAATTAAAAATTAAAAGCCAATCAAAAGTTTCATCTGAGTGCTTGACTAAACTATTTTCTTGATTTTTTTTTAAAGCTTTAGACCATAAATCTTTTAAATTAACACCTGTAGCCGATCTGCATGGTCACTAGGTGGGCGGACTACAAACTAAAGAAACAGCACAATTTATGAAGGATCAAATGGGACGGAAACAAATTAATACATTTAAAAAAAAAAAAAAAATTACTCAAATGTCATTAAATACAATTATAATTAAAGACTGTGTGAATAAATTATTAATTATTTTTTAAATAAATTTGTCATGAAATAATTGAATGGGTAATTTATCAAAATGGGAATGAAATACATAAATGTGTGATTAAATGTTGTAAAATAAATATACCGTTAGAAGTTGAATGCGTAATTAATTGACATTTAAATACATTACAATTAAATACATATTTGATTAGGTGTGCCAATAATTAGTCAAATAAATGTGAGGAAATAATTTGTGTAAATAGTTGAAATGCAAATTAAATACATAAATGTGTGACTAAATGTGCCATTAATTTGTCAAATAAAGAGGTCATGAAATAATTTGTATACATAACCGTGAATAAATGTGCCATTCATTTGTTAAATATTCTATTAAATAATTCAATGTGTAATTAATTGAAATTAGAATTAATTACATAAATGAATAGTGCATATTAATGCAATGTTTAATTCATTGAAATTGGAATTAATTACATAAATGTGTCAATCTTTTAAAAAAAATACACCATTAAATATTTTAATGGTTAATTAATTGCAATGGGAATGGAATGTATGTCTGATTAAATGTTCTAATAATTCTTCAAATAAATATGCCATTAAAATGGGACGGCGTGGCGCAGTGGGAGAGAGGCCGTGCGCAACCCAAGGGTCCCTGGTTCAATCCCCACCTAGTACCAACCTCGTCATGTCCGTTGTGTCCTGAGCAAGACACTTCACCCTTGCTCCTGATGGGTGCTGGTTAGCGCCTTGCATGGCAGCTCTCTCCATCAGTGTGTGAATGTGTGTGTGAATGGGTAAATGTGGAAGTAGTGTCAAAGCGCTTTGAGTACCTTGAAGGTAGAAAAGCGCTATACAAGTACAACCCATTTATTTATTTATTTATAAATAAATGTATTTGAAATCGGAATGTTTGATTAAATGAGCAAATTTGTAAAACAAATGAAAACATAATGAATCAATTTAATATATAACTAATTAAAATGGGAACGTAATACCCAACAGTGTGATTCCATGTTCTATTTGTCAAACACAAACCCTTACTTTTACGTTCTACACATTCAGGTTTAGATTCATTAACATTTTGGATTGAGCGAGAGCACTGGTTGTTCAATAATAAGATTTATCCTCAAAAATACAACTTGTGCACACAGCGTATAGCCATCCATCTTCTACCGCTTATCCCTTTCGGGGTGGCGGGGGGGTGCTGGAGCCTATCTCAGCTGCAATCGGGCAGAAGGCGGGGTACACCCTGGACAAGTCGCCACCTCATCGCCGGGCCAACACAGACAGACAGACAACATTCACACTCACATTCACACACTAGGGCCAATTTAGTTTTGCCAATCAACCTATCCCCAGGTGCATGTCTTTGGAGGTGGGAGGAAGCCGGAGTACCCGGAGGGAACCCACGCAGTCACGGGGAGAACATGCAAACTCCACACAGAAAGATCTCGAGCCCAGGATCCAACCCAGGACCTTCGTATTGTGAGGCAGACGCACTAACCCCTGATCCACCGTGCTGCCCACACAGTGTATATAATGAACGGAAATGAATGCCTCCAAATTACAGTACACCGTTTTATAACCAATTGGATGTAGCCCAGCAGGTCACAGGTTTTGGGGCAGTATAGCTCGGTTGGTAGAGTGGCCGTGCCAGCAACTTGAGGGTTCCAGGTTCAATCCCCGCTTCCGCCATCCTAGTCACTGCCGTTGTGCCCTTGGGCAAGACACTTAAACCCACCTGCTTCCAGTGGGTTCCACACTGGTTTAAATGTAACTTAGATATTGGGTTTCACTATGTAAAGCGCTTTGAGTAACTCGAGAAAAAGCGCTATATAAATATAATTCAATTCACTTCACTACCTGATGGATATCTGCACCAATGCATTTTCATGCCTTGACTGCTTATTTTGGTGACCAAATTGCTAGTTCTTGTGTTGAAGCAACTCCAACTTCTCTTTAACTTTTGGATTAAATGAGTTTGAATTTGCTAATGAATTATACTGTTATATATAAAAGCACCCCCATCCAACTAGTTTTAGTCTACTTCCACTTTTCTGCATTTTCTTTACTTTTCAGTGTCTTTGCAAGGGTTTCATTCTTTTTGTTCCTTAATGATTCTTCAATCCCCAGAAAACACACACACACAATTCCACCAAACAAATGATTTAAACAAAACAAAAATATTGTAAAATATGTGTTAGGTAAATACATTTTTTTCTATCATATTGCAGTTGAAATTGCCCCTGACCGTACATGAATGAGTCTATCCCACGTGACAAGTGGTGAATTCACATTGCACACGCTCAGCTGAGCCTTTACACATGACAGCCAGCATGAGTCCAGACAATTAAGACTTTGAAGGCGGCAAAGTTACTGTGCTGCTTATCCTTCAAAATGTGTGCAGTAGGCGGGAAGAAGAACGTGCTGCAACTTATTTTTTGCTAGTCTTTGTTGCCGCACATACTGGTTCCGCATTCTAACAGACCAAAGTGTGTTAACAGGAAAATATTGTATACTTTTTTAAATATTATATATGTAGCTACTGCTAATTTGGCAAACAATTGAGTATTAGGGTTGCACAAAAAACTAAAAAACTAAAGTAGAAATATGAGAAAAAAAAAGTTGCAATGTTAGGAAAAAACAGCACTAAGCATTCAATTTATTATTATTTTTATATTCATTGACAGTCATATTGAAGCAAAGGGCATTTTTTTACATTTTAAAATGGCACATTTTTGGACTATAAAATAAAATGTTTTTAAAAGTCAGATTTGTTTTCTACGGTCATGTTGTGAGAAATAATATTTCCTCACAAACTCAAATATTTTCTAAGTTTGAATTGTCAAAAATATATTGTTTTTTAACAGTTAAGTCACAATATTGAAAGATAAAATATTTTTAAGTCGTATTTTTCAGTCAAACTGTTGGTAGAAAAGTTGTTTTTTTTCCATTAAAAATCGAAACTCTAAATTGGTTCGACAGTAAAGGAAGTCACAATAAATAATACTGGGACAAAAATATCAATTTTTTTACATTCATAATTTTGTGAGGAATAATTAATATTTTCAAAATCTTAGATTTTTCCGGGACAGAAACACTATTGCAAGACAAAAGTGTATTTTTTTAAAGTCAGTAATAATAAAAAACAAATCCTAAAGGTGTTGTTCACAGGCTGTGCCTTTCTTCTGATCCTCCTTGAGATGGTTCTGCTCCTTAATTGGAGTCCAGCTGTGTTTAATTAAATTGATTGGACTTGATTAGGAAAGGCACACACCTGTCTATATAAGACTTTACAGTGCAAATGAGAATCATGAGGTGGAAGGAACTGCCCAAGGAGCTCAGAGACAGAATTGTGGCAAGGCACAGATCTGGCCAAGGTTACTAAAGAGTTTCTGCAGCACTCAAGGTTCCTAAGAACACAGTGGCCTTCATAATCCTTAAATGGAAGAAGTTCGGGACAACCTCAACTCTTCCTAGACCTGGCCGTCCAGCCAAACTGAGCAATCGTGGGAGAAGAGCCTTGGTGAGAGACGTAAAGAAGAACCCAAAGATCACTGTGGCTGAGCTCCAGTAGGGAGATGGGAGAAAGTTCCACAAAGTCAACTATCACTGCAGCCCTCCACCAGGGGCTTTATGGCAGAGTGGCCCGACGGAAGCCTCTCCTCAGTGCAACACATATGAAAGCCCGCGTGGAGTATGCCAAAAAACACATGAAGGACTCCCAGACTGTGAGAAATAAGATTTTCTGGTCTCATGAGACCAAGACTGAACTTTTTGGTGTTAATTCTAAGCAGAAGAAAACCAGGCACTGCTCATCACCTGCCCAATACAATCCCAACAGTGAAACATGGTGGTGGCAGCATCATGATATGGGGGTGTTTGTCAGCTGCAGGGACAGGACGACTGACTGGTTGCAATTGAAGGAAAGATGAACGCGGCCAAGTACAGAGATATCCTGGAGAAAAAAAAACCTCTTCCAGAGTACTCAGGACCTCAGACTGGGCCGAAGGTTAACCTTCCAACAAGACAATGACCTTAAACACACAGCTAAAATGACAAAGGAGTGGCTTCGGAACAACTCTGTGACCATTCCTGACTGGCCGGAATCTGCAAAAATGTCCACATTTTGTTTTTTTCTGTCAAGATGGCGTGCTGAGTGTAAATTAAGAAATAAAAATAACTTTTTTTTGAATTATTCTAGCAAATAGCTGCAATGAAACATCTATCCATCCATTGTCTACCGCTTGTCCCTTTTAGGGTCACAGGGGGCTGGAGCCTATCCCGGCCGCACTCGGGCGAAAGGCAGGGTACACACTGGACAAGTGGCCACCTCATGGCAAGTCCAACACAGATAGACAACATTTAAACTCACATAGTGTTGCCAATCAGCCTATCCCCATGCAGGTGCCTTTGGAGGTGGGAGGAAGCTGGAGTACCCGAAGGGAACCCATGCAGTCACAAGGAGAATATGCAAACTCCTCACAGAAAGACCTAGAGACCAGGAATTGAGCCTACTACCATCTTATTGTGAGGTACGCGCACTAACCATAGAGTGAACAACTTAAAGGGGTTTGAAAACTTTCCGTACCCACTGTCTTATTTGAACAATTGAAGTATTACTATTTTTGAGTGTCTCGCTCACAATACAAGCTTATCATTCCTAGTTCCACTTACCATAATGTAGCTTTTTTCTAATTTAAAAGTGACTAAGAAGAGACTTTAACCCTTTAATTGATCACAGTGTGCAACTTCATGCTGCTAATCCAACAAGTCCATAGCAACCTAGGATTATTGTCACTGCATATAGAAATATGTGAATAAGAACATTTTGGAGATAAGAACAACACAATAGTGCGCTGGCAGGAATAATACAGCAGTACATTTTCTTATAGAATAAGCGGTAGAAAATGGAAATGGACTAATATATTCATTACTTTATACAAAACCCAAAACCAGTGAAGTTGGCACGTTGTGTAAATGGTACATAAAAACAGAATACAATGATTTGCAAATCCTTTTCAATTTATATTCAATTGAATAAACTGCAAAGACAAGATATTTAATGTTCCAACTAAGAAACTTAATTTTTTTTGTTGCAAATAATCATTAACTTAAAATTTAATGGCAGCAAAACTTCAAAAAAGTTGGCACAGGGGCATTTTTATCACTGTGTTACATGGCCTTTCCTTTTAATAACACTCAGTAAACTTTTAGGAACTGAGGAGACCAATTTTTGAAGTGAAATTCTTTCCCATTCTTGCTTGACGTACAGCTTAAGTTGTTCAACAGTCCAGGGACTCCGTTGTGGTATTTTAGGCTTCATAATGTGCCACACATTTTCAATGGGAGACAGGTCTGGACTACAGGCAGGCTAGTCTAGTACCTGCACTTTTACTATGGAGCCATGCTGTTGTAACACATGGCTTGGCATTGTCTTGCTGAAATAAGCAGGGGCGTCCATGATATTGTTGCTTGGATGGCAACATATGTTGCTCCAAAACCTGTATGTACCTTTCAGTATTAATGGTGCCTTCACAGATGTGTAAGTTACCCATGCCTTGGGCACTAATACACCCCCATACCATCACAGATGCTGCCTTTTCAACTTTGCGGCAATAACAATCCGGATGATGTCCACAGTTTCCAAAAACAATTTGAAATGTGGACTCGTCATACCACAGAACACTTTTCCACTTTGCATCAGTCCATCTTAGATGAGCTCGGGCCCAGCGAAGCCGGCAGCGTTTCTGGGTGTTGTTGATAAATGGCTTTGGCTTTGCATAGTAGAGTTTTAACATGTACTTACAGATGTAGCGACCAACTGTAGTTACTGACAGTAGTTTTCGGAAGTGTTCCTGAGCCCATGTGGTGATATCCTTTACACACGGATGTCGCTTTTTGATGCAGTACAGCCTGAGGGATCGAAAGTCACGGGCATTTAATGTTGGTTTTCAGCCTTGCTGCTTACGTGCAGTGATATCTCCAGATTCTCTGAACCTTTTGATGATATTACAGACCTTCGATGGTGTAATCCCTAAATTCCTTGTAATAGCTCGTTGAGAAATGTTGTTCTTAAACAATTTGCACAGGCATTTGTTCACAAAGTAGTGAACCTGTCCCCATCCTTGATTGTGAATGGCTGAGCATTTCATGGAAGCTGCTTTCATACCCAATCATAGCACCTACCTGTTCCCAAATAGCCCGTTCACCTGTGGGATGTTCCAAATAAGAGCATTCCTCAACTTTCTCAGTCTTTTTTTTGCCACTTGTGCCAGCTTTTTTGAAAGATGTTACAGGCATCAAATTCCAAATGAGCCAATATTTGCAAAAAATAACAAAGTTTTCCAGTTCGAATGTTAAGTATTTTGTCTTTGCAGTCTATTCAATTGAATATAGGTTGAAAAGGATTTGCAAATCATTGTATTCTGTTTTTATTTACCATTTACACAACGTACCAACTTCACTGGTTTTGGGTTTTGTACACATACACCTCTATACACTTCATTATGATGTTATTTTGCAAAGTACTGTGACATGTTCTCTTTGACTCTTGCTGTGAGTATGGATCAAATATTTAGACTGTTGGTAACGTGAGGTTTTAATGAGCATAAGGCCAACTCGTAGAAGCAGCAAAGCACCTGCTAGCATGTCTTAAACCTGATCTTGAAGGTAACGTGATAGATGCTGCTGCCACGCGCTCATTCAACCAACATGCTTTTGTTATTCGATAAGACACGAGAGTCCAGTCAACAGATCCCATAGAGCTTCTAACACCTTCATGTTTGCTCATATCAATTTTTAAGAAAACTCATGTCATATTTATTGTCCACAAAATGTAAAAGAAAATGTTTGCAAAATGTTTACGAAAGAGATGTATAAGTTTGCCCCACTTAATATAAAATATCACAGAAAAGATGATGCAAATGTGTTATATACTGTAATATTTTATATTATTAATATACAGTATACTTGTTTTTAATCTACATACTGTATCTTTTCACATTTTTATTGACACTATACGACAGGACTGTTCTACAAGGAAGTTTCAGAGTCACATTGAAAAGGAAAAAAATGAGGCTAAAGAAAATACAGTAGTATTGAAACATTCAAATTTTCACAATTAAAATGTAATAATTATACATAAAAACAAATTTTAAGTTTTTAAATATTTGAGTTTTTATTTGAAGTTGTAGACTTTAAAACCCATTAATTGTATCTAAATAAAATAGAAAATAGATGGATGAAAATATTTTATTTTCAATACTGTTAAAAATTGATGAAAAAAAAGTTATACATTTTCAAGACTAAAGTCATAATTTTACAACAAAAATGTTTATATTTTACAGGAAACATTTTTTTTATTAGCATAAGGCTGTAATATTTTGAGAAAGAAAGATGTAGTTTTTAAAAAATGCTTTTAGACGCTTATGACAGTTGGAACATTTTGAAAAAAAATCATAATTTTGTGAGCAGAAAAAAAGGTAATTGAATGAAATAAAAGAAGGGGTTTTACAACAACAAGGTATGACAATTACGAGAAATATATTATAATTTGCGAGGCAAAAAATCTCTGTAATCAAATGAAATAAATATCAGAATTTTACCAGAACATTTTCAAACTTTTTCACGAATAGTCAGAAAATGTTAAAAAATGAATGATTATTTTATGGAAGTAGGAAAAGAAAACGCCTATTAAATGAGAAAACAACCTTGTTTTTAAGAAAATAATGTCAAGCTTTTAAGAGAAAAAAGTCACTATTTTATAATTATATTACGAACAGGGAAAAAAACATAATAGAATTAGAAATAAGTAGGAATTTTATAAAAGGTAACGTTAGAATTGATCAATAATAAAGTTAAAAAATTACAAGACAAGAGTTATAATTTTACAAGCAGGAAAAACGAAAACAGAAGGAATTTGATGAGAATAATGTCGGACTATTAATAAGATAAAGTCAGGAAATTACTCGTAAGTCAATATTTTCCGAGCTGAAAAATAAATTAATTTAATGAGGAAAAAAATACATAATTATGAGAATAATGTCTAATATTTACAAGAATAAAATCAGAACATTACAAAAAAGAATCATTACAATATTAGAAAAAGTCCAACTTCAGGAAAAAAACATTTCTGGAAAAAAAAGTTATTATTCCAAGAAAACTGCCAAAGGGGTTTGCGAGTAAAGTGATTTAAAATAGAATGAAATAAGGGAAGATAATCAATCAATCAATCAATGTTTATTTATATAGCCCTAAATCCCAAGTGTCTCAAAGGGCTGCACAAGCCACAACGACATCCTCGGTACAAAGCCCACATAAGGGCAAGGAAAAACTCACCCCAGTGGGAGAGGACCGCATATGTGGGTAACCCCCCCCCCTCTAGGGGAGACCGAATGCAATGAATGCAATTATGGAAAAATAAAAAATAAATAAATACAATTTCCTTGAATTGAACCCGAGTATTATTGGAATTGTATCATAATTTGTCAAAGTTTTCTTTATGGGAATAAAACAAAACAGAGAACTTACTTGAACAAGTTATCTTACTAGCCATCCATCCATCTTACAAGCAAAATACTTAAATTTTATGCGGTAATATGATGAGAATAAGTTACATAATGAGTGTGAAGCGGTAATATTTGTGGTAATTGTGAAATTAGGCTGGTTTGTGTCATTTCTAGCCAAAAAAAATTAACAGACATTTGAATATGTTTATGGTCTATATTTTCCAGCCACACTGAAAAGGAAAAAAATGAGGCTAAAGAAAATACGGTAGTATTGAAATATTGCATATTTCACAATAAAAATGTAATAATTATCAATGAAAAAAAATATTTTACGGTTTTGAAAAAACATTTTTTTTATTTTAATTAAATTGTAGACTTTAAAACCCATTAATTTTATCGAAATAAAATATTTTCTTTTAAATACTGTTAAAGAATTATGAGAAAAAAAGTTATACATTTTCAAGACTAAAATCATAATTTTACAACAATTTTTATATTTTACAAGAAAAAATAAGATTTATTGGCGTAAGGCTGTAATATTTTGAGAAAGAAAGATGTAATTGTAAGAAAATGCTTTCAGACACTTTTGTGACAATAGTCGGAAAATTTAAAAAAAAAGTCATAATTTTGTGAGCAGAAAAAAAAGTAATTGAATGAAATAAAATAAAAATTTACAACAATAAAGTATGACAATTATAAGAAATGTATCATAATTTGACGAGCCAAAAAAATCTGAATTTTACCAGAATGTTAGACTTTTTCAAGAATCGTCAGAATTTTTTTTTTAATTAATCATAATTTTGTGGAAGAAGGAAAATAAAATGACTATTGAATGACAAAACAACCCTGTTTTTAAGAAAATAATGTCGGAAAATGACAAGAAAAAAGTCATTATTTTTTAATTATATTACAAACAGGAAAAAAAACATAATAGACTTAGATAACGTTATAAAGATAACGTTAGAATTGATCAAGTATAAAGTTGATTACAAAACAAGAGTTATAATTTTACAAGCAGGAAAAACGCATATCAAATGCGAAAACAGAAGGAATATGATGAGAATAATGTCAGACTATTACCGGTAATAAGATAAAGTCACATAATTACTCGTAAGTCAATATTTTATGAACTGAAAAATAAATGTATTTAATGAGCAAAAAAAGACACTTATGAGAATAATGTCTAACGTTTATAAGAATAAAATCAGAACATTACAAAAAATAATCATTATATTATTAGAAAAAATCCAACTTCAAGAAAAAAACATTTTTGAAAAAAAAAGTTATTTTTCCAAGGAAACTGCCAAAGGGGTTTGCGATTAAAGTGATTTAAAATAGAATGAAATAAAATGGGAAAATTATGAAAAAAACTATTTTAACTAACTATTTTTCCATGAATTGAAAAAAGAAAAAGAAAAGAAGATTTCCTTGAATTGAACCCGAGTATTATTAGAATTGGGTCATAATTTGTCAAAGTTTTCTTTATGGGAATAAAACAAAACGGCAAACTTACTTGAAAAATATATCTTACAAGCGGTAATATGACGAGGATATGTTACATAATGAGTGTGAAGCGGTAACATTTGTGTCAAATTAGGCTGGTTTGTGTAATTTTTGGCCAAAAAAATTGTTGTACAGCAAGTCTATAATTTCTAGCTATAAAAGCCATGTTGTCGCACCCTCATCAGGAATGATGTGTGTGTCAGCTTGTATATGTAGAGACAGTATGTGTGTGTGTGTGTGTGTGTGTGAGAGAGAGAGACAGGGAGAGAGCGAGAGAGTGTGTGTGGTTGTGTGTCTTTCCATTTACACAGATGTATTTATTTGCATTATGAACTCCCAAATCTGCCACCCTGTCCCTTGAGAACACTGTCACAACGCTCATGTACCACATGGGCCATCACACTCTCCACCCTATTGGCTGGGAATGTGTGTGTGCGTGTGAGAGGCTCACACACCCTTCCTGTGACACACACAAACACACATCTCCCTGCTCACTAATGAAAACTCTTAGTACGGTGAGTTTCTTCTGACAGGAGGTCGTGTAGAGACTTCTCGGCGTACTTCAAAATGTGTGATTCTTCTTTTCCACGTTGGAAACATCTTAAAAGATGGCACTTCCTTATCTAGTCTTGCAACATGGAAGCAGACATCCTAAGGTATTTATTCCTACTTATTGTGTGCGTTGTAGTTCTTTTGTCATGTTCCAGGTTCAGCTTATAAGGTTGTTTGATATAAAAAAATACTTACCAAAAAGCAGTCAGATGCAGAGTAGAACCTTCAATGTCGATGTAACGCTTGCTTGTTGGCGACTTCATAACTTCCTATATAAAATAATGTCATGTATGAATTCATTTGTTCCAGAGTCGTCATAAGAACTTTATTACCTTGACAATAACTCCTTTTAAATCACATTTTAAGATGCCCAACTTTAAAACACAGTTAAATAAAACTAAATTAAAGTAAAGTTACTCACCCGTTGAAGATGCCTCGCTAAAATTTTTTAACAAAAATACATTTTAAACATAGAAGACGCCCAGCTGACATGTACAGTATACTGTGAGCAGTACTGTCATCTATAGTATCTAGAACTCTAAAAAAAAAACTAACAAATAAAGAGCATATTGCATGATAGCTCTTAGAACATTGGAGGCATATTTTTCCAAATGAAAGTTGGTAAAAGCATTTTGTCAGATTTTCGTTTTTATCAAAACACTTTTTTAGTTTCGGCTTTAACAAATGTAGATACTGTACATGCTTGTTATCGGAGAGTGATGATCTGCTCGATCAATTAAGTCATTATCTGATGTTATCAAGATATTTGCCGACTTTGATTAATTGATTGAAACGTTTATTAGTAGATTGCACAGTACAGCACATATTCCGTACAATTAACCACTAAATGGTAACACCCGAATAAGTTTTTCAACTAGTTTAAGTCGGAGTCCACGTTAATCAATTCATGGTGCAAATATATACTATCAGCATAATACAGTCATCATACAAGTTAATCGTCAGAGTATATACATTGAATTATTTACAATCCGGTGGGGGGGTTAGGTTAGGTTGCGACAATGGCCGTACCAGTAGGTAAGGTTCTATTTTTGCCTCTTTCCTGTGAGAATACTGCGTGTGACTGAAGCATTAATGACTCAGACTAGGACCAGGACTAGCTGCAGTGTGCTAAAACAACCACCAAGTACCCTAGATAGGCATAAAATACTGTACAATCTCCTTTTTTGGACTGATCAGGTTTTACCAGGTCAGTAGTGCATTCTTTACTCACACTTTAGGCTAAGGATAAGGAAAAACTAACAAAGAACCACTGTATCATGTAAAGCAATACGGTTAGAGATTTCCGATAATATCGGCCAGCCGATAAATGCTATAAAATGTAATATCGGAAATTATCGGTATCGGTTTCAACTTAGGTCAGATAAAATAGAGTGCTGTGGCGTATATAATACTGCAACGTGCAAAGCTAGGGCACAAGCTAGGGTTAGCGTGTGTGAGAATATTTGCCATTTTGAGATTTTATCCAAGAGGAAATTCAGGGCAGTGAGAACACGTGAGTGCTGCAGCATAGTGGAGACATTGGAGTGTAATACTGCTGTGCCCAGAGCTGACGCACAACAACAGGGTATTGTTTATGTTAGCATGTGAGATATTTGATCTTTTTGAGATTTTATCCAGAGCTGAGTCACAGCAACAGTTTAAGCTAATATTAGCATGTGTGATAATATTTGTCTTTTAAAAATGTATCCAAAAAGAGACTGAGGGGAATGATTAAAAAAGAAGCGGGGAAGTGGGGTAGCATCCAAAGCTAAGGGACAACAACAAGCTAAAGCTAAGCTTAGAGTGAGGGTAAATTGCTATTTTGGAGTTTATCCAAGAAGAGACTGAGGGCAGTGATCAGTGAGGGGGAAAAAAGAAGCGTTGCAGTAAAGCGGAGACTGTGAATTATGTATTACTGCAGCGACCAAAGCTAAGGCACAACAACAGGTTAAAGCTAAGCTTAGGGTGTGTGATGATATTTGTCGTTTTGGAGTTCACTCAAGAGGAGACTGAGGGCAGTAGTAAAAAAGGGAGCACTGCAGCAATGTGGAGACTGTGTACAATACTCCCACATCCAGAGTTTAGGTCATGCAACAAGGTTGTTAATGTTAGCATCAGTGATATTTTTTGTTACAGAGTTCATGTTAGAGGAGGCTGAGGGCAATAAGATGACGTAGCAGTGCAGCAAAGTGGAAACTGTGGAGTACCGTATTTTTCGGACTATAAGTCGCAGGAGCGACTTATGTGTGAAATTATTAACACATTACCGTAAATAATCAAATAATATTATTTAGCTCATTCACGTAAGAGACTAGACGTATAAGATTTCATCAGATTTAGTGATTAGGAGTGACAGATTGTTTGGTAAACGTATAGCATGTTATATATGTTATAGTTATTTGAATGACTCTTACCATAATATGTTACGTTAACATACCAGGCACATTCTCAGTTGGTTATTTATGCGTCATACAACGTACACTTATTCAGCCTGTTGTTCACTATTCTTTATTTATTTTAAATTGCCTTTAAAATGTCTATTCTTGGTGTTGGGTTTTATCAATTAAATTTCCCCCAAAAATGCGACTTATACTCCAGTGCGACTTTAATGTTTTTTTCCTTCTTTATTATGCATTTTCGGCCGGTGCGACTTATACTCCGGAGCGACTTATACTCCGAAAAATACGGTATATAATACTCCGACATCCAGAGCTGAGGCTTCGCAATAAGGTCAAGTTAATGTTAGCATGTGTGATTTTTGTCGTATGGATTTAATCTAAGAGGAGACTGAGGGCAGTAAAATGACAGAACACTGTCGCCAGGTGGAGACTGTGGAGTTTTGAGCTAACACAAAGCAACAGATTAAAGCTAATGTTAGCGTAAATGTGACCAATGAGTGTCTAGCAGTGGTTTATTATTGGCTAAGACAAAGTGGAAAAAAGGGTTTCTGTATGTTGTTTCTTAAAGGGGAACTTCAATTTTGGGGGAATTTTGCCTATCGTTCACAATCATTATGAAAGACATGACGACAGATGGGATTTTTTTTTTATGTATTCTAAATATTAAATAAATGTAAATAAAAGTCCGCTTACAGCGGAGCCAATGGGAGCACCACTATTCCGCCCATAAAATCCGATAAATAACCATTCAAAAAATGCCAACAATACTCAATTTACATTTCGTGACTTGGATATTAACCAAGTATTGGTGATATTGTTATTATAAACTCTAACGCAGACAAACTATTTATAGCGGCGACGTGATCACTTGCGTGCGTCCCTATGTCTACATCATCGAGTGGTCTGCTGTTTCCTCGCTTCCCTGCTCCCTGTAAATTTATTGTATATCATAAATCATGCATCTCACCTGAAAAGTAGATGGCTGAGAATATAATCCGACAAATTGGGACATTTATCATCTAAAATTGGAATATGTGAACATCTAGCAGTCGGCATCCTACTGACAGCAGACCTTGTACAGTGGTGTTTTATTATGTTTGTTGGCTCTCATAAAGTCTACAATGAGTAGAAATCAGTGATGAAGAAAAAAAAAGCAATCGTTGTGATGCGTTTTTAAAAAATGAATGCACTGCGTATGCCTAAAATGATCAAAATACGTAAATATTAAATGTCATCATAAATGTGCCCCTTACTCCATTACATACAGTAAATACTTACATCATGTATATGAAACCCTAATGAAGGTATTTTTTTAGGGACTCTATAGGCAGAATTGAACGGCTCCAATAGGCTTCATTGTAAGCGGACTTTTGATCAAATTTATTTAATATTTAGAATGCATTAAAAAAAATCCATCTGTCGTCGTGTGTTTCATAATGATTGTGAACGATAGGCAAAATTCCCCCAAAAGTGCAGTTCCCCTTTAAATCCTACAGTGCAGTTGCTCTGATCAGATTTTAGTCACACTCCTTTCAATGCTACTGCTGCAAAATGCACCATGTGCCCAAAGATTACGCCCAATAATTGCATTCTAACTGGGCTTAAAAGTATAAACTCATAGCGGGACCACTGGGCGAGTAGGAATGAACCTCTGAACCTGGGATTTACAGGAGGCCAGGAGCCACGGTTAATCTTAATCCTAAAAGTGGCGCAATTACAATACAGGAGTATTCTTTTGATGAAAGGGTCAGACAGGAGTTATTCAGTCTAGAAAGGACCACAAGTGAAAGCTGTAAAAGGTGAAGAAGTACGACATGCAAGGCCACAGGTAACTCAGGTATTACTTGCGGTTTAGCGTTCAAGACGGCAAAAGAATGAAGAACCCATAAAAACTAACATTGTTTTAGTGCTTACACCAACACTCTTGCTGCTGGATGTCAGCCCACCTTTCTTGACCTCAGCAGGGTGGGGGGCCATTTTTTTTTAAGTATTATTAGTTTTAACTCCACAGCCAGTAGACCTGGCAGGAGGGTTTTTTGAAAAACGAGAGGAAATGCCTCTTTCGAGCAGCGTTTCCTGCAGGAAGCTCGCAGAAGTGCGATCTAAACTGGGAAAAGTGATGAAAAGGACATGAACAGGAACCCCAGACATTTCCCATGAGGGCTTCATTGTTCTTCAGACACCGTTAATATTTTACAAGTGGGTCACTGTGAGCATCATTTCATAACATAGATGTAGAAAAAAATGAATAATTGTCATATTAGTAGTTCCATCCATTTTAACACTAACTACCTGCAAAAATAGGTTAAAATGTTAACATCATAACATTAGCATCAGTTGAGTACCAACATATCTGACTGTGGGATGCATATCTTAAAAAATTGTTTAAAAAGCTAAAATTTCTAATGTTAGCATTCTAACAATTAACATGTGTCAATTAGGGTGAGGGCTAGGGTTAAATAACTTGAGTTTTATATCTTCAAAAAGCTAATGTTCAAACCGTAGCATGCTAACGGTTAGCGTGTGTATTCAATATTTGACTTTGAGGTGTATACCTGCAAAATGTGTCTGTTGTTATTATGTGCATGGCAAGATTAGATGAAAATAATACAGTACTTCATCCTATCTTTTCTGGTGTTTTTTTCTGAAACTCAGCTGGCTTCATTTACTTATTTGTCTGATAAGTACGTCCAGCTCACTGTGATGTCACAACATAGTCAAACTGCAAAACACAGCGTGCAGTGACTTTACAAAAATTTAAAAGTCCAAAAAGATTAAAATCATCATCTGTCCACAGTTCAAATTTTGTTCGAGGTCTACTTATATATGTATATATATATAAATGGTCATGAAAACCTCAACTCTAAAGATGGCCTAAGATTATATAAATAGTGTGCTCTCGTCACTTTGACAGACAATGTCCAGACATACGATGCTTCACATCGCCTTGCTCGCATAAACACAGCTGTCTCAGCCACACGTAGCTGAGTCACAACCTACACTGTACTAGTTACAACTCATGTTTCAACCACATGTCGGTACAGAGACGGGGAAGGCTGGCACAAATGCCTGCGGCCATAGATGCAAGCTGGTTTGTCAACAGTATAAATTATAGTTTTAGTGCAACAAACACCTAATTTTTCTGTGTGTGTGATTGCAGAATGTGATCCTGCTATGGACAATCTAAAGGCTTCCAATATAAGAACTGTATTGAAAATATGATTACCGTATTTTTCGGACAATAAGTCGCAGTTTTTTTCATAGTTTGGCCGGGGGTACGACTTATACTCAGGAGCAACTTATGTGTGAAATTATTAACACAGTACCGTAAAATATCAAATAATATTATTTAGTTCATTCACGTAAGAGACTAGACGTATAAGATTTCATGGGATTTAGCGATTAGGAGTGACAGATTGTTTGGTAAACGTATAGCATGTTCTATATGTTATAGTTATTTGAATGACTCTTACCATAATATGTTACGTTAACATACCAGGCACGTTCTCAGTTGGTTATTTATGAGTCATATAACGTACACTTATTCAGTCTGTTGTTCACTATTCTTTATTTATGCGTCATATAACGTACACTTATGCAGCCTGTTGTTCACTATTCTTTATTTATTTTAAATTGCCTTTCAAATGTCTATTCTTGGTGTTGGGTTTTATCAAATAAATTTCCCCCAAAAATGCGACTTATACTCCAGTGCGACTTATGTTTTTTTCCTTCTTTTATTATGCATTTTCGGCCGGTGCGACTTATACTCCGGAGCGACTTATACTCCGAAAAATACGGTATACGGGGGGAAAAAAAGTTGTACAGTAATATTATAAGGTCATATTTATTTTATGTATTTTCTATTTTGTCTTTAGATATCCTGTAAAGCGTTTTGATGAAATATTGTTATTGTATAAGAAAAAAATGCAATTTTGTATTTTTAAGGTTTTTTTTTCTTCTTTTTTATAAATTAAGTGGACATTTTTATAGAACCCAATTGTGGTATTATGATAAATTAATAAATTATGATTATGCAAAATTTTATTTTAAAAAGATGGTTTTTATGTTATGTAAATGAAAAAAAATAAGATACATATTTTTTCCAAACAAAAAGGCTAAATATGTTAACGATAAATTGGTATTGTTATACATAACAAATTCTTCATACTACTCAAAGAAACCCAACAACAATTAGGTTGGACTCCTAAAGTTGTGATTATTTTAGAAAGTTTAAATTTTTTTTTAATAAAGTTGCAATTGTTCATGAAAAAAGGGCATAATTCCCACTAAAAAAATCTAAAATTTTAGACTATATAGTGGTCATTTGTACAGAATACAGTTGTGATATTATGACAATGACATTGACATTGTACTAACAGTTTCACCTTTAAAATAATAACATTTGAAAAAAAATATAAATAAGATACAATATTTTTTTCAAACAAAAAGGATAAATACTTTGACAATAACGTTCTATTTTTCTACAAAACAAATCCTTAATACTACCAAATGAAACCCAACAAGAATTAGGTTGGACTGTTACAGTTGTATTTATTTTAGAAAGTTGTAATTATACAGGAAAAAAAGCACAATTCCAACTAAAAATTTTAAAAATCTGGATAATAAAGTGCTTAACTTTACAGAACAAAATTGTGATGTGACAATGAAATTATAATGTACAAAAAATTTTAAATTTAAAAAGATGAAGTTGTAGTATTCTGAAAATTAATAAAATAAGATGCATATTTTTTCCAAACAAAGGCTAAATATTTTGATGATTAAGTGGTATTTTTTTACGGAACAAATTCCTAATGCTACTAAAAGAAACCCAAGAATTAGGTTGGATTGTTAAAGTTGTGTTTATTTTGGAAAGTTATAATATCATGAGAACAAAACTGCAATTACAGTCAATCCTTGCCACATCATGCTTCAAATAGTGCGGCTTGACCAAATTGCGGATTTTTGTTGTTTTTTTCTTATTTTTTTTAAAGATATTTGGCCTAAATAAAGCATTTTGAGGCATAGCAATGGCTGAATTAATTGAAAAATACCAACAATACAATAGCATTGACCACTAGATTAGACCAAACCAATCAGTATTAAAGTAGCAAAATACTTTAATTCTAAGGGTAGAATCAAAAGAGGCGTGGGCAAGGCACGTAACAGCAGTAAGGTACACATGCAAACAAAAGACAGGCAGGCAGAAAGTAGCGTCCAACTTAACTTAACTGATGCTGACGTTTTACTTTCCATTCCCTGCCATTTATTTCATAGGATGTGTGCTTGAAAGTGCACTGACGGAGGCCAAACATGGAAGCTGAGTGGAACTGCAGCTTCCAATGTGAATCACCACTCTGTCTCATCCACTCAGAAGTCAACAGGCAGGAGAGCATGGAGGTGATGTACAGACTGTGCACTCTCAGCAAGGTAAAAACACCCATTTTGTACTACATGGATGACAATACAGAGAATTGTCCATGTCAGTGTACAAATGTTGCAGTTAATATGTGGGGTGTGCATGTTACCTGTCTTCTCAGATGACCGCGGATCCTCTGAGGCGCTCCCTCTCACCTGTGCTGAGCGCCGTGGTGTGGACGCTGCTCTCCTGCGGCATCGTGCTGGCCTTCTGCTTCCTGCTCTTCACCCTGCGCTTCAAAAACAACAGGTAGCTTAAACACGGCTTTTAGTACAAACACAGCGCAGATGTACCTACTGATTGTCCACCTTTAGGATTGTCAAGATGTCCAGTCCCAACCTGAATGTCCTGAGTCTCTTTGGAAGCATCCTGACCTACAGCAGTGGCTTCCTGTTCGCTACGGACGGGCGATCACACCCGCAAATGGAAGCGTCGACGGCAGTACTTCATGTAACTTGTGCTTACATCTGCATTTTATTGTAAAATTAATTGTTTGATTGTTATGTTAATAGTTTTTTCCCCCCAGGCTCAGGTTTGGACTCTCTGTCTCGGCAGCACAATGGTGTTTGGACCTATTTTGGGGAAAACGTGGAGACTGTACAGGGTGTTCACTCAGAGAATGCCTGACAAGAGAGTGGTAAGGCTAAAATGTGTAGTTCTACTGGATCACGTTGGAAATATTTGTAATTGTACTTGAGTGCACCAAAATGGTATTCCTTTCTTAATTTTGATTGTTTTGTTTTTTTTATATATAAAACCAATGTCATTCAATTCTTATTAGAACCTGATGGTTTTGTTGGGCAACTTTTATGGAATGTATAAATCATCGGTGACCGCTCTAAGACTGCAAGGAAAGCGGAGCTTCCCCTAAAATGTCTCAAAAAAATAAGTGGTCAAATTTGTACTTTAGTGCTTATATTTCATTGACTAAATATGTGCTATAATGCGTATAACTTTTGTCCAGAGTCAGCTACTTTCGTAACAGCTAATGCAACTTTCTTCTCATCGATTGTGGTAGTGTCACAGTGCATCAAACAGTATTCTTGTACCCTCAATTTAACCCTATGTCTTCTTTTATTTTTCCTCTTTCTAACCCCTACTGTTCCGGTCTGGCTGCGTCAAACACTTAAAAATATCCATTTAATAAAGTCAAACACAAATAAGGCAACAAAAGAAGTGTCCCACACTACTCTTTTGTCAATCAATCCATCAATCTTTTGTAAAGCATGTACAACAGATATGGGCATCTACATCAACAATACGATTTCCCTGAGTGGCTGGACAGGACATGTCAAAAAACTAACTAAAAAAAAAACAGTGTTGAAGCTGAGCGTCCATTGACTTCAGTGGACGCTTCGGTTTGGCTGCAGTGCTGTTCCACTGCAGCCAAACTGGACAGCCATTCGATAAATGCTCGGCTTTGGAATGGAAAGTGGGTTTGGCCTCGGCTGGCCTGGCCACTGATTTTCGGCATGATGATTAGATGATCTCTCTGAGGCTGAATCCCTTTTTCATTGACAGCCAAATAAGCCAATTAGCAATTTTAAAATATAAACAACTGCCAGAGCATTTTACAAGTTTTATTCTGTTGTTTCGAGTTGATATGGAGAATTTTACAATCCTCCAAGTGACGTTTTCTTTGTAAAATCTAACATCATTATATCTTATCTGTTATTGGAAACTGCAATTGTGTTAAGAGAGTACATGAAAATTAGCTTCCCCTACTTGAAAGACCAGCAGACATCCCTGGTTTACATACACATGTAATTGGAGGATACCTGGAGGGATGCATTTCGGTGGTCTACAAGAGCTAACTAGCGGTCACAAAAACGTATATCAACAAATTATTTATCCAGCTCATTTTACGGGATTGTTTGGCCACTTGTTGCTAGGAAAAATTCCCGGTGAAACCTAACTCTAACATGACAAGAAAATGTGCCGTTAAGTAGGCAACTCGAGGCAAAAGGCTTCCCTTTGCATCACACACTTTAGAAAGGAAAGGAGTATCTGCCAGCAAAATAGTCAGGCAGACCCATTGACAAAGTTGCTCCAAAAATGACTATACATGTTACGAGACTACTCCTCTGTATTAAAGATTTTAAAAACACAAGTTTTTTATGTATTGAGATGACACATTTTTCGTCTAATGGTCTTCCTGTCTCAGATCATTCGAGACATCCAGCTGATGGCAATGGTTGCCCTCCTGCTCCTGATGGACCTGCTGGTTCTTACTGCCTGGAACCTCACGGATCCCATTCGTTGTTCTCAATCAGTCACTGCGGTGGTGAAGGTATGTCTAATAACTTCCAATGATTGTAAAGTCCGGCTGCATGATTAATTGACATTGAGGTTTTAATTAGTAAGATAACGTAACCGCAAGAGGCTGAAAGTTTTTTTTCTCCGCCGCCACCGACATTTGAGTGACAGACATGTTCGTCAATCAGAACTGTTGAGCCTTACGTTTATATGTCCCTTGCTTCAAACAGGGAGAAAAAAGTCCCACTTTGCATGGCTCTCAGCACCTGAGTGTGTTTATTTGACAGTAGAATTAACTGAACGCAGTGAGCCCTCTTTTCAGTCATCCACAATCTTTGTCTGTGTAGGCGGACCGGAAGACCGCCAGCTTTAGACACAGGAAGAACAGACAAACAGTCTCCCTACTCACGACTCGCCAGTGAATATTTCAAGCTTCAAATCGGATGGGCAATATGAGCCCATCAACACAAACGAGCGAGCGAGTATGCAGTGATATGATAATGGCAACAAAAAAAGACAACGTCCAACCTAGTTTTTCCAAATGAGGGGAAAGAAATGCACCTTAAGATGTTCAATACTTATAGAAATTAGTAAATGTATGCTTTTGTTTGTTTGTTTATTGAGGACTCCACAATGTTTTACCTTTTAATTACAGTTCTAACAATGATATACAATTATACAGTAATGAGAAACAAGTGTATATTCTTTTTAAATGGTTACTTGCATTATAATTATGAATTTGATTACATTGCATTATGGACACTGTATAATTTTTATTGAATATTTCTTCAGTTTAAGAGCATGATGTAGAAAAAGCTCTGAGTCTGTCTGCATAAAGTAAAATATTTTTTAAATTAAATTATTGCATATTGTTCAAATGTGCGAATTGTCCAGGGTGTAATCTGCCTTCCGCCCAAGTGCAACCCCCGCCCGTGACCCCGAGAGAGACAAGCGGTAGAAAATGGATAGATGGATAAATGATTGATGTTCTAATATGTGACTTGTCCAGGGTGTACCCTGTCTTCTGTCCAAGTGCAGCTGGGTTAGGCTCCAAATGGAGGGATGTTCAAATGTGTGGCACCTGCACATGGATATGTTGATTGGCAGTCTAAAGTAACATGTCTTCCTTCACTCGTTATTTTCAGTTTTATGCCCTTACTGTATAAAATATTAAAATCACAAATCCAATCGCAATTTTGAGGAAAAAAAACACAATTACGTTTTTTCTCAAAATCGTGCAGCCTTAAAACTTACTTTTAAAAAAGACTTTATGATTTTATTAATATGATTAAGAATGGGATACACGTCTTATGACAAATACTAACTGCCTTCACCTACTTTTCTGTATGTTTTCCCGGTTGTAGCTGTTGGAGAAAGACATATCCTACTCTTTGTCGCAGCTTCATTCCTGTTCATCTGTGTACTCGCATCTATGGGTCATCATTATAGCTGTTAAAAAGGTAAGTTGACCCCACCTATGTTAAAGAAAATATCAAAAAGACTGGTGATTTCTTAAAGTGGCCTAGTGGTTAGAGTGTCTGCCCTGAGATCGGTAGGTTGTGAGTAGAGATGTCCGATAATATCGGCCTTCCGATATTATCGACCGATAAATGCGTTAAAATGTAATATCGGAAATTGTCGGTATCGTTTTATTTTTTATTAAATCAACATAAAAAACACAAGATACACTTACAATTAGTGCACCAACCCAACAAACCTTCCTCCCCATTTACACTCATTCACACAAAAGGGTTGTTTCTTTCTGCTATTAATATTCTGATTCCTACATTATATGTCAATATATATCAATACAGTCTGCAAGGGATACAGGCCGTAAGCACACATGATTGTGCGTGCTGCTGGTCCACTAATAGTACTAACCTTTAACAGTTAATTTTACTAATTTTCATTAATTACTCGTTTCAATGTAACTGTTTTTATATTGTTTTACTTTCTTTTTTATTCAAGAAAATGTTTTTAATTTAATTACCTTATTTTATTTTTTTTATAAGTACCTTATCTTCACCATACCTGGTTGTCCAAATTAGGCATAATAATGTGTTAATTCCACGACTGTATATATCGGTTGATATCGGTATCGGTAATTAAAGAGTTGGACAACATCGGAATATCGGATATCGGCAAAAAGCCATTATCGGACATACCTAGTTGTGAGTTCATCTTCCGCCGAGTCATACCAAAGACTATAAAAATGGGACCCATTACCTCCCTGCTTGGCACTCAGCATCAAGGGTTGGAATTGGGGGTTAAATCACCAAAAACGATTCCCGGGCGCGTCCACCGCTGCTCCCCTCACCTCCCAGGGGGTGAACAAGGGGATGGGTCAAATGCAGAGGAGAAATTTCACCACAGCTAGTGTGTGTGTGACAATCATTGGTACTTTAACTTTAACTTAACTAACTTAAAGAATAAATCATATTTTTTTATACATTATATTATCGCCATATAATATTAAAAATACACTTTATTTCTTTACAGAATATATTCGCAAACGTATATGTTTTGGTAAGAATAAAGTGATACATTTGAAAATAAATGTTAATTCTTTTTTAAACAAATAATGTCAGAATTTTGACACAAGTCCTAATATTACATGATTTGTAATTTTACGAAAAATACGGTTAAAAATTTACAGAATGAAGGCAGACTACAACAAAAAAATATAATTGTATGAAAACAATGTCATTGACTTTGTAGTTATACTGTACACAGTATAACTACAAAGTCAGTTTTTAAAAAATACTGTAAAGTCATATAACTACAGAATTGTAGTAATATTTTGAAAATAACAAAATATCAAAATAAAGTTGTGATTTTAAATTAAAAAGTCATAACACAAAAAAATCATAGAAAAGGAAGAAAGAAGAGGCAATGTCTTCTACCTATTAAAAAATAGGTTCCCCTAATTTTATTTATTCATTTTTTTCTTTTCAGTAGGGCCCAACTACTCCTTATGTGCTCTATATAAAAAATAGTTTTTAAAATGTTTTGACCTCTTCTTTGTCCATACATTTTTGCTCAGGGTTGTCTCCTCCTCTATGGAACATATCTAGCCGGCCTGACCAGCAATGTCAGCCACCCTCCGGTCAACCAGTCTCCCACCATCCTAACCGCTGTCACTTTGGTGGCCCTCTGCTCCACTGTGGCCATCCCCGTGTCCGTCTTCATGCAGGCTTGGCCCAATTTGGTTTACAGCACTGTGGGTGGAGCCATTTTCATCTGTACGCTGGCCACCAACTGCATGTTGTTTGTTCCTCAGGTAGGAAACCTTTGCGAGTCCATAATTAGGCACACCTGAACAAGCCAATGAGATTCTATGCAAGAGCTGTATTAAAAGGTTCTGCCTGATTTTGTACATGCAAATATATATATAAAAACATATATTTTACTGGTATATCGTTACTAAAAGTAAAAAGTGTTTTGTGACAACTAATTTTTCAGTAATTTTAGATTGAAAACTGGTACTGTAGCCTACCATTAAGGGGGAAGTGCAACACTGCCACTTACAGGCCTGGAATGGAACATCATTGACCACAACTTAACAAATGTGAAAATGTACAACTTGGCTTTTTATTTTTCTAGAATTACAAAAAAAAAAAATCTAACATTTTTATTTTTTTATTTTACCTTGGGCTACATCGCAGGTACGCAGGTTGTTCGAGGAGATTTGCTTGTAATTGTGAAGCCCTGTAAATTGCTTCATGATATTATTACAGTACACTTTTGATTATTAGCGTTTTAATATTTATCTAATCTTATTTACCAACAAACTTACTTTAAAATCAAAAGTCAAGGTACTAAAAACAAACTTGAGTATAACTGTTTTAAACAGGGTTTGACGACAAGAATATTTTAAAAACTCCAATTACATGCAGTTCAAATTTTCTGTCAGAATTTTTGAATTTTGACGTTCAATATTTCCAGGCTTTTGCCGGCTACATTAAATGACGTGGCGTACCGAATTTGGCCCCTGTGCCTTGAGTTTGACACCTGTGGCATACAGTAATACAATGGGAGGGAAGAATCCCAAAAGTATTTTAAAGTCTATTTAAGTCAATTGTATGTATACAATTATATATATCCTAAGAATTGGGACAATATCAGTTGTATGTATATATTTAAATTTCACCCGAAGGGAATAAGCGGTAGAAAATGGATGGATGGACTTTAAAAAAATTAATAAATGTTTTTTTATTATTTCACTGCTACTTTATCAGATGCAGATTGTCTCTTATGTGGTTGAAGGATGGTGTTATGACAAAGTTTTATCCTATCTTATTAGCTCCCATTTAAAACCTATTTGACAGAACTACTTCGTTTTTAAAAACATGTTTATTATTGGGGTTGTAGTTTGCAGTAGTATGGCAATAGTAACAAAATATTAGAAAGAAATTGAGACCGCTTGTGCACAATCATAACTGGGTGTTATTTCAATATAGGTCAATTTATATTGACAATTCTTGAGCTGTATTGAAAATATTACCCAAAAAGGTTGCATTATTAAAATGAAGTCATATTTGTAAAGTTCCTTTGAGTGTCCTGTAAAACGCTATATAAAATAAAATTATATTTGAGAAAACAATTTTTTGGAGAAGTATTTTTTATGTTTATTTACAAAAAATATACAATATTTATACAATAAATATAAAATGTACAATAATAAACTAATTGTCCATCCATTTTCTACCGCTTATTCCCTTCGGGGTCGCGAGGGGCGCTGGAGCCTATCTCAGCTACAATCGGGCGGAAGGTGGGGTACACCCTGGACAAGTCGCCACTTCATCACAGGGCCAACACAGATAGACAGACAACATTCACACTCACATTCACACACTAGGGCCGATTTAGTGGTGACACTCAACCTATCCCCAGGTGCATATTTTTTAGAAGTGGGAGGAAGCCGTAGTACCCGGAGGGAACCCACGCAGTCACGGGGAGAACATGCAAACTCCACACAGAAAGATCCCGAGCCCGGGATTGAACCCAGGACTACTCAGGACCTTCGTATTGTGAGGCAGACGCACTAACCCCTCTTCTACCGTGCTGCCCTAAAATAATTGTATATGAATTAATTACTGGTAATTTATTAAACACATTTTTTTAGATACATTTTAAAAATGTTCCAACAAAAAAGTCAAAATATTTAGTCAGTAAAGTGGTATTTTTAATGGAATATATTGGTGATATTACAAAAAAAGTTACATATATTTACTGCTAATGCTTGTCTGTATATCTGTGTTGGCCCTGCGATGAGGTGGCGACTTGTCCAGGGTGTACCCTGCCTTCTGCCAGAGTGCAGCTGGGATAGGCTCCAGCCCTCCCACTAACCCAAGAGAGACAAGTGGTAGAAAATGGATGGATGCTGTAACAACATCCTCTATTAGCGCTGCGTAAATACATACAATCAATACAACCCATGTATATATACACAAGTAAATGTAGTGTATAGGTATTGTGTTTCCAATTTAAAAAAAGGCAACCATTACAGAAACAGTTCTGAGTATGATGCAATGCAGTAAACTACACACACAATAATAGACATATTGTCAAATTAAAACTTACAATAATGTACAACATTGCCTTTTATTAGATCGTGCAGATGTGCCCAACAGTGTGTCTGGTCTGCGTTTTGTGACTGATACTGAGTCTAGTTGACAAACGCTGATACGTGCAGACATGTTAGATGATCCATTGACTTTCAGCGAAAACCATCGCACTATCAGCGGAGAGTGACTCACAGTGTTTATGAGTCAAAAGTATGTGGGCTCTTGGAAACAGGTTTACGACCTACTAAGTGTCTGCTGATGAGTTTATTAAAGGGTAAAGGTATGCTTCTAAAGGGGATGGGAATATTTTATTTCCTCTGTAAGCCTGATGACACACTCAAAGCACACTCATGGTCAAAAAGATTCCATGCGTGTGTTCTATCGATGCCTTTGGCCCACTGTGATGTTAAATACCGTATTTCACTTCTTCACTTACCTCCACGCAGCTGGCTGAGTGGCGGAACTTTGAAGAGGATCAGAACAACCCGGGTCAGATGGCCAAGTATTTCAGCAGCCCCAGTAAGAGCCAGCCTTCAGTGTACAGCCAGGACGAAATCTATTTCCTGTTGGGGGAGAACAACTCCATGAAAAAACTGCTCAATGAGGTAGTCACCAACTTTAAATTAAATTACTGGATCGTTAATTCTTTAAGTGCTCACTGAGCTAAAGTCTTGCAAGTCATGCAAAGGTCTCATGTGATGTCATGTAGTTCGAACTTTGAATTTTTGTGCGATTTTAAAAGCTTCCCTTTCTCTGAAATGTCAATTTAGGATCCGCTGTAGTGTAAAGAAACAACTTTTTTTTTTTTACTAACATAGATATTGAAGTCAAGGAACACCTCAGCGTGTCAATCAGCTCAAGCACGTTCCCATCTGCACACTCCTACATATGCTCACTGAGCGCAAGACTTGCTCAGAATTTTTTTTTAACCTACAGGCCATTTTTTCTTGAAAATTTCAAGTTAGGCAGCACTGTCCTGCAGTGTAAGAAAGGCTCAGCTAGTAAATAGCTAATAAATTACAAAGACCATAGTAAAGGCATTATTAAGAATTATGTCCCATTTAGGTCAAATTAAGGCAGGTTACTACAGTTGCTCAAGGGTAAGGGCGGGGGGTTTGTTTTGTTTAGCATTCCATTGCAATTACTGTAAGTTTGTATTCAATATACTGGAAAACAATATGTATGGCTTAAGATGTTAGCACAACATATAGAGTAAAGACATTTTCTTGGTGTGATATATTGTAAAATGTCAAAATACAGACGCGGTAAAGTAACCAAAACTGATTGATATTGATTGTACCAATCAGAGGGTTGATCCATACCCCAGGCAAAATCTGTGTTTTTTTCCAGTCTGTTTGTGCTGTAACTGTTGTATGTGAACAACTCTGACACAAAACCAGATCTAAAGATCAGTTCCACTCTGAAAGGGAGTGACTCAATTGTTTTTCAAAATTGCTGGTAATTTTCACCAGAAAAAAGCAAAAATATGATAACAAATAGCAAGGTTGTTGTGCTGTCTTTAAGTGATGGAACTACAGGAGGTATGCATTGCTATACAGTACTTATTTCTTCTATATAACACACAATATGCTGCTTGTTGCTACACTGCAAAAGCTGTAAAGAAGGCTCTAATCTTGTTAGTCAAAAAATATTTTTTGGATAAGATATTACTAGTGTGTGAATGTGAGTGTGAATGTTGTCTATCTGTGTTGGCCCTGTGATGAGGTGGCGACTTGTCCAGGGTGTACCCCGCCTTCCGCCCGATTGTAGCTGAGATAGGCTCCAGCGCCCCCCGCGACCCCGAAGGGAATAAGCGGTAGAAGATGGATGGATGGATATTACTTTTGTTGCTTTTAAGTTTGTAGCTATGACTGGTAGAAAATAAAGATGATGGATTTACTCCTAATAACTGACTGCATATACCTGCCTTCCCAATAAGTAGCATCAAACCTACTCAGTGGCCTAGTACCTACTCAGTGGCCTAGTGGTTAGAGTGTCCGCCCTGAGATCGGTAGGTTGTGAGTTCAAACCCCGGCCGAGTCATACCAAAGACTATAAAAATGGGACCCATTACCTCCCTGCTTGGCACTCAGCATCAAGGGTTGGAATTGGGGGTTAAATCACCAGAAATGATTCCCGGGCGCGGCACCGCTGCTGCCCACTGCTCCCCTCACCTCCCAGGGGGTGGAACAAGGGGATGGGTCAAATGCAGAGGACAAATTTCACCACACCTAGTGTGTGTGTGACAATCATTGGTACTTTAACTTTAACTCAATGAGTGGGATTTAACTCAATGTTTACGTTGCCACACTTTCCAGAAGAACGCTGTGATTGACAGCTTGCAGGAGCAGGTGAACAACGCCAAAGATAAACTTCTACGTCTGGTGTCAGCCAGCCAAGGGGATGTGGACTCCACAAATCTCCCCTCCTCCTCCACTCAGACCACAGAACTTCAATCCTGTAACCTTCCAGCTTCTCCACCTCAGAGGGACAACAAGTCCAGACTCTCACACGTGTCCGTTTTACCTTGTTTTATTGATGCTGACCGTCCAGGGTATTCTGAGCTTGTCCCTCCATCAAGCTCCATAACTCCTCCTGCAGCCCACTCTCCTGTCCTGGGTGGGTTGGATGTAGATTCATGTAAGTCCACAGCAGAGGATGCAGGCTTACTTAGGACAGCAGAGGAGACGGCTCACTTTGTCACTTCAGTCCAATCACATAGATTGTTAAACCCTTGTGAGGTTGAAACCTTAAGCAACTGCCCAACATCCCCCTTGGGACCAAGCACCCGACCAACTGGTTTTGTTAGTAGCGAGAAGTTGCAGGAGATCCTTCAAGAACTTAATGTGGAAACAGTCTTGTCCAGAAGGCCTTCTCACATCAAATTCATACAAGACTCCTCGCTTTCCCCAATCTCCTTCCAGACACCCCGCTCCCCGAACCCTACTTTAGTCTTCCACTACCCCAGCATCTCACCCTACGCCATGAGGAAACGTCGGCCACCCTTCCATTCTCCGAGACGTGCTGTGGCCCCAGCTTGTCTCTACACAAAGACTGCTAGCTGTAGGCGGACGAGATACAAATGCGGGGCCCAGAATCAAAGCAAGCATCCTGAAGGAGTCATCCTAAATGGGGGAGTCACAATGGGTAGTACCCTCCGGGTTCCTCTTGAGGTGCAAGTGCAGGATAAAGAAAGCTTGGCATCAAGGCCTGATATAGATGCCTGTGATATAAACATGGGCAGCGATGCCAGGCAGCACTGTGAAGACAGGATGAACCCTTGCCACCACTGGGACTCAGACTCGAGCAGCTCAACAGACTACAGCTTCTACCACCGACCGTACTGTGACTCCTGCTTGCAGAGAGGCTCGCTTTTGTCCTCAGACTCCTCCTCAGACTCCTCGGACAGCGAGTATGAAGGTTACAGCCTCTACCGCGCTGCACATCCTGTTGTGTTCAAGGAAGACCTCGAACCAACACTTGTGTAATCAGAACTTTGAGGCACCATTTAGTTCAAATGATCCTTAGGGACAACTTTAACAACAAGTAAGTTAAACTTTATTTAACTTAGTGAAATCAATTTGACTGCAGTGGGATATGTTATTTAACGGTGCAAAACAGTATCTCCAAAAGGTGAATACACCACTCACATTTCACAACAATTGTATTATATCTTAGGGACAATACTGTAAAAATACAACTTGGATAAAACATACAGTAGTCAGTGTCCAGATTAAAAAGCTGATAGATTTAAAATATAACGCCACATGTTGCAGCACCACAACTACAGCTCCCTAATGCACTCAGGCAACTGCAGACCATAAACAAGACACAATTAACTTACTTCTCACTTGCCAGATATTTTAACAATGGCAGTTTGTTGGATACTAAATCAGTGCTGCTATTCAAGCTATATACTGACTACTCTAAAGTATATCCAAGTTGAATTTGTGCCTTAGGAAGATATGCTGTAATGAAATGCTCCTTTTGTGAGATACCGTATATGCACATCTGTGTTTATTTTACACATTTAACAGTTAACTGGTGCAGACATCGAGCTCTGAATACCCAACAGTACACCTGCATTATCTAATGACGGGAGTTGTTTTAAAAATGTTGCTTTTATATGGATAATAATATGCTAACTAAAATATTAGGAACAGTTCTCATTTTGATGCAGACGACAACCACAATAATGAACAACTCAGCATTATTACGATATGGCTCTTATGACAGATCTCATTGGATTATGCAGGGGTACTTTATATTTATGTTGGGGCTGGTGAGTGTGTTTCGCATATTTACATATATTTTGTTTTTTATTGACAAATGAAACTAATTAAAAGTACACTGGTTAGTGAGTTAGTGACATTACGTTGTCGGACTTGACGATGAAGAATTTAAGGAACGCTATATTTATTGTGTTATTTATTTTTACAAGTTGCTTTCTAGATCACTTTAGTAATGTTGTGATTCATTGAAAATGTTGTTTTAATGTACAACTGGAGTGTTTTAATTTATTGGTCTTCTTGTGACAAACACTTCAAGCACATGATGTGAGCATGAGGTGAATACTCCATATTTCTACACTCAAAATGTTTTGTACTGTCTGTATGGTGGACTAAAAGGGCACAAAGAGACCCAACTGGCCCTCAAATACTTCTCTTTCTTACATAATGTTGATTTTTTTGTCTCTTACTGATTGCATGACAAGCCAAACACAAAGTTTAGAACACTTAATTCATGCCACTGAGTTGCCCAAAGGCAGTAAGCAGTCTGGTTTTTGTATCCGAGTCTATGCTGCTTCGCTTTATGCCTCATTTTATTAGAATTTAATCACACCCTAATTGCTTTGACACTAAGGGGCCTTTATAATAGCAATATAAAGAACCAATACATAATTTACACACTAATTTCTCTGTACAACATAGCAATTTCAGCTTATTTTGTTGTCTTTTCTTGTATTATTTTTCCTCTGCTGCAGCCATATTACTGGGGCACTCTTCATTCTGCATATTTGAAGCACTGAAGGGCAGACTGAGAGGAGGATTTCTCTTTGTAGAGTACAACACAAGACGATACAAACCACACAAAAGACTCTGCCAGCTTTCGTGTGTGTGGGAGGGAAAATCTTCCTGAAGAACTAAGATTAGCTTGTTACACTCTGGTTTGAAGGATACTGACTGGTACGCTTAATGAGAACGAGTGGCTTTATGAATAAATCTGTATTTAATATAAAATACACACTGGAATAAAAGAGGGGCGAAACAGTGTCCTCTCGGGTGAAGCAAGCCTTGAGAACTGGACTGAAATATAACAAATCAAGTTAACATCACAATAAACTACAAACAAAATACACATCTCCATGGTCTTTTTGACACCGTGATGTTTGAAATGGACAAGCAGTAGAAAATAGATGGGTGGATGGATATGTATTAGGGGTGTAACGGTACGTGTGTTTGTATTGAACCGTTTCGGTACGGGGGTTCGGTTCGGAGGTGTACCGAACGAGTTTCCACATGGACATATTAAGTAGCGTACCGCACATTGTGTAAACAATGCACACCGAGGCACAACACACGGCATGCTAGCAACGACCGGGCTACGATAGACTGACCATACGTCTTCTTTTCACCGGAAATGTCCTCTTTTGCAGGGCTATCCAGGCGGAGTTTCTTAAATGCCTCAAATGTCCGGCATTTTGAGTTAGGGTTGCGTGTATTTTCAATGTACGTTCAGGGTTAAGAAGGGGTTAAAAACAAAACAAATTGTGCACGCAGCAGCATTCGTGAGGGAGGGGCAGAGACAGAGAGAGCGAGATAGTTATGACAAAGGCGCATGCGTCGCCAGGCTCTGCTTTTTATCGATAGATTTATTAGATGACATTTTTTATTCTCTATAGCAGAGGTGTCAAAAGTGTGCCCCGGAGGCCATTTGCGGCCCACAGCTAATGTTTTAAAGGCCCACGGCACATTCTAAAAATACTTTTAAAATAAACAAAAACATAAAAGTTAAATAAAAAAGCTTAAAGGTTAAATGTAATTTAGAAAAAGTTGCAATGTTGACTAATAAAACAAAGCTGTTTTTTTACTTTCAAACTGTCATTGCTCAAAACATAATATTGAATCAAAATCAATGTTATTATGAATTATTGACCTATCCAAGGTTCCGATTACTTCACATTAAATATTCCATTAAGAAAAATAATTTTGGTGGAAGATTTTGCCAATTTGGTAAATAAATAACCAAAAAATGTATACTTTGTTGTTTTCTTACTGTACCGAAAATGAACCAAACCGTCACCTCTAAACCGAGGTAAGTACCGAACCGAAATTTTTGTGTACCGTTACACCCCTAATATGTATACCAAACATAGCGCCTGAAAGTTACCAAGCGGGTTGTAAACTACCTGGAGACAATATTGTCTGGTCTTACCATTGTAAGTTCTACTGGACTATTAAATGTCCCATATGACACACTTGCACAACAACTTTAATGAAATAAGTCACGGAGGTCCCACAATATGTGTTTTAGAAGTGTATTGTTCAATATCTAGCCTTGATGCTGAAATTTAGACAGTTTAAAAGTATTTATAGTAAGCCCTACTGAGAAAATGCTGTTTTATATATCTATGACTTTAACGCTACATATATTTTGACAACAATGGCTGTTTGTTGGATACTAAATCAGTGCTGCTATTCAAGCTGTACACTGACTACTCTAAAGTATATCCAAGTTTAATTTTTGTGCTCTTTATCCACTTTTTACGTATACACTGTAACTCTACAGTCTGCTCTTGTCCAACGTCATGGAGGCCATACATCACATACAACAACATACAGGAGGACACAATTGTTAGCAACACTAGCTTAGCTAACTGAGGTACTTGGCTTTTGATTGATTGATAGAGACTTTTATTAGTAGATTGCACAGTGAAGTACATATTCCGTACAATTGACCACTAAATGGTAACACCCGAATACGTTTTTCAACTTGTTTAAGTCGGGGTCCACTTAAATTGATTCATGATACAGATATATACTATCATCATAATATAGTCATCTCTCTCTCTCTCTATGTCCACTACTTGCTGTACATATCTTACCAAGTCAGACCTACACTGTTTCAATATCCATTTCTCTGTTCTCAATTGTTGATGACTGATAACAACCAAACCTAACCCCACCCTCCCTCCACACCCCGGATTGTAAATAATGTAAATAATTCAATGTATATACCCTGATGATTATCTTGTGTGATGACTGTATTATGATGATAGTATATATCTGATAGTATATATCTGTATCATTAATCAATTTAAGTGGACCCCGACTTAAACAAGTTGAAAAACTTATTCGGGTGTTACCAGTTAGTGGTCAATTGTACGGAATATGTACTTCACTGTGCAACCTACTAATAAAAGTCTCAATCAATCAATCACACAAGATAATCATCAGAGTATATAAATTGAATTATTTACATTATTTACAATCCGGGGTGTGGGGTACAGTCACATTTCTAACAGCAACATCATGCTAGGTTAGCATATTTGCGGAATAAAAACAAAACAATCAAAGCTATGCATGTAGCTGACTGGTAGATAACTGGTGGAGTTCCAGGCTCCATTTTAAGATGTGAAGCGAAGCCTTTTTAATTTCCATTTTTGTTTACAAAACTGTTCTCTGTGAAATCATGGCTTTACACTCATCTAGCGTCATCCACACTCTGAACCTCAAAGGCGAACGTTTGTGGCGCTTTGTGGCATTTTATAAACCAGTTGTAGTGACACATATGCCTATAGAACATCATTACAAAGTCATATTTGCATGATAGCGGACTTAAGTGTTAAGATTATATAAAGGACACATGGACAGAAAGTATTTGAAAAGTGGGGGAATTGCACGTTCAATATACCGCATAAGTAGCAATTATTCTTTGAGCAATCAAATAAAATCTGAATGTTTAACCCAAAATATCACAGTATTTCTGACTAAAAGGAACTTAATAAAACCAAAATAGAGGCCTGTTAATGAGCGCGACACGAACACGCGTGGCACTTTTCTCAATGATTTATGACTTAAAACAACGTTAATCCAAAGAAAATATGCGCTTTGAATTTACCTGGCAACAGTGCTGAATGGTGTCAGCTGACGACTGTTTGAAACGACACTCAAATGTCGAAACGCAATTGGCCGCAAAAGCCATCCACCTTGCTAGCAGACCCGCCTTTTTATTCCTGTCGAGAATCCTTTGAAGTCATGTGGGGCGGTACCAAGAGCAATGCCATGTGGTGTTCCGGAACGGCGTTCTGATTGGTCTATATGACGCACAGTTAAGGCCCACTCCTGGAACTATCGCCGTCTCTGATTGGTCGACTCGGGCCACCCCAGATTCGCCATTGCGAGCTCACGGCCTTCTCTTATTCTCCATTTGGGGTTACGTTAACGGCGTGAGATTCACATGGTCCCGGTCGCGTGTACGCAAACGGCGTACTGACAAAGACGGCAAGACCTATTGGGAAGGAATAAAAAAAGAAATCCTGTGCCGTCTTTCTCCACAGTATAAAGCTGTTTTACTTGGACGTTCCAGCTGGAATTTAACGTTAGCCGGGGCGAGGATTCGGCCCGGGGAGGCGTATTGCCTGAACGCAGAAGACGACTGCGGAAAGTGGACGTTTTTTTCCCCTGCTCCGCTACGGCGAGTGAGCCGCCATGGCAGTCCGATCATTGAGGCTCCAAATCGGGATATGAAGAGCGACTGGATGGGCCACAAAACGCCGCATTTAGCCTACATGCTAACATTAGCATCTTTGTGACGGGATTCTGACTGCATTTCTGTTTTTAAAACAAAAGGAGGAGGCACAATTCAGGAGTATTTTAATAGGTGTCTCAAAGGGCTCCTTGAGAGAGAATTATACAAGTGGGATAATGCAGTGATTTGGACTTAAAATAAGATAGTTTATTAGGTGTAAAGAGGAAAGCGTGGGAACCGCCTGTGCAATACAGTTGCTGTCATCATCCCTTATTTTTGGATGAAAAGCGTGTAACGAGACTTGAGACCACGAAGCACTTTGGATCATGTCGGGTCGGCCCAGGACCACATCCTTCGCGGAGAGCTGCAAGCCGCTGCCGCAGCCGTCGGCCTTCGGCAGCATGAAAGTCAGCAGTAAGTAGCGGTAGTGGTCCGCACACTTCCTTGCCACAGACACTGCAACCGGCGGGCCTGGGTGGGTACCACCCGACCCGACACGGCGACCAGCCGGGGCTGTAGCCGCCGATTAGCTTAGCACGGTGCACGGGGAAGGGAGGGAGCTCACTCCGGGCCCGGCTTTCTGGAGGGGAGTTAGCAGGCCCCAGGTCCACAGGGTAGCAGGAGATGACAGCTAGGTGTCTTTAGTGGAAGCCCGGTTCCGGTAATTGTTATTGGGGATTGGGAAGATGAGTCATAGCTGTGTTGCTACATAGCTATGCGCATGTTAACGCGGCAGGGCCAGGCAGGCTATTACGCAACTGTCAAAACGGAAGGTGCGCCCACTGCTGACCGAGGAGTCTGGCGTGATCCAGGAAAGGGCAGGATTTCTGATAGTTTTGCTCTTTAAAAAAAAAAAAAAAAATATATATATATATATATAGTGTCATCTAGTCAGTTTCATCTGCTCACAGAGGCGTTAAGGCCAATAGAAGCTCATCCACTTACATTCTTATATTTTAGCTGAACCTCACATTTATGACATTCATGAAATTTATATTAAGGCATGGCATTCCTAATGCTGCACGGACGTCAGCTGTGTGTATTTTTAACATTAATCATTATTTGCTTATATACGAACTTTATTTATTTATGAAGGGTAATTAATAAATAGCACCTTGCAGCGTTGCGCCTGCAGAAATGTGACAGAAAGGCTGCTGAGGAATGTAGATTGAGCGTCAGTGCTGACTAGGATGATGCTAGTGGGGTGAGGCCAGAGGCTGGGTCTCCACACACACATACACGCACACACAAGCGAAGGGTAAGATGCCCTAGCAATTTAAACCCAATCATTACCCTGAATCAGATATTGCTGTCAGTATGCATTCTATAGTACAATGCCAAATCTGGTGCTTGTCAATAGGTCGACTTAATCTACGTACTACAGAGGAGAGAGTCCATCCATCCATTTTCTACCGCTTATCCCTTTTGGGGTCGCGGGGGGCGCTGGAGCCTATCTCAGCTACAATCGGGCGGAAGGCGGGGTACACCCTGGACAAGTCTCCACCTCATCACAGGGCCAACACAGATAGACAGACAACATTCACACTCACATTCACACATCCATCCATCCATTTTCAACCGCTTATTCCCTTCGTGGTCGCGGGGGGTGCTGGAGCCTATCTCAGCTACAATCGGGCGGAAGGCGGGGTACACCCTGGACAAGTCTCTACCTCATCAGAGGGCCAACACAGATAGACAGACAACATTCACACTCACATTCACACACTAGGGCCAATTTATATTTTAGTTTAATTAGCAGTCAGTTCCGCGCGAATAGGTTTTCTTTTAAGAAAATGCCCCCCGCCATAATTTTTCAAAATCAAAAACACCTTTTCTACCAACCTCGTCATGTCCATTGTGTCCTTGAGCAAGACACTTTACCCTTGCTCCTGATGGGTAGTGGTTTAGGGCCTTGCATGGCAGCACCCACCATCAGTGTGTGAATGTGGAAATAGTGTCAAAGCGCTTTGAGTACCTTGAAGGTAGAAAAGCGCTATATAAGTATAACCCATTTACATTTATTAAATGAGAAATAAAAAAGATCAGGTCTTGAACAAGATTGGTGTAGATGGAATGGATGGTTGGCAAATCGGTTGACTATGTTGCAGTAATGCTTCAAAATAAATAAATAAATGCAAATAATAGCCAATTATTAAAAAGCATGCTCTGGTCATGCATGTGGGTCACAATAAACCATACAGTGGAACCTCATCATGCGACCCAGGCGTGTCAAACTTGATTTCATTGAGGGCCACATCGCTTTAATAGCTGCCTTCAGAGGGCTAAGTGTAACAGTGAATATATAATTTTAGCGTATAATTTGATTATTGGTTTTTCACCTGTTTTTTAATGGATAACTTGCTTTGCTCATCATAAGTCACGGTGACAAGCAGATATTTACATATTTATTTTTATTTTAACAAAAGTTTTTTGGAATATATAAAGTTTTTGCATTATCAGATATTATTTTAGTACCGTTTTTAAAATACATACAATACAATTGTATGCAGTACATACAATTATTTCTGTCAAAATTAAAATAATAGATACGTTAAGTGCTTTATTGACGCACACTATTTCCAAGCTTTCGCAGGCACATGAAACAGGGTTATATAATGTTTCTTTACCATGGGTATTTAAGCTGATCTGTTTCAGTGGTTGCCATCATGAAAGTGTACAGGCAATGTTTAGAGTGACATTTGAAAATGTTTTAAGATCAAATTGTGTTACTTGTTGATAATAAGTACAGGTGTAATGGAAGTCTTGGATGTTCCCTATGCAAGCATGTGACATTTTGAATTTCCGTGTTTTTAAACATTAATTTTCCATCAAAATATCACTTCCTCGTTTTTTTTAATGAAATATCAATAAAAATACAATCTAAACTAAATGTGCTGAACTCTCTCCTCAGCCGCAGGTACTCGCTGTTACTCTTGCCTAAATGCCGCACTGAGTTGCAGGACAAGCTAATATGATTAGTCGCAAAGTAGACAGCCGTCAGCATTGTGGCTCTGATAGCAAACAGAGGCGACAATAAATGCTAGATGGTTAGCTAACTAGCAAGCTTGTTTCGGTGCTTCAAAACAAATAGAAGAAAAATAGTTAGGACCATGGTTGAGAGCACCAAAACAAGCTTGTTAGTTAGTTAACCATGATCTAGCTAGTTTACTTGTTGTCGTCTCCGTTGGCTTAACGAGCCACAACGTTGACGGTTGTCCATTTTGCTGAGATAATCATATTTGGATGATTTTCAATCGGAACACTATTAGTTCGGAACCAGTTGTAGTTCTAGAGTATATTTATTAGAAGCCATTAAGAAGGTATATTTCTGACGTGACGGATTGCAAACATTGGTCACGACACTGGAAGTATATTACCCGACGGCGCGTGGTTGAAGGATAGTTGCCAAATGAAAAAACGTTTTCTGAGTTCTTTGCATGCATTTTCGAGAATTTTACATTACATATTCAATGATGATAATGTTGGTAAATGATCTACTAATGAAACAAGAAAATATGTGGTACATTACATGGGACATGTGTCTAAAAGACCGCCATAAGAGGTTACAATGTACAGCCAGTAAAACACACTACGTTTTATTTATTTTATTTTATTTAGCCTTTATTTAACCAGGTAAAAATCCCATTGAGATCAAAGATCTCTTCCAAGGGAGACCTGGCCAAGAGGGCAGCAGCAAGGTTACATTAAAAACAGTAAACAACACATAAAACATCAAATTTACAACATTAAAACTTGCTCACATGACACATGTGCATACAGACAACGTAGACTGCAGTCCTTTCACAGAAGCTTTAAACTCATTCAATGTAACAAGGGTTTGAAGTTGAATATTCGACATTTGAGAGAGGTTTTACATCTGGGTATGCTACACTACCTTCTGGTGGAGGCTCGCGTGTTTGTAGTTGTCACAGCAGATGTAAACCGGACAAAGTGCTTAAGTGGCACCGGTGCAGTGTTATTTAGGATTCTATGGGCCATTCGTATTGATGCAAATCTTTGAATGTTGTCAAAATGTTACAGTCTATATTTTTGAAGGACTAAACAGTAATGGTGTTGTTGCGATTTCAAGCGATTACTTGTGCAAGGTTTCCAATGGCCTCAGTGTGATTTTGCTTGCCTGGGACCAACATGTTATACAATATAAAAACGAGACATAATCATTAATTTAAATTAAGTTTGAGCTGCTTTCAGTGTTAACAAATTCTAATACATTTGAACATTTTTATGTTGTACCTAAGACTCTGGCACATCTGTTTGATATGTTTTTTAAAGCCAAGTGTTGGGTCTAAAATGACACCCAGGTAACGATATTCACTAACATTTTGTATTATTTCCTTATTATGGTAATATTTGGAAAATATGCCGTTTTATATTTTTTTTACAAAATACATTGTTGCCGTTTTCTTAATGTTTAATGTATGACTAGAGTCATGTAGCCATATTGCCACCTTCTTCATGGCTGCTGTACGTTTTTTGGCAACCGTTTCAGCGTCTTTTCCCCAAGTATAAATAACCGTGTCATCTGCATACATCTGGATATTAACATCCTCACATATAGATGGCAGGTCGTTTATATACATGGAGAAAAGAAGAGGGCCGATGTTAGAGCCTTGTGGCAGGCCAATATCGGTAGCAGTGAAACTGGATGTTGTGTTGTCAATACGAACACGTTGGGTCCGACCAGATAGGTATGACATAATCCAGGCCAGAGTATCTGTCGACAGTTTAAACGTTGTTAATTTTGTAAGTAATGTGAGGTGACTGACTGTATCGAATGCCTTGCGGAGGTCTAAGAATATTGCTCCAACTACAACTCCATTGTCAAGGTTTTGATTAATTTTTTTTAGTAGAAGGCAACATGCAGTTTCGGTTCAGTGATTTGCCCGAAACTCACACTGCATGGGATGTAGAAGATCTTCATCATCCAGATGTTCTGTGAGTTGTTCAACGACCACTTTTTCTATTGCTTTGGATATAACGGGGAGAAGGCTAATTGGTCTGTAGTTGTTGATATCTTGTTTATTTCTTTCTTTATGGATTGGGATGATAGTGGCTGTTTCCAACGTGGTAGGGAAAGTGTTTTCTGTTATTGATTGATTTATCAATGTTGTTATTTGAGCAGTAAGACTATCTTCATACGTTTTTAGGAAGAAAGTGTCCAAATCGTTTATATCTCCAGACCATGAGCTTGATAGTGTGATTCTTTTGACTGTTTTACTGCCATGTTTTTTGTGCTATTTGTAAGTCATGTTTTTTGAAATTGTAAATGTTGCACCATTTGGAACTTTTTGGAATTATGTATTATCAAATAACATTAGATATTGTGTATGTTTCAGAACATCTTTAGTAATGCGCGTCCAAATTGATGCCTGCGGATGTAAATAGCACACTCGTAAGATTTATCCATGTGTAATATTCATCGACAGTCACCTCAATAATTTGGCTGTTTGTATTTTTCAGTGGGTCAACTGCATGCACATGCTGAAAAGCAAACCCTGCAACACGAGGACATTGATTCGTCTGATCCCCCAACTGTCAATACATGATGCACTTAGTGCAACCATCTGTCATTTACATTACAGAGAATGAGTCTGTCATGGTGGAACTGGAAATAATAGGCGAGATTGCTTCTGTGTTCTATGACAAAGTGAACCCCCACCCTGAGACTATAATACAGGAGCATATTATGTGGAGTTTTCTGCTCTCCACACACTTCTATGGAGGTTAATGCGTGTTGATTTTTTGGACACTAAATTTATGTAACTGAATGTTTTGTATTTGAATTTTGTTTTTTGTTTTTTACATCAAAAATGCTTGTGTTTAAAAAAAATATGTGTTTTAAAATTCAGTGTATAAAAATTCAGTGGAAAAAATTCAGCGGGCCACATTGAAATGTTAATGATGTTGTTATATGCCCAGGTAGCCCAGTTAACTGCCTTTTATGCTGTTTTGCAAGACCTGCGTCCCATGACTTCAAACTTCACACCTCATTGGCTGGTTCTGAGACAAGACCAATTGCTTAAGTCTTAATTTACCAGAAGTGAGTACCCCGCCTTCCGCCCGAATGCAGCTGGGATAAGCTCCAGCAGCCCCCGCGACTCTGAGGGACAAGCGGTAGAAAATAGCTGCAGTCTTGCTTTTTGAAGCAGCAAATTTTTCAACACAGAATTTTTCAGCACTGAATTTTTGTACACTTTTAAACACTGTACATTTGTACATTTTTAAACACACACGTTGCTAACACATTATTTTTCACGAAATTGTCAGCATAATTTGATGTAAAAAAATGTTGTTCACAAAATTCTAACGCAACAAATTTTGTTACATAAATTCGGTGTAAAAAATAAGCTTTCGCAACAAAGACACAAATGAACATTCGTTTACTTTGTTTACTCGCTCACCGTAGTAGTTAAAAATCCATTAATTTTGCCTTTGAAATAAGTGAAGTTAGCTTTGTAGGTTTTCAAAAATGTGTTTTTCTTGATTTTTATAAAGCTGCTACTGTGTCTCTAATGACATCTTACATATTGAAAACCAATTTTCGATGATGTAATGATTTTGCCAAGCTCTTGTATCTAGTTTAATTGTGATTTTTTTTTCTCAGAGAATTATGAAATATCTACAAGTAGTATCTAAAGAGGGTATTAATTCTCAGCTCGGACTCCAAAATATACAAGGTTGTTGTCTGTGTGTACCCTGTGATTGACTGGTCAGTCCAGGATGTACCCTACCTCTAGCCTGAATAGGCACCAGTTCACCCATAACACTCAACAAGATGAGCATTCAAACAACGATTATCAATGCATTAGCTTTGAAAACCAAGGGAAATAGCTGATTGAAACAGTTGATAGAATTAAAGTTGTGCTCAGCAGTTGTTTTTATTTTGTAACTTTTTTGTCTCATGTTAAATGTAATGTTAAATAATGAAATGTATACAGTGTATGTTGAAATTATTATTTTCCAGGATGCTGGTTTGGCTCTGTTTTTTTTTCTTCCCCCAATGGAAATCAAGAAGAATTCAGTTCCAGATTAAAATTGTTTCATAACATTAACACTGTTGGTGTCTTTCACAAGTGTTAAATTGACATGAAAAAAAACTATTATTTTAAAGCTGTAATGAGAGACATCTTGGACTCGTGATTCTGATATTTGAACATTCTTCACACACGTGTAAAAAGAAACTTTATCCACTGTGAAACGTATTGTTTTGTACTTCGGACTGTAGTTGTGTATGAGCACTTCACCTCCACGTTGTCTATCAATGCTTACTTTTTGTGACACACAAATACATGGAGGCAGTAACTGGGCTGATGATCCCCGGCAGCTGTTATGTTCCTGGAGAGAGCACTCTTTTAGCATTCAGCCAAACGTGCACACATGCGCCATACGTTGACACGCCCACACGAGGGGTTCTTAGGGGTTTGTGTTTTTGGGGTAGTGAGGCAGCTGGCCAAGCACAATGAGCTACGTGTTTAGCATTTCAAAGTTACAGTGCTTGCAGTACTCATCCTTTTCTTTCCTTCCAACCTTGTTCCTGGTACCCAAGCCATGGGGAAAAAAACAAGCCACTTATGCTCTTTGATTCCCTAACCAAACGGAAGAGCGCTGCATAAGATGAGAATTGCTTCATTGAACTTTGTTTTGCAGCCAAAAAAATAGTGATCACAGTTTTTGCGCGCATACTGTAGAGGGACATCAAACATTTTTTTCTGTTCTGAAAAACACCATGTTGTCTTTACGAAGAAGAGGGAAGGGATACAGGATTCTAGTTTATTGAATTTCCGGGAGCCTTCACTGAAACAACTATGAATAACTTTTCACACAATTTTTGTAGCTGCTCTGAGTAAACGAGTCTGCCTTCAGAGGTAGTATCACAGCTGAAAAACAGAGGCGGGACAACGCCTGTGTTTAGGGTTCTTACACAGTGCTGCAATCAGGTTATGAACGTCTAACATTAACTTCTCTCGTCCGGTGGAGTTTAAAACAATTGGGGTCATGTTGCTCTTTGAAATCTCATATAGTTCCGTCCATATCCTACTTTAAAGTTAAACTTAAAGTACCAATGATTGTCACACACACACACACACACTAGGTGTGGTGAAATTTGTTCTCTGCATTTGACCCATCCCCTTGTTCACCCCCTGGGAGGTGAGGGGAGCAGTGGGCAGCAGCGGTCGCCACGCCCGGGAATCATTTGTGGTGATTTAACCCCCAATTCCAACCCTTGATGCTGAGTGCCAAGCATGGAGGTAATGGGTGCCATTTTTATAGTCTTTGGTATGACTCGGTCGGGGTTTGAACTCACAACCTACCGATCTCAGGGCGGACACTAATCACTAGGCCACTGAGTAGGTTTGCTGGGTTCTGTATAAGAAGCACATGTAACTAAATGCCAGATCATGCTTTTTTCCCTTAAGAGGTGGTAACAGGCTATCCGCGACTTAGGTATGAAGTTCAACATCCAACTCGCACCTGTTGTGCTGCCTTTTCGCTGTGCGAAGCAAACACACTTGCGGCTATATCCCACTTTGCTGGGTTTTGTATAAAAGGCACACAACACTAAATTGGCCCTAGTGTGTGAATGTGAGTGTGAATGTTGTCTATCTGTGTTGGCCCTGCGATGAGGTGGCGACTTGTCCAGGGTGTACTCCGCCTTCCGCCCTGCAGCTGAGATAGGCTCCAGCACCCCCCGCCACCCCAATAGGGACAAGATGGATGGAAAATTAAATGCCGACCTAGTAAATATCCGCCTTACTAAGTGATAACAGAGGTGATATGCCGCCTGTTTCTAAGGATGACGTATGAAGTTTAACACTCAACACTCGCTTTTCTCTCCTTATTGTGTTGAAATGAATTGGGGCAGTTGCTGTTTAAAAGCGCACATAGTTGCGGTATAATCCAACTTGTCTGGGTTCTGCATAAAAAGCACACAAAACTAATGTGATCTCTGTGTGAAAGAGACTAATGACGCAAGCAGGCCTCAAACCCGTGACCATGGCATTGGATGTGTTGATTATTGTTTCCGCATAGGTCTTCCTACTTGAGAACTGTGTACACGTTAGAGATGTACGTTAATGGCTTGGAATCATCTTAATAGCCAGTTAATCGGTTTGTCAAACCGAACTTAGTCCAAAAAAAAGAATTTTCTATTGCTTTTCTGATTACTTGAATGTTCCTCGTCAGTGAGAATTCCCCCTGTGGATATGTGCATGTGAACAGACTTTTCTCAGTTTGAGAAAGTGCAGAGGCGTCCTGGAAAGGCCCTGCTGAGTTATGTAGGCTGAGTTGTAGTGATCTCTCGGGTCACTGCTACTACAAAGACCAGTTTTGATACAACTCTGTGCTGGGAGAGCCCAAACCTGCTCCCTGTCTTCCTGAATCATCATCAACTGTGTCACGTATCTTAGCAGGAAGCATCAGCTTTCTAGGCAACCGCTTTGCGGAATCCAGCTCAGCATTTAAGTATTCATTGATTGAAAAATAGCAACCATTTAAAAATGTTTTGAGAATCTGTTTTGAGCAAACTTATTGAAGCTTGTAAAGATGTAGCTAAATGAACACCATGTAGTCCTAAAACAATTCAATTAATAATACCTCTATTCTATTAACCTCACAGTCTTCTATAGTCATCGGGTGCACAAAACCGCAAACGTAAAGTCTTTTGATTAGAGCTGGGTCAAATAGATTGGCGCCATCGTGAAACATACTTGAATGTTGTGTTCTGACTCACTTTCTCCTTGTTCTCCTCCAGGAGATAAAGATGGCAGCAAGGTAACAACAGTTGTGGCCACACCAGGTCAAGGCCCAGACCGGCCACAGGAGGTGAGCTACACGGACACTAAGGTCATCGGCAACGGCTCGTTCGGCGTTGTCTACCAAGCAAAGCTTTGTGACTCCGGAGAGCTGGTGGCCATCAAAAAGGTGCTTCAGGACAAGAGGTTTAAGGTAAGCAAACATCGCCGTTGCAGAAAATCAGTGCGTCACTTCTAATTGTGGCCTTCAGTCTTTGTTGCAAGGGGTGATTTGTTGCTGTGAACTTGTATACTTTTTCAAAAGAACAGTGCGATTGGAAAAGCTGCGAAAGAAGAAGCTTTTCGCTATCGCCACATAGAGTGCGTACGTATGGAGCTAAATTAGAGCCCAAGGTTTTATACTTGAAAATTAAAATTAAAATGATAAATAAATATCAAGTTTTGATGTTTTTTTCAAAAATACATCAGTGTATTCAAAAGAAAATTAAGTGCACACATTTTTCCCTGGTTAAATATAATTTAGATTCCCACTTAAAATAATTTTTCTTTTTTTAGCGTGGAACGCATGCATGGGGTGTGGACTCATAACAGAAAGCTCAGTAAAAGAAAAAGGAGCGTCTCTTATCACGTTGTCTTCAGGAAACTTGGGAACTAATTCAGTTCAAGCAGAAATCGGAATGTAAAGCTTGGCTTTTGAACTGCATCATCTGCCATAGTTAGTTGCTGCAGTTTGGCAATTTGTCCTCTGTGCTGTTTAAAACAGCCTTTGTGTCTTACTGGCATCTTTTCTTTCACCGGCAATCGCATGGTTTAGCCTATATAAAGTATTAGCTTGAACTGAATTAGTTCTTAAGTTCACTGAATGCAACGTGATAAAGGACGCCCCTCAATTTTTTGCTGTTATGATTCCACACCCCTCGCACACGCTCCGCGCTAAGAAAAAATAAAAATAAAAATGTGAAACTAAAATAAATATATATGGCAAAAAAATATGATTTAAATCTGAAACAAACAGAAGCTCAAATAACAAAACATAGGAAGGTGAACAATTAAAATAAATAATTCATTCAAAAGCATTGTAGGTGTGAATCAAAATTATATTCAACCTGAAAAAAAATAGTGTTCACTTATTTCAATTTACAAAACTGTGGGCTCTAATTTAGTTTTACCTGCTTTGAGCGTGCGAGATGTTTGTTTTCCAACCTAAAATACACGAGTCCAGCGTGGTCTGTCAGGTTTATTTTCGTTGCCTTTTCCTAGTGCAAAGCTGTGCACGCAACCTCGTACCTGACTTTGACTTGATTTGACGGATTGGGTTGTTTTTCCTCAGCTAGGGCGACATTGCTTGGTCATAAACTGTTTCTTAAAAGAAAAAGCTGCACCTGCAGTGTGTGTTTAAATCACATATTCACTGCTGTTCTGTATGTTTATAATAATCATGGTGTCAAGATTTATGTAATAACTGTGGCTTAGTTTCTGTTTCATGACAGGCATTAGGCATCGGTGGTCGTGTCCACAATAGCCAACTGGCTAACATTAGCAGTAGTAGCACTGTGTTTTTCACACTTTTTATGGCTTTTGGAAAACAAGTAGTCATCAAATTGGCAAAGTAACCTATCATCCACAATAACCAACTGGCTAACATTAGCAGTAGCGGCACTTTATTTTTCACGCTTTTTGTAGCTTTTGGACAACCAGTATTCATCAAATTGGCAATGTAACCTATCACCTGACTCGTGGAAGTCATTCGAGAGCTGTTTGGTTTTGTAGTTTTTTTTCGCACACCTGCGTTTGAGGTTTGAGTACCGTAACAGTGCACTGGAAAAAAGCCCCTCTTAAAAAGAGTAAAGAAGAATAATACAAGTTAGTTTTGCATGTAATAAGCAGAAAATCTGCCTATGAAACAAGTCAAAATTGTCTTGGTAAGATTTCTTGAGAAAGGACTAAAATAAAATAAATACGATTTAATTTGAGCTTTAAAAACTTAAAAGTGATCTTGAAATTAGCAATTAAAACTTATTAGCTATACTTACTAGTATTGTTTTATAACAAACTTGTGATGCTCAAAAGTTGTATGTTTTTCCTCTGAAGATCTATTGCCTAAAAACAAGTTATGACTCACTGACAAATTAGGGGATTGTGACATGTATTAAGTTTGTTTAGCTATTTTAACTATAAAATTACAGTACAAATATATATTTGGTGAGATTGTGAGTTTGTACAATGCAGAGGTGCCAGTGAACGTGCTGGTCCCCGCCTGGTCCGGCTAAATGAAGTGAGTGTTTGTAAAGCTGTATACACGATTTTCCCCAGAGAAACAATCCTTGTCCTCACAATGACCACATTTTAGTTATTATACATCAATTTCTGTGACTTTTAATGCTTAATAGTACATTTTGGTTATAATCACAGGGCCCGAGAAAACTACAAGTCATGGTTGACATTTATTTTGTTGCCCTCAGCTGTGCCTTTAAAGTATAAGTCCAAGTAAGGTCATTCTGTTCATATCTATGATTCTGTAAACGTTTGCGGTACCTTGTAACCAGAAGTGAAGCGGAAAAAGATTGACTCTGATTGGCTGTTGTTATAGACATTTCTACCATGTTTGGCCGATTTAATAAGCCTTTTGGCGCTCTCCTTCACACTCGCCTTCTTCGTTCCGCTGGTCGAAGGGCAGGTGTGAATAAAACAACTCATAATTTAAATTTATACTCACAACCTAAAGCATAACAAAAAAGCCAGGAAGCAGCTCTCATCTCGTGGGTTAGGGCACTTGTAAATTCAGGTACAACTGTAGACGGAGATGTCCAGAGAGAGGTGACGATCCACACAAAGACCTGTCTACAAAAGAAGGTGAACCTGCGTGATGTCCCATAAACCGGAAGTGCAACCCACGTTTTGCCTTTATCGTTAGAAACACTAATGATAACCGTGATCATTTTGGTCACAATAACTGTAATTATGATGTTCAGATCATTACATTCCTAGTCTGTATGCGCAAGTTTCTCATATATTCTCAAAATGAACGCAGAATATCCGTACGTGTATCCGACATAGAGCATTAATAAGCTTCAGGTATATTTTGAGACACATTACTACTGTAAGCCCTAGTTAGTATGTAGGTACTGGATATAATCAGTTATCTGCTGCAAACTACACTACATTTCTCTATTGATTCTCTTTGGCTAGGAATTTCGCTTTGCATCTCCTTTACATGTTTTTTTTTTTTAAAGTCTGTTTTTCAAGTCAATAAGTTGCTGTTTGACCGTCAACTATGTGCTATACAAACCGGTCAGAGTAAATACTTGAGCAGCTAACTGCTTTTAAATTTTCAAACTCAACAGGTGCCAGTCAATCCTGCTCAATAAATATGATGTCACTTTATGGCATGGCGTGTGTTATTTTTAGCCCTCACACTGCGTCTGTCATGAATTGCAAAATGTTTGTCCTGTTTTCTGCCCGGCTTGTGATGTTATCACGCTGCTAGCCTGTGGTTAGCGTTACACGCTAGCGGGTTGCATCTTTGAACGACCCAGCAGTTAGCCTTCGCACATTCCTTTTTTCTGTTCATTTTTTTTGGTCTCCCTTCTTATGTTTTAGGACTTGCTTGGTCATAGCATCATAAAAAAAATGAGACTAATGAGCTCAAAGTGTCCTCCAGCAAAGCACTTAAATGTTTTCCCGCCTGCACTAAAACCCTGTACATTCCTCTACTTACTTATTGCTCCATGAGTATAATCTATATCTGATTGTTTCCCTCTTAACCAGCAGTTAATACACAACCACGAGAATCATGTGAGACGATTCTGTGCAAGGCAATTATAAAGTGCAACATGGTCCTGGCGGGTTTTCAGGCTGCCACTGATGCATTATGGGAAAACCCCTCCTCCTCCAAACCCATATGAGGGATCACATATCAGCCTACTGGAAAATGGATGCTCGCACTGGAACCAGCACTCAGTCTGCAAAACACACATACATGTATACCATTGCTGTGGGCTGGTTTCTGGTATCACAAATCCATACAGATAGTCCAAAAACAACAGTGCGCTAATCCGAAAGCCTCCTTTGCTTATTCTAGTTGTAACAAATACCTCAATTGTTCTCTTGTTTCACTTCTACAACTGAGGCTGTTAATGTAAAGTCTTATGAGCATGTAATTTAGGTTTGGCTACTTAAGATTTTTGTTTTTATAAAGATATCATGGTGCAATATATTGTGCGAGTCATAACTGGTTGTGTTAACACAAGCTAATTACAGGGTTTCCCCCTACATGATTGTGGTGCCCCTCCACGGCAAAATTAAACCTTTAAAAATGTGTATATGTGTATGTATGTATATATGTACAGTATATGTGTATATATATATACTGTATATGTGTGTATATATATATATATATATATATATATATATATATATATATATATATATATATATACACATGTGTATATATATGTATGTATGTATATATATATGTATGTGTGTATATATGTATATGTATTTATATATATATATATATATATATACATATATATATATATATATATATATACGTGTGTGTCTGTGTGTGTGTGTATATTTATATATATATATATATATATATATATATATATGTATATATATATATATATATATGTATATTAGAGATGCGCGGATAGGCAATTATTTCATCCGCAACCGCATCAGAAAGTAGTCAACCATCCGCCATCCACCCGATGTAACATTTGATCAGAACCGCACCCGCCCGCACCCGCCCGTTGTTATATATCTAATATAGACGATGCAAGGCATTAGTGAGGTTATAAAGCCTTTGCCTGTTAAAGAAAGGAGACTGATCCAATGCAGCACAGACATTCGCGTGCCACGCTGTCACGGCCCAGACGCACACCAGTGCGCAATCATATGGGAGCCGCGCTGAGCGCACCTCCAAGCGCGTCTCGCTGCCGGCGACGGCCGGGTATGGGCCCGACGCTCCAGCGCCATCCATTTTCAGGGCTAGTTGATTCGGCAGGTGGGTTGTTACACACTCCTTAGCGGGTTCCGACTTCCATGGCCACCGTCCTGCTGTCTATATCAACCAGGGTGAGCCCCACCCCTTTCGTGAGCGCACTGCGCACGGAGTGACCCCTGTTACGCGCCCCCGGCAACAGGGGTGGCGGGCAGGTAAGCTGCGCGGGCGGAGCGCGCGGAGTGACCCCTGTTACGAGCCCCCGGCCACGGGGGTGGCGGGCAGGTAAGCTGCTTACCTGCTGCGCGTGACGCCGGCCGCGGCGAAGGCGGACGAGGCGGGGTGTCGGTGCGGTGGGCGCGGTGGTGACCCTGGACATGCGTCGGGCCCTTCTCGCGGATCGCCTCAGCTACGGCTCCCGGTGGGGCACTCTCGGGGGAAGGGGCCTCGGTCCCGGACCCCGGTGAGGCGTCCCTTCTGCGCCCCGTAAAAGTGTCCATCTCTTCTTTTTTTTTTCTTCTGTTGTGGCATATGCTGCAGGTGCCTGCTAGTTTTTCGTATGTGGGTATCAACATTTAACTATGTATATATATTTCCGAATTGGTTTAACTGCCACCCGCCTGAATCTATTTAGAATCTTTTTTTTTTTTTTTTTCAACCGCCCGACCCGACCCGCGGATAAAATCTAATTTTTTTTAATTTCATCCGCCCGATCCGCGGATAATCCGCGGACTCCGCGGTTGTGCCCGCAAACCGCGCATCTCTAATGTATATATATATATATGTATATATTAGGACTGCAACTAAGGCTTAATTTGATAATCGATTAATCTGTCGATTATTACTTTGATTAATCGATTAATAATCGGATAAAAGAGACAAACTACATTTCTATCCTTTCCAGTATTTTATTGGAAAAAAACAGCATACTGGCACCATACTTATTTTGATTATTTTTTCTCAGCTGTTTGTACATGTTGCAGTTTATAAATAAAGGTTTATCAAAAAAAATTGCCTCCGCGCAAGCGCATAGCGTAGATCAAACGAATCGATGACTAAATTCATAAATTTGGGCAAACATTTTGGAGGAGTTTTTATTAAATTCTAAATTATATGAAAGTGGGGCGTACGGAAACTTTGGTACACTACCACTGTATCAATGTTTTCTATATGTGGGGTGTGTAGCAAAGCGGTCGCATTAATTATGAAAAGTCTTTATTTAAGCAAAGGCACCATGGGTTTTGAGTTTGTGAAATATTTTAGTGTTTTAATATTGATTTATTTTACTGTAACTGGTGAGATAGGCTCCAGCGACCCCGAAAGGGAACAAGCGGTAGAAAATGGATGGATGGATGGTGAGAAGTGATTATGTTACAGTCATTCTATCACTTGGCTACACTGTGGGCATGCCATATGTTTCTCCTGTGTCTGACTGGTCAGCAGGAATGACTGCAGTTGTAGCTTGGCAGGACGTTACTGCTCCTCCCTCATACAGTACACACACACACACACACACACGCACACACTGTAAGACGAGGGTGTTTCCTGCAGAGCACAATGATTTGTGACACACATTCAATAATATCAGGGGTTTGGTATAAGTAGGAGTAAACATTTTTATTTATCTTAAGTATTAAGTAGTCTTTGGATGATTTTCTCCACCATGATTTGTTGGTAAAACATGAGAATATAATTTGGTTTAGTGGAGGACAACACCGGCAATGTCCCTTTAACTGTGAAGAAGTCACTCCAAGTGTGTACAAAGAATAGTTCTGCGCACCTACAAACTTTCACGAAAACATGGATTTTACGAAAAATCTACTTTTAATGGCCGCACTGGAGGAGACAATGAAACGGTAGTTGATAACAAGTTAGAATGTGTGAATGATGCAGCAGCAATGTTAGCTCGCTCTGTTGTGTAGCTAGCTTAGCCTTCTAATGTTTTACAATCAAAATAAAGAATGATTTTCCTCAATTTCCTTTTAATTGGATAAGTGCCCACTGTATTTGGCAATGGACAAGTAAGTATATAATCTGTTATTACGTTTGCGATGTTGCTCGTAGCGTACCTCTATTCTTGAGCCTCTGTGTGTTTACAACTCGAAGCAACCGAGCAGCTGAGTTATTTACATGATGTAGAATACAAAAGCCTTTTTTGTCAATATACACATGTATACGTCCAGGATCTAGAATTACTCTGTAGAAGATTAACCTTAGTCAGCATATAGTTCCAGACCTGTGTGTCAGCGGTGCTTCCTTCTTCGCTTTAGTCCGCCTGCATCTTCGCCTCCTTCCTTGGTGGCGTAAAGAAACCACTGTGAGCCACTGATCTCGCTCTGTCATCTGGGATGTTGTGTTGTGGTGAAAGTCACTCAAAACAGATGGCTTGTGGCTTCACCAATGTCCATAGTGCGCAATAAAAGCAAGAAAGCTAAAAGAAAAAACCCTACAAAACATTTCTGGGGTGAATGCTTACTCAGTATCAAGGGGCATGGTGAGGAGAGGTTCATTTACATCTAACAACTCCATCTCTCAAAATGAGCTGTTGAAAGGGAAAACAAGTGTCTTGAAAATAGATCTGTAAAAGAAAATCTATACAATTTTTTCACAAATAACTACCATTAAATGGTATGAAAATCACAAGGAGATGTTTTAAATGTAGAAAAATAATCATGATATGACCCCTTTAAGAATATACCCCTACGGTATTCTAAATAAAACTGTTAGCAAGTTTTAAATAAATAAATTACGTGCATTCAAGTAAAACACAAATAAGTGTTTCTGTTCGACATTCTAACAATAAAATTGCATTTGTCTCCAATATTTTTTTTTTAAGTTAATTTAAATTATGGTCGTAAATAAAACTATAAACTACACTATACAATACTATACTAAACCATACTATACTATAAACTATTTTACACTATAGCTGGTATTTTTACACTTTTCTGACTATACCGTATGTCATATTAGGATTTTTTTTCTACATTTAAAGTTAAAGTTAAAGTTAAAGTACCAATGATTGTCACACACACACTAGGTGTGGCGAGATTATTCTCTGCATTTGACCCATCACCCTTGATCACCCCCTGGGAGGTGAGGGGAGCAGTGGGCAGCAGCGGTGGCCGCGCCCGGGAATCATTTTTGGTGATTTAACCCCCAATTCCAACCCTTGATGCTGAGTGCCAAGCAGGGAGGTAATGGGTCCCATTTTTATAGTCTTTGGTATGACTCGGCCGGGGTTTGAACTCACAACCTACCGATCTCAGGGCGGACACTCTAACCACTAGGCCACTGAGTAGGTTTAAAACACTTCCTTGTGGTCTACCTAACATGTGATGGTGGTACTTTGGTCAACATTTTGCATAGATTTTGTTTTAAAAAACACCTTTAAGCTGCTTTATGACCGTCTCTTCAGAATACGCTGTTTTGTGGGCAGTGTAATTTACCTGCCAAAGCCTTCCTTTGGGTTAAGCCCTCTCTGACTGTGGCTTTCCCCTGTCAACCATGTTGTAGTTTTTAGCGCTTCCATATCTGGCAGATGTAAGTTAGATCTATACACTACTTTTTATTAGATATTGCAGCAGCAGAGGATTTTAGCATACTTGTGCATGAACGAGCCAGTCTGCCCCACAACAAGGGGATACAGAAAATGAAGGAACTAATTAACTACCATTTTTAGACTACAACTGAATAAAAATGGCGGACTTCTGCAAAGCTCTTCGGACTAAGGGAAAATACGTCACTAAAGTCTCAAATTCCAAGGGCTTATATTTCGCAAGTTTGGAAGAAGGCAAGATTATTTTATAAATACTATTTCCGCCATGCCTCCATGGTTTCATTTCACATTTTCGGGACTTATGGGGATCACAAATACACAAAAACAGGTACCAACAAGTAAGAAAAGTAGTTTTTTCATTTTAGACCCCTTTAACAACTAATTTAATTTATGTGAGTAGTTTCAATGATTTCCTGAATTTTCTCCCTCTAAATATTACTTCAGCAGTTTATAACAGACCTGAGTCCTCATGAAAAATGTATTTCCCAATAAAAATAGATGTATGTTCAAATCCAGAAAACCTCATACGCAAGTAAAACTTTGGACGTATGAAAGTGTGCGCACGCACAAATCCAACTTTTTTACATCACAATCAACTTGAAATTGATTCCAGATCTCTGTGTGGCGTGGCACACTCAGACCCCGCCCAGGCAACGTCCCCTTTATAAATACACAAATCACATTGAAAGTAGCGCTGCACAATCTGTATGTAATATGGATAGGCTCCAGACCCCCTTTGATCCTGAGAGGGACAGTAGCTGCAGATAATGGATTAATGGATTTGTCTGAAATCTTTTAAATTTAAACATGTGAGCATATCACAAAGACTCTTGTTTGATTAATTAATTTATTATTATAATGAGTGTTAATTTTGACAGCGGTTTTTAATATAGTTTTTGTCAGTCTTTTGACGAAAATTGATTTTGATTTTGATTGTGAACCATAGAGGAGGGACAGCAGTGCCCTGTCATCAGAGAATTTATTCAGATAGTTGTCCTCCTGTCTACTCCTGCATTCATCAGTATACATAATAAAAAGTAAGGGTGAAAGGACGTATCCTTGGGGTGAACCCGTGGCGATGTTTACAGAGTCAGAGAGACAGCCGTTTACGGAGACTCTTTGTTCTCTGCCTGTTAGAAAGTCTAACATCTATAGTACAAGCTGGAGAGACAATTCAAATGTAGCTTCTCTATTAAGAGATGTGGCTACATTGTATTAAATGCTGAAGAAAAATCAGCAAATAAGAGCCTGGCATGGGCTTGTGGCTTCTCTAAGTGTTTGTAGAGGTGGTTGAGTATAAGAAGCTTTGCATCATCTACACCTCTCCCTGCTTCATAGGCAAATTGTAGTGGATCAAGTCCTTCTATAGAAGCCATGACCAGGCCTTTAACAATTTTTTCAAAGATTTTCATTATTAATGATGTTAAGTTGTTTAGATTGACATGTTTTTGGGCATGGGGATCACAGTAAAATATTTTCAAATGCCAGGAATCTGGTAACAGTTCAGTCAGTGACATTTGAAAAATATTTTGGAGGACACTGCAAAGTTGGTCAGCACAATATTGGAGAGTGCGCCCATAAGTAAGGTCTGGACCAGGGGCCTTCCTTATTTTGACTTGTTTTAAAAGCGCTCTAACATGCTCCTGCTTGATGACAATGTTTGGATCAGGGGTAAAAGACTCGAGGGAAATATCGGAAAAGTAATTATTTTCAAAGGGAGAATAAAATCTATATGTAGCATTGCACATATATCAGTAAAGTGCAGACTTCAAACTTCTGTCTTGAATAAAATAAAATAAAATGTTGTATTAAACATTGTATCTAAATAAATAATGAAATAAAACATTGAGAGGACTATAGTTTGTTTAAGTAAGTGGATAAAGTAAACGCAGCCTTTTTCATTCACACATCTTGACGGTGTGCAGAGCGACTGCTTTAGTGATCACTCTGCATGCATTGTGCTTCTTTCTCATCATACGTTTGTACATGGCATCATCATACATACCTGCTGTAAATGATTCCACCATAATAAGGTGATTTTAGCCCTGTAGTTTTTTTGTTGTTGCGTCTTGTTCGCCTTATAAAGAGTTGTATTTCCCGCACTTGGCTGCAGGCTTTGGTTTCAGATAATGGAATAAGTTAGTTGTGCTCATGCCTTTTTGAAACAAACTTTGCACCGTGCAGTCACTTGTTCCACGCCTTTTGCGGCAAAACAAAAGTACTGACAACACTTTTCTTTTCTTAGGAACAAAGGTCTCGCTCTCGTTAGTGTTAGCGTTAGCAATAATTTGCTATGTGTGCCGCCAAGGAATTAATGGGACGGCGCAAGCTAAGGAAGCTCCTGAGGGGCAAAAAGTATGGCGGAGCAAGAGGAGAAAAAAAACAGATTTTTAAAGTTTTTAAATCGTCTGCAACAAAAAACTTGATTATATCGATAAAATCGATACATCGTCCAGGCTTACATCAGCCTGTAGAAGTGTACGTACGTCATCCAAGAAGTTGCCGTAAGGCAGCACACATTTCCACATCTATGTCAGCCTTGATACATCTCAACTTTGCCGTGAAAAAGGGCATACGGCAGGGTTTTTGTGCGTAAGCAATAAAGGTGGAGGAAACAATAGATTTTTAGACGCATTGCAATTCGGACATGGATGATTATAAAATCGATTAGTAAACGTCAATAATCGATTTATTTATTGTAAATAAAGTAATGAAGACAGTACTAAAATGTGTCTGACTGCAGCGAGCCACCTCACAGAGAGATCCGACTAGCTTATTTATTATCAGGCACTTATGGTCTAGTTTTGCACACATTTTCATTGATTTAATAAATGTTGGAATTCATTTAACTGTTTCTTATGCCAAATTGTTATTATTTTTTTAAGTTGCAAATGATAAATGCTTTTTTAGTGAAACGAAAAGAAATGTAAAATTGCATTAACTAAACCTTTTAGCTCTTATTTCCAAAATTGTGTACACTACTGAATTGGGGTCTTATGGCCGCTTATGTGGACACTTATACTGCCATCTGGTGGTGTCAGAAGAGTATAGCATACAATGGAATTTGGAAAAAAAAGTGTAAAAATAAGAATTAGCATGTCACTAAACATGAAGTACACGTTTGTTACTTATGGACTAAAAGTACATCATATAAAAAGATTATTCTTAGTTTTTATTCTAATTAGGGTCCAATAAGCCCAAATAGCAAAGAGAAATTAAAAAGCATGTAAACAAACAGCTTGGACCTTAAGAGGTTTTTAATATACCGTATTTTTCGGACTATAAGTCGCTCCGGAGTATACGTCGCACCGGCCGAAAATGCACAACAAAGAAGGAAAAAAACATATATACGTCGCACTGGAGTATAAGTCGCATATTTGGGGGAAATTTATTTGATAACATCCAACACCAAGAACAGACATTTGAAAGGCAATTTAAAATAAATAAAGCATAGTAAACAACAGGCTGAATAAGTGTACGCCATATGACGCACAAATAACCAACTGAGAATGTGCCTGGTTTGTTAACATAACATATTATGGTAAGAGTCATTCAAATAACTATAACATATAGAACATGCTATACGTTTACCAAACAATCTGTCACTCCCGATCGCTAAATCCGATGAAATCTTCCTCCTCGGTGTCACCTCTGGTATGTTCTTTCTTTCTGCTGCTCGATCGCCGTTCTCCGCTGCATATTTCACTACGTCCAGCTTGTAATCTGCAGTATATGATTTCCTTTTCGGTGCCATTTTAGTTCAGTCCTTCTCAGTTTTTATAAGTTATCGCCAATGTTGATGTGATCCATTTTAATAGCTACGGCAGTAGCGTATAGCATATAGCAGTTAGCATACCATGACCCACAATGCACTTCTGCCATGACCCTCCCCCGCCAAATTCTTATTGGTTGACGTGTGAGTGACGATTGCTGACGTGTGTGTGACGATTGCTGTCATTTGCTTCGTCTCTTATGCGAATGAGATAAATAATTTATTTGATATTTTACGGTAATGTATTAATAATTTCACACATACAGTAAGTCGCTCCAGAGTATATGTTGCACCCACGGCCAAACTATGAAAAAAACTGCGATTTATAATCTGAAAAATACGGTACATAAATTAAAGATGCATCAATCGATTTTTTTATCAAATCGTAATCGAATTGTGAGGTGCCCAAAGAGTGCCACCTCTAGTAAGCAAGCCTGTTACATGAGGCCACTATTCTGCCAGAGAAGAAGTAAACGGAGCAGGAGGGATTGTTATTGCCAACTTTTTGACTTTGTACTAGGGATGGAACGGTTTATGAAAAAAATCAGACTGTTGTGTTGACCTGACACGGTTTGGGGCGTGTGTGTTGTTCGAATCATGTTTTTTCTTTGTGTTACTAATTAGTTTGGAGCGTGTACATGTAGTAGTTTTAATCATATATAGGCGTTTGTCATTCCACATGGCGAGCGAGTAAAGAAATTGATTGTGAGCTGGATGGATGTGCTTCCTTCTTTATCAGCCATTTTTGTCATCTATCTCTACACCTCCTATCAAAAATGTCAAAAAGTTGGTGACTAATTTGTCTGACACAGAACAAAATCACAGCTTACTACAACTAAATTTGTTTTGTTTTGTGTTTTCCTTCCAGAACCGTGAGCTGCAGATCATGAGGAAGTTGGACCACTGCAACATAGTCCGCCTCCGCTATTTCTTCTATTCCAGTGGAGATAAGGTGGGTTTGTGTGCTTTTTATCTGCATTAGGTACAACCACACCTGTCTTTTATACAATAGTTGTATCAAAATGTCACATTGTACACATCATTGTGTTTCGTTTGAATCGTGCTGCAGTTATTGTGGTTTTAGTTTGGCAAAATGTGCTTCCAAATTGTTTTTAGTCAATGGATGTGTTCATAGGTGTTTTGCGTTTTTTACGGAAACCCAGTTCAAGTGCATATACTGTGCATATCCAATAGCAACCCCTTTATTTGTCATTAAAGGGGTATTGCACTTTTTTAAATTAGCCTATCATTCACAATACATATGTAAGACAAGGACACAAAAAAGGTTATCTATTTTTTTTTAAATACACCCTTCGCCGTTAAACATGTACGAGGTGGCTAACAATGCAGTCAATTGGAGTACCCTATTCTGCTCATAAAACCGTCTAAAAAACATTCAAAAACCGCCAACAATAATACATTTACATTTCGTGACATGAATATTGACCAGGTATTAGCGATCTTATTATTATAAGCCCCAACGCTGACAAAATATATTTAGCGGCTCATTGTTCACAGAGTGCTAACTAGCTTATGCTGCTATATTGACATATTGAGCCGGCAAGCTTCTGCTGATGTTGCATTGCTTCAGGGCTGTGGAAAGTTAATTCTACATTATAAATCATGCCTCTCACCTGGAAAGTAGACCTTGGGATGGCGAGAAGGACACGGGGAAAAACACTTGTTTGCGGCACTTTTTTTTTTTAAACCCTTCATGAGGATTATGATTAAATCTTCATCTAAACAGGAATATATGACTATCCCATCTGTCAGCCTCCCAGTGGGAGCAGACTTTTTACAGGAAGTGTTTTTTTTTATTGTGTTCATCGTCTTGTTTAGCACTTAGAAATACTGCTATTTGATGCTATGGTGTTTCACTGAAGCTGCATTTGTTTCGCACATAGCTTCTAAGATTTGTAGAGAATCTTCCATATATTCAGGCTGAAAAATATAATGTTCTGGATCATAATCTGTCCCAAATTAGTCATATTTATCTCTCATAAAGTCTGCCATGATTAGAATGTCATATTTGTTATTGTTGAAGGGAAAAACGAACATTGTAATGTGTCTGTGAAATTAATACACTGCCGTATGCTTAAAATGAGCAAAATAATGTATATTAAATAACTTGTTATTATGAATGTGCCTGTTACTACATGACATACATACTTACAACATGTATATAAAACGTTGGTGTAGAGACTTAGAGACTTAGACTTCCTTTTATATTCATTCAAATTTGAACTTTACAGTACAGATAAGAACGACATTTTGTTGCGTTAGCTCGTTGTAGTGCAGGATAAAAGAGCAATGAGGTGCAGATATAAATAAATAGATTACTGTACAGATAAATATATTGCACTTTTGCATATGCATCCACGTTTATGGATGTACAAACCCCGTTTCCATATGAGTTGGGAAATTGTGTTAGATGTAAATATAAACGGAATACAATGATTTGCAAATCATTTTCAACCCATATTCAGTTGAACATGCTACAAAGACAACATATTTGATGTTCAAACTGATAAACTTTTTTTTTTTGCAAATAATCATTAACTTTAGAATTTGATGCCAGCAACACGTGACAAAGAAGTTGGGAAAGGTAGCAATAAATACTGATAAAGTTGAGGAATGCTCATCAAACACTTATTTGGAACATCCCACAAGTGAACAGGCAAATTGGGAACAGGTGGGTGCCATGATTGGGTATAAAAGTAGATTCCATGAAATGCTCAGTCATTCACAAACAAGGTTGGGACGAGGGTCACCACTTTGTCAACAAATGCGTGAGCAAATTGTTGAACAGTTTAAGAAAAACCTTTCTCAACCAGCTATTGCAAGGAATTTAGGGATTTCACCATCTACGGTCCGTAATATCATCAAAGGGTTCAGAGAATCTGGAGAAATCACTGCACGTAAATGTGACCTTCGATCCCTCAGGCTGTACTGCATCAACAAGCGACATCAGTGTGTAAAGGATATCACCACATGGGCTCAGGAACACTTCAGAAACCCACTGTCAGTAACTACAGTTGGTCGCTACATCTGTAAGTGCAAGTTAAAACTCTCCTATGCAAGGCGAAAACCGTTTATCAACAACACCTAGAAACGCCGTCGGCTTCGCTGGGCCTGAGCTCATCTAAGATGAACTGACAAAGTGGAAAAGTGTTCTGTGGTCTGACGAGTCCACATTTCAAATTGTTTTTGGAAACTGTGAACGTCGTGTCCTCCGGACCTAAGAGGAAAAGAACCATCCGGATTGTTATAGACGCAAAGTTGAAAAGCCAGCATCTGTGATGGTATGGGGGTGTATTAGTGCCCAAGACATGGGTAACTTACACATCTGTGAAGGCGCCATTAATGCTGAAAGGTACATACAGGTTTTGGAGCAACATATGTTGCCATCCAAGCAACGTTACCATGGATGCCCCTGCTTATTTCAGCAAGACAATGCCAAGCCACGTGTTACATCAACGTGGCTTCATAGTAAAAGAGTGCGGGTACTAGACTGGCCTGCCTGTAGTCCAGACCTGTCTCCCATCGAAAATGTGTGGCGCATTATGAAGCCTAAAATACCACAACGGAGACCCCCGGACTGTTGAACAACTTAAGCTGTACATCAAGCAAGAATGGGAAAAAATTCCACCTGAGAAGCTTAAAAAATGTGTCTCCTCAGTTCCTAAACGTTTACTGAGTATTGTTAAAAGGAAAGGCCATGTAACACTGGTGAACATGCCCTTGCCCAACTACTTTGGCACGTGTTGCAGCCATGAAATTCTAAATTAATTATTATTTGCAAAAAAAAAATTAAGTTTATGAGTTTGAACATCAAAATATCTTGTCTTTGTAGTGCATTCAATTGAATATGGGTTGAAAAGGATTTGCAAATCATTGTATTCCGTTTATATTTACATCCAACACAATTTCCCAACTCATATGGAAACGGGTTTGTATATTGTCTTTATATTCCAGCGAGTTAATCCATTTTTGGGGGGGATTGAACCCAGAGGTTCTGCTACGAAGGCTGCGGAACCTCTTTCTAGAGTCCAGCAGTGAAAACAGTCCTTGGTGGGGGTGGGAGGAGTCTCTGCACATTTTCTGAGCCCTGGTCAGGCAGCGGCTTTTTGCGTGAAGGTGTTTGGATGTTTTTTAAAGCGCTTTATAAGCGGAATAGAGCGACTCTCATTGGCTCCATTGTTAGCTGTCTTTTACTAGTGTGTATTTAATAGTTAATGCATAAAAAAGAAAAACATATTTGTGCTTGTCTTACATAAGGATGGTAAATGATAGGCACAATTCCAAAAAAGTGCAGCTGTCTTGTAAGAGTTTTTTTTAAGATGCACCCTTGACTTAACAAAAGTCAGTCATTGAATAAATGAATGAATGACAGGGAACCGAACCACTATCATTTTAACACATGTCCAATGTATGGCACTAGCTGTTGATTCTATATTCTGTCCACTGGCCTGCCAGCAGGGGTGTGAACCCAGCTGTTAGCGCTGTGTAGCCTTACACCCTCAGCACCTGGCGGATAGGGAAGTCCCTGTAGCCTGACTTGTCTCTGTCGAGCGTCGGTGGTCTCTCAGAGACGGCAAGGCTGTCCGGCGTCACTGGGCTAGCTGGCAAACAGTTTCTGTGTCAAATATAGACACGGGCACACACATGCATGGAAGTTTATCCATGACGCTGCAGTGAGTAATGCTTCCTTACTGCACACCTACGGCAGCCAAAAGTTGGCCGCTAGAGATTTCAATGAGTTTGAAATGCTTTGGGGCCTATAACTAAAGACGACCAGGCTGGAGGGTCTGTTAATTATAGAACTTTCCTCCATGCTCTAAGCTCCACCCCTCTCCTAACCCCATGTATGGGTTGACCTTTTGGAGTCACAGCTAAATTATAGATAGTCACTCAAGGATTTTAGTTACCAATTTATGACGACTGCCTGTTTAATTGGTCATAAGCCGATTTGGGTTTAAGTCAATGGGATGCTTAGACATGGTAGCAATAGTCTCTCTTAGCTGCTCACAGGCACATGGATAAACCAAGCTCTCGTGCAATGTCATTAACTTTCCTCCTTCCTTTACAGAGCTTTGGTCTTAAGACCCATGACCTTTGCCATGTATTTGCATGCCTTGGTGTACAGCTAATGTGTCAATCAAAGGAGAGCTACAGTCATCTGAAAAATGTTACACACTTCCAAGGGGTAAATGAGTTGTGCTCAAAATGTTTTGAAGACATGCTAGTATACATGTAATACAGATATCCTCAAAGTTCAATTATCATCAAACAAATGACAGGCAATTACTTGACCACTCCTCTTGACAAAATTGGTGCAGTTCAGCTAAATTTGTTGGTTTTCTGACATGGACTTGTTTCTTCAGCATTGTCCACACATTTAAGTCAGGACTCTAGGAAGGCCATTCTAAAACCTTAATTCTAGCCTGATTTAGCCATTCCTTTACCACTTTTGACGTGTGTTTGGGATCATTGTCCTGTTGGAACACCCAACTGCACCAAGACCCAACCTCCGGCCTGATGATTTTAGGTTGTCCTAGAGAATTTGGATATAATCTTTTTCATTGTCCCATTTAAAGCACCATTTCCATTGGCAGCAAAACAGGCCCAGAGCATAAAACTACCACCACCATGCTTGACGGTAGGATTGGTGTTCCTAGGATTAAAGGCCTCACCTTTTCTCCTCCAAACATATTGCTGGGTATTGTGGCCAAACGGCTCGATTTTTGTTTCATCTGACATCACATGGACAAAGATAAGACCTTCTGGAGGAAAGTTCTGTGGTCTGCTTTGTAAAATACAGTACTAGAATGAATAGATGGATTCCGAAGGTCAATCAGCCTGTAAAGATGGGGTTTAAGTATGTCTTAAGTTGCGCAGGTCGTTAATTTGACAACTAAATTTTCTAATTATAGAGACTGTATGAAGCTTCATACCCAAAAGTTTTTAAGCTGTGTCTAAACACAATGACTTTACGTGGGCAATGGTTGCAGACACGCTGATGGATCACTGACAGATGTGCACATGAGACGCTGGGAGGGGTTTGGGTAGCGCGCTGAGATAATATAAGGTCAGGTCAGGTTTGGATAAGCGTTCACGCTTGGTGCAGCTGTGCGACTGACTACTCCCTCTTTAGCACAAGTGCTTCAAATTGTAGCCATTTGTTTTTCTAACAACCTAACCCGAGTAGGCAAGATATACTGAGACACCTGTTGGGTATCAAATTTATGATAATATAAATTATGCCGTCTATTTTCTTGGAAATTGTGTACAAACCCTGTGTGCGCACGTGTTTAGGTGGTCTTATGTAACTGATGCCACACGGCCTGCTTGACCCACACCGCTGGGACCCAATCGCCATTTGTGTAATATTGTAATGTTCAAACACAAGGCGACTGGGTCAAAATGCATGTTGTGGTTCTGACTGAAACACTTTGATTGCCTTTAAACACTGAAGCAGTAAAGCTTGTGTGTGAGATACAAACTAAATGGATAGCATATAATGGATGCAGTTTTTGCATTGCATTTTATTTGGAAATTAATACAAATTGTTTGGTTTTAGCCATTTATGTATGTGACTTTCAGAGCAAAATTTACTTTTAACACACTGTACGGCCCTTACCTTTGGGCTGATACCGAGGGCGACTGTGTTGACCAGTTTGACGCTTGTAAATGATAGAATGTCCAGTACTGTAAAACTGTATTTGGATATGACAATCCGTTTATTCCAAGCTATCTAAATTAAATCAAATGTAGGCTATATAACAATGTATGCTGACCTTGAATGGCACATTATCACAGCATTGTCACGGCACGACACGACACGACACCACATGACATGACACGACACGACATGACATGGTCAAAAACTGTTTGTCCTCCAATCGCCCTGCCCATGCTCACACCTGAACCCAATTTAAGGAGGCTACCATGGTAACCGCACCATAGCAACAGTCCCCTCCTTGTCAACACTTCCTGGTTCTTAACAGGAAGTGGGCAGAGCAATCTGCCGAAAAGGAAATTCAACATGCTGAACCCAACAATCAATTAGAGAAAATAAAATAAAAACAATATAAACAAATAAGGACATTTGGCTCCAACACACACGTCTATAGGGAGTCACTTTACTTACGTCAAATTTAAACACAGACATTCGCTGAGACAGTTTAGATCAGTAATTAAGTGGCATCGCCATCTACTGGGCTGGCATGCATATTACATTGTATTTAGTGGCTTTGGAGCCCCTTTGTCACATGAACATGTTGTAATGGGTCTTAGAAGGGATGTTTTGACACTTTCATCACTTTTTTAATAATTAAAAAAAATATATACTACAAACTTGTCTTCACACATGATTACCACCACAGCACAGTTTTTTGCCGACACTTCTCCAGCAAAGTGTACAATGGGCCCTTTTACGATAGAGCAACTTTTTCAGGAACTTTCCCTTAAATTAAGTTTCCCCCTGTGTTTCCACCAAAAACTACCCAGGTAGATTTAATTCTTCAGGAACTTCTTTTAGTTCCTGCCAGAGAGTTGGGACTTTTGGAAGTTCCTGAGGAACTTTCGAGGGCCACAGTTGGCGCGTTTCTAACACTATACAGTATGCGCGACGACTTGTTTTGTTTCTTATTTCTTGTGTATTTCTATTACATAATACTTGATAATGTAGCGAAAGAAGAACAAAAGGAACTTTCGACCTGTAGGAACTTTTGTGGGACATCTGTGTGCGGAAGTCTTTCAACTACTATGCCGTATAAAGCTGTTTATTATTTTTTTTACAAACTTAATTTTGATTCGCGAACCTACTTGAATTGGATGGACTCTTTTCAACGTATTTAGAGCGGCATATTAAAGTATTCAGCCAGACCTCCCTCAGCTGCTTACTACTCTGAGACTTCGAAAGATAAATGTGAAATAAAGGAGGCAGTACACGAGTCACATTTAATCACATTAATATTCACTTTTTATTGTTACATGCTGTAAGAATACATGCAATTGGATTAGTCTCAACCTGAGTGAACCGAGTGCTAACAAGCTAACGCTGAATCCGATATGTTCGTTTTGTCGCCGTGAGATAAACACGGACAATTATTCTTTATATACCGGTATTGTTATTTACAGCTGAAATGGACCATAAGGACTCGCCTGACCTTTATGAATTCATCATTTACTGAGGGGACGACATTCTGACTGTTGAACACTGAGGACAAAAGCCTAACTAAATTTTTATGTAAAATCTGGTACACTTTGTTTTTAAATCATATTGTTTTGTATATTATTGCTTTGTATTTCATTTATTCATACTTTTGTATAAGAAAAAATACTAAATATTGTCTGTTTATTTACATGATTACTGATTTGTATAAACTACTCTGAACGGTGAAATGAATGAAACCACACACTTTTACAGAAACCTATAGTACCAGGCACTAGAGGTTTTAGGAACCTAAAGTTCCTGAACTTTTGGTGGAAAAGGGCCTGTTGACTTTGCCACAAATATAATCCTATCACGTACATATGTCAAAATGTAATACACTGATGAAAAGTATTCAAAAGGATGTTTATACTAACAATAATCAACAACTACTGACATGGAATGGATATTAAATAATTTTTGACTTAGACTTAGACAAACTTTAATGATCCACAAGGGAAATTGTTCATTTGGTCATTTTTGCTGGTCCGTGTGAATGAAAAGGCTTCCATTAAACAGGCGAGTGAGGAAAAATGATGCAAACCCACTTATTTTTTCCTTATTTTGACCCGCCTTGTTATCTTACCATTACCACGTGTGCAACTGGCTGTGTTTGGGATGCTGCCTTCATTTCACTCTACATCGCACATAGGTGCGAGCGGTGTTTTCTTTACCAGCAAATTAAAGGTTGAATAATTTAGTTGCGATGGGCCAATCGGGTCACTGCCTGGCTAACCTATTAGGAAGGAGCGAAGTAAGTAGCTTTGTAGCCAGGCAGGAAGTGAGTCATTGCTGTTACTAGGCTAAATATAGCGGCAGCTCTCTAGTAGTTACAAATGTTATCAATGGGTGTCTACAACACACACACTAATAGGGGACTCCAGTTGCTGATAAATGTTCAGCTGAAGCGACTGGGGGCAAAAGGCTGTTAGGGAATTGATGCTCATCATGACTTCTCCAGCTAGTTTTCACATTTGTGTCTTTTTGGAGAGAGTTATCAATGTTGCAAGTTTGCATTTTCCTGCAAAAGATGCAACACAATAGAGAATGCATCTTTTAGAAATGATCTTTTGCAGTCTTAGGGCTTGATTTACTAAAGGTTTGCATGTACTGAAAGACCTGCAAACTTGATAGAACAAGCAAAGCTGATTTACTTATTAACCTTTGCAAAGTGGATTGCATGTTAAGCGAGCAGAATAATGCATGCGATCCATTTTGCGTCTCTGTCTTCATTAATATGCAGAATATTTTAAAACGGCCACAATACTGGGAGGAGAAAGTGCAAATATATCATACAGCACACGCAATGTGATTTATCAACACTCATCACCATTTTGCACTATTTTGCGTTTTATTTACCACATCTGAAAAGGACGTGCAAACTGACACAGATGCACTCAGCTGTGAGAGAGGACTGCTGGCGCTGCAAAGACACATTGGACAGAGAATTCTCCGTCTTACGTGTACGTTTCAACATATTTGGACGGTCAAAAATAATAAAATATTTTAGACACATTGTCTATTCAGCAACATTCTTTTAGAATGTTATGGCTACTACAGGACTTAAAGGGGATCAGCACTTTTTTTATTTTTATTTTGCCTATCGTTCACAATCATTATGAAAGACATGACAACGGATGCATTTTTTTTTAATGCATTCTAACTCGTAAATAAAAGTTTGTTTACAGGAGAGCCAATAGGAGGTCCTCTATTCTGCCCATGAAACTAAAAAAATAACCATCCAAAAACCGTCAGTAAAATCCATTTACATTTTATGACTGGAATATTAACCAAGTATTAGTGATATTGTTATTATAAGCGCCAACGGGGACAAACTATTTATAGTGGCGCCGTGATCGCAAGCTTGTGTGCCAATGTTGACATGATCTACTGATCAGCTGCTTCCCCGTTTCCCTGCGAGTCAAACTTTATTCTAGATCATAAATGATGCCTCTCACCTATATACTAGAAAGATAAGGACATATTCTGACAAGTTGATACACTTTGACAGCCAATTTAGACCCGGAAAAAGCAAGAACGACACGAAAAGGCGCTTTGTTCCGCCCCCTTTTTATTTGCAAGTATTCCAAGTCTTTCTTCATCTATGTAACACAATTCTTTCAGTCGGCATTCTAATGACAGCAGACATTGCACAGTAAGTGATGTTTCATTAAGTTTGTTGGCGCTCATAAAGTCTGCAATGAGCAGTAAACGGTGATGTAGTTGAAAAAAAAGAGAACGTTGTGATGCATTTTTCAAATATGCTTAAAATTAGTCAAATACATAAATATTAAATTATGTTATGAATGTGCCTGTTATGACATAACATATATACTTACATCATGTACTGTATATAAAACCTTAATAGAGGTGTTTGTGTGTTGTTTTAAGAGCCTTATAGGCAGAATTAAGCGGCTCCATCGTAAGCGGACTTTTGAGCGCATTTATTTACGAGATAAAATGCATTTAAAAAAAAATACATCCGTTGTCATGTCATAATGATTGTGAACGATAGGCAACATTCCAAAAAAGTGCAGTTCCCCTTTAGGGGCTGATTAAAACATATTCTAATAAAATGTGATTTCTATCATTTAATACTTTTTTAATGATGTTTGTTTTTTCACATAGAATATATATTACTAACAAATATCCTATAAGATAAAAACTTGTTGAAGTATGCATTTTTTGCGTTCTTAGCACAGTAAGTGCAGCCTCACTCCCATGCACCTTCAGCAGTAAAAAAGAAAAAAAGTGGTGTAAATGTAGATGCACTGCACGACTGCTTCTAAAATGCCCATAAAAAGTGGTACATGTATTTTTCTTGTTTGAAAACATTAATAAACACTACAGATAGGAGCATGATATTTTGAATATGGAGAAAATGATCGAGTGTCTCCATGGTGATACCCCGTACTGTACACAAAATCCTCATTTAAAGAAGGCAGTCTGCGCCTCATTTTAATTGCAGTGTTGGTAGATCACTTGCAACACACCCACTAATAGTACACGCTATTTTATAGATTGCACACACTGTTTAGCGCAGGGTATTTAGATCTTAGCAAATCAGGCCGTTAGTGTACAAAATTAGACTAGTCTCAATGCAGGCCAAGCTCCATTCTGGACCAAAAGGAAAAGGAAGTCTCAGAATAATACAGCAGCTCCAGCCGCCCTCGAGGGTCAGCATGCTCCAGATTAGAACGTGCGGCGGCCTCCGTCACCGGCTGCTACCTCCAAACTGGGAAGGAGGAAATATCATGTCTGCAGGCTCTGTTGTAGTATAGGACGTTATGACGCATGCGTGTGTGTTTCCTGCCTTCGAGGGGGGTGAAGACTACACAATGGACCCCCAGTTAGACTCTGGTGTGGAAAAATGTAATTTACATCAGCGCTGAAGCTATTTCATTCATCATGACACCATGAGTCCCAGAGGGGGGAAGGAAACGGGAACTATTTCATATAATGGGTGATGTAAATGGGCATCACCGTTACGTGTGATTTTATGCATCTCAAATTACAATTTATGTGCATACACGTGCAGTACAATATGTAATGATTTTGTTTTTCCCTTCTGTCTCAACAGAAAGACGAAGTATACCTGAATCTTGTTCTTGACTATGTTCCTGAGACGGTCTACAGAGTAGCCAGACACTACAGCCGAGCCAAGCAGACCCTGCCCATGGTTTATGTCAAGGTACACCATGATTAAATGTCATTAGTGCTGGCTCAATTTGTGGTAGGAATAGGAAAACATTTATACCACACATTTCCTCATCTAGTGGCCAAGATGTGTTTATTTACTGAATTTCAAAGAGTACAGGCATCTACAGTATAAAGGTGATTAATTGATAAGGGGCTTTTATGTGTTTAAAATGCATAATTTGAATAAAAACATTTCCACTAATACAGATTTCAATGAAAATTGTATTTTGTATTTACTGTGAAAAATATAGTATTTAATCATATGGGTCCAGAATATAAGACATTCTCAAGAAAAGAGGAAGAAAAGCATTGGGATGTATTTGAGGTCTAGATTAATACGCATACAAACCAACATCTTCTTAAGTGACTCTGAGCTTTTCTTTCTGTCACACACACACACACAAGAGACCAGAAGAGATATGCAGGTTGTCGGCAAGCTATCAAAAACTGAGCTATTTTAAGATAATGTTGATTAATGATTGATAGTCCGAAAATTACTATCGAGCAGTTAAGAAATATGGTCTTTTTTAAATGTATTTAAATGTTTTATTTATTATTTTTTGTTAACTAAAGATAACAAAAGATACACACTGTCTTTGACTTTGAATTGAAAAGGTTATTTGAAAAAGGCGTTGTCTTATACTCGGGTGAATACATACAGTATGTTATTGGAAATGCATCTGCCGGTGTTGAAACAGAGGCCACTGTTTGAGGAAATACGAATAATAATAACATGGCGTTAGAGGAGCTGTTTTTATTAAAGGCTTGTGAAATAGTTTGGATTACTTTAGGGTTGTAACGATAAACGGTAATAATGATAACCGCGATAATTGCCATAGTAGTATTACCATTTCAAACTAAAATGATCGAAAAACCGTGATTGATCACTGCACTTTGATAAACTCACGGACAAAGTGGCGCCAGCTCGCAAGCTTAAATGCAAAGATGAAAACAAAATACATTAATGTCTTTCCCTATTAAGAAACATCATACCCCAATCTAAACTTGTAGAAACACATTGCTGTCTAAGCAAATAGAATATTCAAGTGTGCACATTGAACCTACCAGCTGTGCTCTCTTAGAACAGAGTACGGTAATCGTACTATACTCAGAGGAAAAGAAACTGAAGTGTTTTTATAGTGCTTTCTAAGATCCCTGAACAGAGTAGGACGCCACAACGCCTGCTAGAAATAATAAATAATTGATTTTATGTGTTATGCGCTTTTTGTTTAAATAAAACTTAAAGCGCTACTGTAAAAAACAATATTTAAAAAAATAAAAGCCTGCCAATTAAAACATATAAAATACTAAGACTAAAACACCATCAGTGAAGCATAAATAAACACAAAACATGCAAAATAGTGGGTTTTTTGTATGTATTTATTTTTCAAAATAACTTAGTTTAAAGATTTCAGTGTGTATATAAGTACTTTTTGAGCACATCCAACAAAAGCGCGATAATAATGCTAAACGTAATCATTTTAGCAACCGTGATGTGAACTTTTCATATCGTTACATCCCTAGATTCCATGTATATTCTCAGTTCAACAAGATGATTTTCAATGATAGTTTTACCCTTTCAGAGCTTTGTTATTCACAGCCAATTTTTGAAATATTATCAGTACTCGCTCAGTCTAATGATAGCCAATGCAATAGCTGTAATACATTACTGCTTTTGATATAGTCATTGTTTAGCTAAGTGTTAATAATGTGTTTCTCTGTTTGCAGTTGTACATGTACCAGCTTTTCAGAAGTCTGGCCTACATCCATTCGTTCGGGATCTGCCATCGGGACATCAAGCCTCAGAATTTGCTGCTGGATCCAGAGACGGCTGTGCTCAAACTGTGTGACTTTGGCAGGTGAGAGTGGTTTATTTGTATATCAGACCCTCCAGGATTTCAGGATGTTGTGATTGCGCCAATTCACACAATTTCAAAGAATCCCAACAAATGATGTTCTGCTTTGAAACTTTCTCTCGCGTTTTGGTTGATCATCAATTTTCACACCCAAATGTCTCCCAGAGTAGAGCTCAAATGCTCACGCCAACTGTCTTAACTGATCAATGTAACCCAGCATCCACGGTTTCTGTCTTGTGTAGATAAACAGTAAACGGCAATGTGTAACAATATCGCAACTGTTAGATTTGTTGAAATCCTGGGATTTTTGGGGTAAAGATTACAAAGAACACTTGAACAAGGACTGTCAAAAATAACGACTTAACTCGTGATTAATCACAAAAAATTATCACATTAATTATTAGGGTGCTATAAATCGATTTACATCAAAAACGTGATTTTAATTTATTCCCATTCTAAATAGAATCCTCTTTTTTTTTTTTTAGGGACAATTTTGGGATTAAAAACAATAAACAACTATTGATATTTTCATAATTATTATTGATATTATTATTATTATTATTATTATTATTATTATTATTATTATTATTTTGATTTATACTTTTTCTTTTATAACATTTTGGTCTTTTTTACTATTGTATCTGTATGTCTTCTCGGTTGCTTTGTGAATCTATTACAAATACTTGTATATGAAGTATTGTGAACCTTGGATGGGGTTGGAGTTGGGGTTGCTCTATTTTCTTTTATTATGATTACATTCTGTGATTTTTGTTAGTAAAATTTTTTAAAATGTTTTTTAAAAGGCGTTTTTAAGGCCAACACTGTGTGCATAAGTCAGTAGAGGAACTTTTGAAAATGTTTTATTATAGTTTGAATACTAAATATTTAATTACAAGAATCGTGTCGAATCGGTAATGGATTCTGAATGGAATCATCACCCCAAGAATCAAATCAAATCGAATCGTCAAGTGCTCAAAGATTCCCACCTCTATTAATCATGATTAGTCACACAATTTATTTTGCCCGCACATGCTCCTTTACCTTAAACGTTGATGGTTATCTGAAAGGTAATAAATAAATGATATGCATTCAAGTGAAGTATTGTAAAAATGTTTCAAAAAAACTTCTTGTACAACATTCTGAAAATCAAATATAGGTATATTTGTGTCCAAATATTGGGGACTTTTTTTAAGTTAATTTATGTTTTGCAAGCAAGTATTATCCTGTGATTAATAATGATGAATCCAAATTCAAAAGTGATTAATCGGATCAAAGAAATAATCATTTGACAGCACTAATTAAAACACTGATGTCAAATTCATAAAATCACAAGCTGGTGCAATGTTAGTGAAAAATAAGCCTTTAACCATTGCAACTTTTGTTGAAACTATTTGAAAAAAAGCTGCCATCAAATCAGTCATTCGTAGCCCTAAACAAGCCTGTTAAATCCTGGAGGCACTGAGACCAATGGTCCTGTTTGGGTAGAACAATGCACTGACGCTGAGGATGTGTTGGATTTTGTTCCATGCACAGTGCCAAGCAGCTTGTCCGCGGAGAGCCAAACGTGTCCTACATCTGCTCTCGCTACTACCGAGCCCCTGAGCTCATCTTTGGGGCCACTGACTACACCTCCAGCATAGGTAAACCGGGTTCATGCTTTTGACATTACAGATGCACAATAGCTTATTGGACATAATTCAAACATGCAACCTACCTTCCCTACAGATGTGTGGTCAGCCGGCTGTGTGCTAGCAGAGCTGTTGCTAGGACAACCAATCTTCCCTGGCGACAGTGGAGTGGATCAATTGGTTGAGATTATCAAGGTAATGAACTCCTCACATACTGGACCGCCGAAGCAATGGAATTTTAAAAATGACAGACCAGCCATCACATTCTCTCCACTCACATTAGTGTTTCACTTGTGCATTCCAGGTTCTCGGCACCCCAACCCGGGAGCAGATCCGTGAGATGAACCCCAACTACACCGAGTTCAAATTCCCCCAGATTAAGGCGCATCCATGGACTAAGGTGAGTCAACAGGTACAAGAGCCCTTTTACTTCTCTTATATGTCACTTCATGCATGTGTTGTCATTGTGCTTCCATTATGCTGTTTTTTTTAATTACCCCAAATCTACAAAAATCGGACCAGAATAAATAAAACAATATTTAAAACCTGTCTGTAAAAAGACAGGCCATCTTATATTTGTTGTCTAGAGCTGATTTTGAGTAAAACTAAAAAAATGCTGTTGGATAACAGAAGAGAAAGTCAAAGACAAATAGACAAAGTACACATTGACAGGGTAAAATAAATCACATTTCTAAGTGTAATGACAGATGATAAAATGAACTAAAAATCTCATATAAAAATATACAACTGAAGGTGGCAAGAAATATTTAAATACTTAATGAAGCAAAATATGTATTGGACCACAAATCACTCAATATTCTCTGCTGCTCGCTAGTGTTACTATATCTAAATTATTGTGTAGAAATATGGGGAAATACTACACAATTTTGCTTAATTCACAAACCGTGTTACAAGACATTTCAGTTAGGATAATACATAATGTTGGTTATAGGGAACCTTCAAACCGTTTAGAGAAAAATATTGAAAACTAATGATTTGGTGAATTTACAAACTTTATGCACAAAGCAAACTATAACCTGCTACCTAAGAATGTACAACAATTGTTGTCAGCAAAACAAGAGAAAGATAAACTTAAGGACAGCACGGTGGAAGAGGGGTTAGTGCGTCTGCCTCACAATACAAAGGTCCTGAGTAGTCTTGGGTTTAATCCCGGGCTCGGGATCTTTCTGTGTGGAGTTTGCATGTTCTCCCCGTGACTGCGTGGGTTCCCTCCGGGTACTCCGGCTTCCTCCCACCTCCAAAGACATGCACCTGGGGATAGGTTGATTGGCAACACTAAATTGGCCCTAGTGTGTGAATGTGAGTGTGAATGTTGTCTGTCTATCTGTGTTGGCCCTGCGATGAGGTGGCGACTTGTCCAGGGTGTACCCCGCCTTCCGCCCGATTGTAGCTGAGATAGGCTCCAGCGCCCCCGCAACCCCAAAGGGAATAAGCGGTAGAAAATGGATGGATTATATGATCCAGTTTAACAAACTGTTCAAATTGTTTACAAAGTACAAGAAAGTAAACATGAGCCTTTTTGAAAGGTGAGAATCGTATTCCTCTCATTATGTGTATCACAACTTACAAAACAACTATTTATACATTTGATCATTTATTTGTTTTAAGTGTTTTATTGAGTACAGGAAGTGAACAATTAAACATATCTGTTTGACATTGTTATTAAACGGAAAGGAGATAGATTTAATTAGCTTTGCTATACCTACTCCTTTTTGTAATGAGAAACTAAAAGTATGTGATGTACCATATTGTAACTGTAAGCATGTTCAAATTAATGCAATACCATAGAGCTTTATATATGCAAACCAACAGTCCCCTGCCGTGCGCTGCCAGAGTGAGGGGTGGTCTTATATTTACAGTTGTCTTACATTTAGGTAATGCTCAATATGAGAATAGGCTTACTTCCATATTAATGTAATGGAAACACTCTACTTTTTTTATTTGCTGCTTCCTGTTATGTTATGGTAATGTTTAGGGATGGGAAATAAGATTTTTCCGGGTCCGATTCCAATTTTGATTTTGCTTAACGTTTTTTTGTTTTTTTTTAACTATTCTCTTATCAATTCTCATTTGGATAAAAGGATAACATACTAGTTGATTAGCGTTAACTTTGTTTAGTTTAGAAGTAACATAAATGGACAAACTCAACTGTGAGGTTTTTAGAGGCCGACAACCTCCATGGGTTCCTCAGAAAAAAATAAAACAGAGAATAACTCATTTAATAACATTCATAAATATGACATAAAAACATATTTTTTGTATTTGATACTGCAGGGTTTCCCCTAGATTGCCGAAATACTTGTCGTGGTTGGGGCGTGGTGAATATGACATTATTTGTCAAGATGCATATATTTTCTTTAAAAGGCAAAAAATGTACACATACATTTAAAACAAATGTTATTAATTAGAGTATTAACATATATTTTTTCCTACATAATATAATTTTGCGCTATTTTAAATTTTTGCTTATTTTAAAATGTACTTTGTTGAGAATATTTTTTTCTAGAGATTTCTCCTAACCTTTCAATCACTCGTTCTTTATTAAAACGACTAGCAACAAATATAGCATCTATTTCTGGTGTTATTGTAGACTGTACTCGTATTTAGGGACTCTTCACTTGTGTTGCTCCATGTCCGCGACAAAAAAGCGAGCTGCAGAAAGCCTGATGTCACACTTGCTTCGCACTGCTGCAAGCCTTTCTCTCCTTAAAAGCGACCAGTGTCATCCTACATTTTAAAAGATCGCTGTCTGCGGGTATATCTTGCATCTCGGATACATTAAAGTACGTCCACAACGCTGACATACTGCCTTCGCTCCAGACAACCTCGTGCCGTGCGTGGGCTTACGTCATCACAACATTTGGTTTCTGTAGCGCTGTTCTGCTGATCAAGTCTTTTTTTGGCCGGCCAAATTTTCATTGCATCTTTAGTCAAAAGTGCGCAAATTATAAACTATATATGTCCATTCATACTGTAACTACCGTATTTTTCGGACTATAAGTCGCTCCGGAGTATACGTCGCACCGCCCGAAAATGCACAATAAAGAAGAAAAGAAACATATATACGTCGCACTGGAGTATAAGTCGCATTTTTGGGGGAAATTTATTTGATAAAATCCAACACCAAGAATAGACATTAGAAAAGCAATTTAAAATAAATAAAGAATATTGAACAACAGGCTGAATAAGTGTACGTTATATGACGCATAAATAACCAACTGAGAACGTGCCTGGTATGTTAACGCAACACATCATGGCAAGAGTCATTCAAATAACTATAACAAATAGAACATGCTAAGCGTTTACCAAACAATCTGTCACTCCCGATCGCTAAATCCGATGAAATCTTCCTCCTCGGTGTCGCCTCTGGTATGCGCCGCTAGCGTCCATTCTTTCTGCTGCTCGATCGCCGTTTTCTGCTGCATATTTCACTACGTCCAGCTTGTAATCTGCAGTATATGATTTCCTTTTCGGTGCCATTTTAGTTCAGTCCTTCTCAGTTTTTATTAGTTACCGCCAATGTTGCTGTGATCTATTTTAATAGCTCCGGCAGTAGCGTATAGCATATAGCAGTTAGCATTCCAAAACCCACAATGCACTTCTGCCATGACCCGCCCCCGCCGAATTCTTATTGGTTGGCGTGTGAGTGACGATTGCTGACATTTTCTTCGTCGCTCACGCGAATTAGATAAATAATATTATTTGATATTTTACGGTAGTATGTTAATAATTTCACACATAAGTCGCTCCGGAGTATACGTCGCACCCACGGCCAAACTATGAAAAAAACCTCGACTTATAGTCCGAAAAATATAGTAATTGGTAGTGTTCAAGTGTGTGTTGGTGTGTTATGATGTTCATTATTCCGATGGTCTGTGAACGCACCGTGTCGGCGTGAAATGAGGAAGTGTTGAGTGTCGAGGAGTGAAGCACGGAGGCGGACATGTGTGCACGAGAGGAAATACTCGTTGGAATTGGGCCCTTTGTGATTGGCAACAAAAGCTAAGAAAGAGCGTCTGACTTTGTGTGTCTTCTTCTGGACGCTACAATACGTTATATTACTTTTAATTAGTTTTTATGTAAAAAAAAAAGCCCACTAGTTTCGTCACGATTTGCATGATAGCAGGGCTCGATTTTAACCACGACAACCGCAGCAATTGCCGCGACCGCCCTCGCCATTTGCTGTAATGGCCTGAAAAATTGACCAGCATCGGCGACAAGAACATGCCGTGACTGCCCTTGACTTTTTACTTGTTATGGACTAGGGATGTAACGGTAAACAGTATAATGATAATTTGTGATAAAATTCCAGACAGTTAATAATACCGTTTAATTTGTTTAATTACCGTTAATGTTTTGTGTATAGTTAATTCCTATATGACATATTTCTGCTCAAACTCTTAATGGATCTGTCCCAATACAGCATCTATGTACATAAAAATGTAAATAACTTAAAAAACCTCCTATCAAAATGTAGGCATCATGTAATGACAAAAACTGACAAGTTGATATTATTAAAGAATAAAAAAAACTAATATTTGTCTTTAGATATATGGATAGCGTTTATCTATGGCCTTTTTATTAAACATTACAAATTACATGATGGTATTACGTTCACACCCCAACACTGCTTTACCTTACAATCAGTAATCATGATTTCAATATTGATAACAATAATCTTAATTATTACTTTGGTCATAATTGGCAGCCCTAGATCTCATACATTAACACTATTTTTATCTGTATGGACAAAAAGTGCAGTTACGTCTTATGGCCATCAGGTGCCATCTTCAAAATTATATATACATGTATTTATATACATATATACATACACATACACATGCTTTGGAGCCCCTGCCTCGAAAGAAAATACTGTTTGCCTTGGTGCCCTTCTAACTTGCCTTGGTGCCCTAAGATATGAACCCTCCTTTAAGGCACCACTTGCCTTGACCTTAAAAAGTTAAAATTTGAGGCCTGTGATAGGTACTAATTTCATGTTTACAGTTAATATTAGCAGCTTTTACAACTAGGTGCAACAAGACAGGCAATGTTAGTTAGTTAGTTAGTTCATAACCTGTAGTACATCGCTGACATCACCGTTGTTGCTGCTGGTGGAAATTCACTTCTGTTTTGGACGGGATTGAAAACAGGTCATTCGTTCAAAGTTTTCACATTTTGTGTGTGCTAATGTTTCCCTTAGTATTTCCTATCTTTGATGAAATATCCACTTTGAAAGTATTGCAAGTTGCCCTGTTGTCTTCCTTTCTTGTTAAGAACTCCAACAATTGTGCCGCTTCCGTGCATGTGTGGTGCCATCACGCGCGTCCACAGGAATCTATAAGAGAATCGACAAATAATTCCCAGGAATCAAAACCCTTGACAGTGAGAGGGTCTGCAAAGTAACAAAAATTAGGAGAAAATAATATGATTACAAAGCCAAATGTCCCGCTGTGGGAATATTTCAGCTTCAAATCGAATGCGCAATCAACACGGATAAACGAGTGAGAATGCAATGATCACGTGATGGCTACAACAAAAAAAAATAACGTTCCACCTAGTTTTTCCAACTGGAAAAAAAGTGCACTGTAAGATGTTGAATATTTATTTAAGTTAAATTTTTGCTTACAGAAATTATTCGATTTAATTTTTTGTTGATTTATTTAAGATAGTTATTTACCTTCCAATTACAGTACAATGATAAACAAATCTACACTAATGAGAAATACAAGTTTGTCATTTTAAATGGTTACTTGCATTTTTGTCACATAACATGATTACATTACATTATTAACACTGTATAGTTTTTATCAGGTAATTATTTCTTCAGTTTAAGAGCATGACGTAGACAAAACATCTTGAGTCTGTCTGCATAAAGCCATATTTTTTAAGTAAATTATTGCAGATTGTTCTAATGTGTGGCACCTTGAGACAAGAATATGTTGATTGACAGTTTAAAAGTAACATGTCTTCCTTCCCTCATTATTTTCACAGTTTTATGTATTTGTATGTATAAAATATAAAAATCTCAAATCGAATAACAATCGCAATTTTGGAGAGAAAAATGGCAATTACTCATTCAAACACCTCCATCAAAATGTTATATACATGATGTAAGTATACGTATATGTAATGTAGTAACAGGCACATTAATAATAACATTTTATATTTACGTATTTTGATCATTTTAAACATACAGTTCTCATTATTTCAAAAACGCATCACGTTTGCTTTTTTTTTCTTCATCACTGATTAGTACTCACACACTTTATGCAAGCCAACAAACATAATACAACTTCACTTACCGTGCAATGTCTGCTGTCATTGGGATGCCGACTGCTAGGATGTCCATGTATTCCCATTTAGATTAAACATGTCTCATAATCCTCACGAAGAAAGGGGGTGGGAAGCGCCTTTTTGTGTCGTCCTCGCCAGTTTTGGGTCCTAAATGGCTGTCAAAGTGTACCAACTTGTCGGCATACCTACTCAGACTTCTTCTGTCTAGGTGAGAGGCATGATTTATGATCCACAATAACATTACAGGGAGCAAGGAAGCGAGAAAGCAGCAGGCCACTCGATGATGTAAACCTAGGCACACACAGTAGTGATCACGGCGCAGCTATAAATAGTTGGTCTGCGTTTGTGCTTACAATAACAATATCACCAATACTCGGTTAATATTCAAGTCACGAAATGTAAATGGAGTACTGTTGGCGGTTTTTGAATGGTTATTTATTGGCTTTTATGGGTGAAATAGAGGAGCTCTCATTGGCTCCTCTGCACACTGACTTTTATTTACTTTTATTTAAAAGTTAGAATGCAATAAAAATCCATCTGTCGTCATGGTTTTCATAATGATTGTGAATGATAGGCAAACTTTAAAAAAAAAAAGGGCAGTTCCCCTTTAAGCCTTGCTGAAGCTCATGGAATAGAAAAAATTATAATGGTAATGGTTTCAGTTAATTTCAAACGTGCATACAAGGTTACATTTATTGATTAGTTGCACAGTTCAACATTTCCAAAAGAAGCATTTAATTGAATCCTATTCCTTCGGCGTATCACAGCATTTACTAAAAAATATGTTCACTTCCTGTGCTCTATGTAAACTAATTAAAAACATTTTTATGATACAAATAAAACGATGTGTAATAGTAGACATAACAGTTTAATATAGAATTTATACATACCGAAATTGGGGGTTATGACAGACATTGTTTGGTGATCAATGAGTATAGAATATTTTATAATATCTTCATAATCAAAGACTTGATTAGTGCGTTCATGATTAAGTAAGATATACCCTTTGTGTAATGAATATACTTGGCATAACTTGTGTATTAAAATTGGATCCAAATTTGCACAAAACTGTGCATAAATAGAGGCGTTATGCAGCCGCCACATACTCAATATTATTCTTCGCCACACAATTTGTCAGTTGTGATTTTTGTTTTTGGAAATCAAGATTTATTTGATGTTTGATAATCATTTTGACCCGACATGACTCGTAAGAAAAGTATGCAAAGGACTGGGAGTTCACAAAGCAAGCTTAATATTTTGTTTAGACCACTGCTAAACATTCCAAACTACTATTAAACAGTAGAAGTAGCCAATTCAAAGGTATTTACGTATAATACACAATTATTAATACAAAAAAAATAGAATTGTGAATAGTATAAAAATAAAAAACAAACCACCATTTGGTAGCCTTTCCGTTGTATATCTAAAGTGTCCAATTATGCCCTGCAGTTAGGTAATTAAATACATTTTTGGTAACGTTCTACCTGTCATTTCTTTTTAATTTGTTCAGAGAAATCCCCAGATATTACCCAAAACTTACCCCCTAAAAAATATTCTGTAAAATACCATCGCTCTGCTTAGACCCCGCCTCCCGCCGCTCTGTATTGTCCCAGCATGCAGTGTTTGTGTCCACAAAACAGAAACAATATCTTCTTGTGTTTTGCCGCTCTGTGATCACTGTATAGACGTCTGTGTGTCCGGTGGGTGTGCAGGTGTTCCGGCCGCGTACGCCCCCCGAGGCCATCGCCCTCTGCTCTCGTCTGCTGGAGTACACGCCCACCGCGCGCCTCACGCCCCTCGAAGCCTGCGCGCACTCTTTCTTTGACGAGCTGCGCGACCCCAACGTCAAACTGCCCAACGGGCGGGAGAAGCCCTCCCTTTTCAATTTCACCACCCAAGGTAGGCGTGCACACTCACACCAGCTGTATAATGTGACCATAAGATGCTGTGTATCGAAATACAAATACATAGTTGACTCTTGTGTGTCCTCTCACAGAGCTATCCAGTAATCCGTCTTTGGCCTCCATACTCATCCCTGCCCATGCTCGCAGTCAGGCCGCCGCTTCCACCCCAACCAATGCCTCTGCCACCACAGGTAAGAGCAACGCTACACCAACCCTAATCAGCTACTTAATTGATTAGCTTTAAACTACCCCTTTTTCTTTACATTGTTAGAGGGGACTTTTTCCATAATGACTCATTACAAAGAATGCATGACTCTTCGTATCAGAATGAATGCATTAACAGGAAGTGTACAAGTAGTTTTCTTTTTTAACATATTTCAAAATGAGCACATTTGTGGACTACTGCCACCTGCTGGTGTTTGTGGCAACTACATTGTGGCCTACACCTGAAATATTGCTGTGTTCAAGTGGAACATTTAGTCCCAGTTGGACTGCAAACATTCTAACTTTTTCCAACCTTTTATTAGTGAACATATTTACTTCAGTGCTGATTTGCCCATTGGAAATAAAGTAAATACAGTAGTACCTAGGGGTGTAACGGTACACAAAAATTTCGGTTCGGTACGTACCTCGGTTTAGCGGTCACGGTTCGGTTCATTTTCGGTACAGTAAGAAAACAACAAAATATTAATTTTTTGGTTATTTATTTACCAAATTTGTAAACAATGGCATAACATACATATATACACAGGGTCCATTGCCAGGGTTAATGTGGTCAACATATATAAAATAAAAACTAAATAAGATAAGGCACATAATGGTTTCTTAACAAAACCTTTCTACATATAAAGTGCTTTTTTTGATTGATTGATTGATTGAGACTTTTATTAGTAGATTGCACAGTACAGTACATATTCCGTACAATTGACCACTAAATGGTAACACCCGAATAAGTTTTTCAACTTGTTTAAGTCGGGGTTCACGTTAATCAACATTAAACTGCCTTTAACTGTAGATTAAATAAAATGACAAAACATTTCTTTTACATATAAAAAGTGCAACATTAAACAGTTTCAAGTCAACTCAGCCGCAGATTAACTTTTCTTTTCCCCCCCCAGCCTGGCTAACTTGGCAGTAAGAGGATATATGGGCTGATTTTGACCCACTTCTATGCTGGAAGAACAATCTAGTTTTTAATGCAATGTGGACTTGAATCTGCTGCTATAAAAACATTTGTTATTGCCTTAGCCCTGTGTTGCACCTTTCCTGCTTCTGGCTCCCAGACCGTAGTCAAGGAGCGCAGGGGAGACACTTCTCCAGGGCCGATGTATTCTCGGGGGCAACACCCTTCACTCTACCCGGCAGTGGTCCGGCGATTAGTTGCAAAACGTGGCTTTATTGAGGTCTTGCACACAGCCAATCCAACAAAAAACACTAGTCACTCCTCGCACTCACGCTACCGCTCCCTCACCTCGCTTGCCCACACACTCACTAACGTCACTCACCTCACATGCTGTCACATATTAAAGGGCCACACACACACATACGCTACTCTCATAACACCTGCCTGACTCGCCGAGGAGAGGCTGCTTGAATGCGGTGGTGACACTTCAAATGGGTTAGCATGTTTGACGTGTTGTCAGAAGCAGCTGCTGTACAATGTCGGCAAACCTCCGTCCTCCATTGTTGCATCACGCAGCCAAAGTGTTCCCAAACGGGAGATTAATATGTCCGTGTCGACGTTTCCTGTTGATTTTGGGTAAGCAATCCATTTACGTCGAAATAGCTTGGCTACAAGTTCCATATGTAAGCTTCAAAATTGCTTTCATCCCCCTTTCCCGGCTTCCGTCTACTCCAACATCTCACTCTTCCTTCGTACTGGCTTCTATAAGCAGCAGTATATTTAGCTTCAAAAGTATAAGGTTGTAAATCCTTATTTATCCAAAAATAGTTGTCTTCGTTGTCTGTTACTAAGTCTGCCATGTTTAGAAAACACTCTCGTGTTTGATTCCGGAAGTAGGAACACACATGTTGCCAGAAGTCAGACGTACGCTGCTATGGAAACAGAAATCAATGCGCAAAATAAATTAGTCCCGGAAATGATTAAAATGACCAAAATACAGTAAATATTGAACATATTACATATTGTTATGAATGTGTCTGTTACTATAGTGTATATATATTTGCATTGTATATACAAAACGTTGATGGAGGGTTTTTTAATTTGTTTTAAAATGGATTTGAAGGCTACAATTGCCATTAGTCACATCTTTCAAGCGTTTATCTTCTTTAAAATCGTTAAAAAAAAAAAAAAAGACGTGTGTTCTTGTCTCTCATTATGATTGTGAATGATAGGCAAAATTTTGAAAAAAAAAATTTGCAGTTCCCCTTTAATTGGTTCTGTGACTCTGCTCTTAACTCAAAACACTTGGATCTCAAATCAACGTCTCAAACTGAAATGAATTGGAATCCTTTTAATTGGTGCTTGCTCCCCACTCCCACAAAAGACAGCACAATTTTAACATGTAACATGCCTTTGAAAATGAAAAAAATGGCTTTTAGATAATACATATTGTACAAAAACAATATAAAAGAATGTAGTACAAACAACTACAGTAGTTTTATGGTTACAATAATGTACAGCATTTACCAGCTGCTTCTCCATCAAACACACCATCAGCAGCTTCTCTGTATTGTCATGGATACATTTCCACTGTTTAGACATTATTTTAACGTCCTTGACTTGCGTTACACTCATTTTGCCTCAGTATGGTGCAGACTGGCAGGACCCTCAAATTACTTCACCAAGAGTTATTTTGTTGATACAAAAAACGTCATCCACTTTTTGTTCTCAGCACTGTCCTTCATACTCATTTTTTTCCCTTCCAGTAGTTGGAAAAACAAGGTTATGTTGATCTGTAGTTACAAGGTAATGCTAGCGAGTAAGACCAAATGTTTCGGGCGGATCTTACAAGTTTTGATGTGACATTTTGCTACACCAACTAATGGCCGGTATGTTTCTAACTCAAATATTTGCTTTTAACTTCAAGCATAAAAATAGCTGAGAGACCACTCTCGTCTCAAAACACTCTTAAGTTGAGGTACCGCTGTAAAATCTATATAAAAATATATACCGGGGTCAAACTGTTTCTGCCCTACCCTAAAACATCCATCAATTGTCAAGTGTAAAAATAAGTTAGCCAGTGGTAAAAGAAAAACTCTAAATATCTTATGACAGAATTCCTAAGATGCAATGCAAAGGTAGGCCATGTTTTGTGCACCACATTACGCTCAAGTGAATGTGTGGCACACTCACTGGCTGTATTGACACTGTGCTACTGTTTCATAACTGTGCCATCTGCCGGAATAAAAAAAAGTCACTACATTTGACCTGAAAATAAAATGAATAGTTTTTATAAAGAAAATCACACAAATATCAATGAACATGAAACATGCAACTGATGAGCAAAAATGATAAACAAAAAAATACTTTATTTGGCGCTATAAGATCAAAATGATCCTACACTTCAGAATGTCTAGTTGTTACATCTTGTTTTATTATGACATTTCTTTACAAGTATGACATTAAGTTCCAATTACAGTTACAAGTCCAACACAATAGATGGTTCTAGTGTAAAGTATATGGTGTGTTGACTAGTCAGTTCAATCCTTGTTGTCTTGTCTTTTGTTGTGCCCTAAAGAGTTAATACTGTAAGTATTGTACTTATTACGGGCCAGCTGTTTGAATGTAACGCACATCTTAGTTGTAGTTTTCATAAACAAACCTGGAGGTTGTTGAAATCGCCATGTAAAATCGCTAATGCTAATCAGTAGCATTTTAAAAGAAAAGCCAATATACAAGCCTCTCGCTAGCACATTTTTGGAAAAAGTGGAGCCTGACTTGACTTAAGTCGGAGTGTTTTTTGGAGTCAATTTTTTTGAAGGCATTGACGTTACCTAGAGGTAGTTTGGCTGAGTCTGCTCTCAGTGCTGCGAGAGTGATTGCCAAGTGCCAAAGTGTGAAGAACCGGCCCGGTCGGAAACCGGGTAACATAACATAACCCAGGTAACATAACATGGCATTGTTGGATTTTACATAGGACTGGCGTGAGTCAGTGCCAAAAAAAAAAAAGTACCGAATTCGGTACTCATCCCTACAAATGACTCAGCAGCTGTATAGGTCACATGGGTATTTTCTTAAAGTGACACACACAGGCATCGAGTGTCACCTCATTACTCCTTCTATTACATACTCTGTGGATGTTTCAGTATCATTTGTTATCATAAGGTAGACTACAGTGATGGGTCAAACTAATACTTGTATATTAACTTGCTTTTGAATCGGAGACCCCTTTTTGCCTGTGTTTATTCTTTTTCTCACTTTTTCTTCTCTTCTCACCCCACGGTGAGTCTTTTGGAATAAGCTTTGCATTAAAATATATGCAAATCAACCTGTGCAGCCTGTGTTACATTATAGTAATTATATAAGCAAAACAATATCATGTAACAAGAAAAATATATGTTGCTAGTAGGATTGTCAAAATGAACGAGTTAACTCATATGATTAATCACAAAAATCATGAAGACTCCTAAATCAATCATGCCATTTATTTTGACCGTACATTCTCTTTTACCTTAACCGCCATATGGTCAGTGATCAGACTAATGGATAAGGGAGTACTGGCAAATTTATCTCCAAAATACAGCCTGCAAGAATTTTAAGATAAAACTGTTACCAAATATTGTGCAAATAAATGACATGCATTCAAGTAAAACGTTTAAAAACATTCCTGGATGACATTCCGACTTGGGATGTCCGATAATATCGGACGATAAATACTTTAAAATGTAATATCGGAAATTATCGGTATCAAAATTATCGGTATCGGTTTCAAAAAGTAAAATTCATGACTTTTTAAAACAGCGCTGTGTACACGGACGTAGGGGGAAGTACAGAGTGCCAATAAACAAGTGAATGCCATGCATACTTGGTCAACAGCCAAACAGGTCACACTGAGGGTGGCCGTATAAACAACTTTAACACTGTATCAAATATGCGCCACACTGTGAACCCACACCAAACAAGAATGACAAACACATTTCGGGAGAACATCCGCACCGTAACACAACAGAACAAATACCCAGAACCCCTTGCAGCACTAACTCTTCCGGGACGCCACAATATGCTACCCCCTACGCCCCCCACCTCAACCTCCTCATGCTCTCTCAGGGAGAGTGTGTCCCAAATTCCAAGCTGCTGTTTTGAGGCAAGTTTAAAAAAATAATGCACTTTGTGACTTCAATAATAAATATGGCAGTGCCATGTTGGCATTTTTTTTTCCATCACTTGAGTTGATTTATTTTGGAAAACCTTGTTACATTGTTTAATGCATCCAGCGGGGCATCACAACAAGGCATAATAATGTGTTAATTCCACAACTGTGTATATCGGTATCGGTTGATATCGAAATCGGTAATTAAGAGTTGGACAATATCGAATATCGGCAAAAAAGCCATTATCGGACATTTCTAATTCCGACAATAAAATTGCATTTGTGTACAATTATTGGGATCTTTTTTTAAGCCAATTTTAATCATGCAAGGCAGTAATCACCTTTGATTAGTCATGATTAATCTGATTTAAAAAAATGATCATTTTACAGTCCTAGTTTCTACTAATAACAAAAATGTATCTATATAACACATTTCTGTATATATGCAAACTGTACGATGACGTCATATTGACCACGCCCCCGCAAACAGAATTGTGTACAAAATGTCCTTAATGCTTCCTGCCACTCCCCCTTATGTCCACAGACGGTAGCGGCACAGAGCGAGTTCCCAGCACCACCACAGCCTCAGCTTCCGCCTCCAACGCCACTTCCTGAGCGCCGCAGACCACCGCCAACCTCCGAGTCACCCCACCCCCGCCCTCCCCCATTGTCGTCCCAGCCCAGGTGCGGGGTAAGGTAAGGCGAGGCGAGCTCAGACCCGACCTGCTCTCCTCCCTGACACAAAACCACCGCCGACACCCCCTTCGAACTGCGCCTGCCATCCAGCTCTTAGGAGCGGTCTCTACGGGGGGGGGCACGCAGGCGTGTGAAGATACGAATATACCCTTCTCACGTTGCTCGTCCGCTAACCTTTTTCTTGCTTGCCGCTATTAAACCACTCAAAGAAGAAGTGAGCCCGACCCCACCCGCCGCCCATTTTTACAGCACCCTAACCCCCCTAATTATTACTATAAATATAATTATTATTAGTTTCCTCCTGTATAGTGCATGACCTGAGAATGGTTAGGATCAACTGGGGGGGGGCGCTCTCTCACTCACCTTTGACCTCAAGGCATGGGGCTCGTATACACACACACACAGATGCATGATGTATGTGCAAAAGGGTTTATTTTAGTTTTTTGCCACCAGGGGTTGTTTTTAAAAGTGCTTTGCAAGCCATTTTACTCGACTTTGTTTTTTTTAAAAAGGAAAAAAAAAAAAAGTTCTCCCCCTGGGCGTTTTTGTTGTCGTTTATCCGTGTGCTTGTATAATATATACATAACGCATTACATCCACAGTTTATATATGACTTTTCCTTCTGTATAAAAGGTATATATAGATATATGTATATTAACTACCGCCGTTCACAAGTCATTTATTGGTGAGTTCATATCCGTCAAGAGCCGCGGCAATATTTGCCGCTGCCTTTAAAAGGCAATAGAATTAGACAACGTGATGTTTTTGTTTTGTTTTTTTAGTTTTTTTGTTTGCTGGAATGTGCTGAAATTCCAGCGCTCCTCGTCGTCTTTACGGTGTCCGATGCGGGGGGCGCTCTTTCCATCGAACACTTTGAACCACTAAGTTGTTCGGTACGGTCCTATCGACGGACAATTCTCACGACTACAACAGCAAAAAAAAAAAAATGGGGATAAAAAACTGAATATGTATATACAGTATAAATGCGCCTCACCAAATAGGTTTTTTTTGTATGTGTTCACGGTATGTACATATGCAGACCCATGTACTGTTTATGAGCAAAGATGGAGGGGGGAGGGGAGGAAAAAACAAACAAAATAAACCGAATCTGGTTGTTGATGGATATTGTAGATGCTGACGAGCGTTATCCAGCCATATGTTCAATCTTACCTGTACAGTACAGTAGAGGGCGGCTGTAATATTATTGTAAGCAGAACTAGTCATGTATAGTGTAACTATAGTTTGGAGTGCCTTTGCTTTCATACACCTTCGCCTTGTTTCCCCTCAAAGACTCTCCTTTTGGTGCTGTTGAATGACACCCCTCACCCCCACCGCCTCTTTTGTCATTGCACAGGTTCATTGTAATATAATATACAGATAGTTCACTGACTGTTAATGGTGACTGAACTGTTTATTTCAACACATGCTCTCCTATATTGTCTTGGGCGGCGCAGTGCTCGCATGGACCTCTAGGGGGGGTCAGTTGGTTGGCAGATTTGAGTATACATGACGTGACGTCATGCAGTATGCTGTACTACCAAGGAGTGTTAAGGGCACGCTGGTCACAAACGAATGATATTGTGTATTAAACGTCATAGGAGTCGGAAGAATTTGGGCGAGAAAAAAATCGTTTTGGTTCGAAGAGAAAGTGATACGAGAAAAAGAAAAAAAAAAGTATTAAAACTTTTTTTTTAAATTGAGAATTACGGTATATAAATTATTTAAAGTTTAATAGTACAGTATTACTAATTAATATAACACGATGAAGACTTAAAAAAAAAAAGTTATACAATGACAGCTCAATCATAATTATAAAAAAATAATATTACGGTACAACTTTTTTTCTAGTAAAAAATGACGTTCTCCTCACGTTTTCTTTTTAAGTTCCATAAAAAATGTTTCTGGTATAGTATCACTTTTTCCCCCTAGTTAAAACAAGGTTATTTATTTTTATAAATTACTGACGTTCTACCCACAATTGAGAATGATATAAAATTATTTAAAGTTTAATAGTACAGTATTACCAATTAACATAACACGATGAATACTTTGAAAAAAATGGTGTTATACAATGACAGCTCAATCAGAACTATAAAAAAATAATACAACTTTTTTTCTAGTTAATAAAAAAATGACGTTCTCCTCACGTTTTATTTTTAAGTTCCATAAAAAATGTTTCACTTTTCCCCGCTAGTTAAAACAAGGTTATTTTTATAAATTGACGTTCTACCCACAATTGAGAATGATATAAATTATTTAAAGTTTAATAGTACAGTATTACTAATTAACATAACACGATGACTTAAAAAAAAAAAGTTATACAATGACAGCTCAATCAGAACTATAAAAAATAATATCACAACTTTTTTTTAGTTAATAAAAAAATTACGGTCTCCTCACATTTTCTTTTTAAGTTCCATAAAAATGTTTCTGGTATAGTATCAATTCTCCCCCCTAGTTAAAACAAGGTTATTTTATAAATTGTTGACATTCTACCCACAATTGAGAATGATATAAATTATTTAAAGTTTAATAGTACAGTATTACTAATTAACATAACACGAAGACTTAAAAAAAAAAGTTATACAATGACAGCTCAATCATAACTATAAAAAATAATATTACAACTTTTTTCTAGTTAATAAAAAAATGATGTTCTCCTCACATTTTCTTTTGAGAATGATATAAATTATTTAAAGTTTAATAGTACAGTATTACTAACTAACATAACACGATGAAGACTTAAAAAAAAAAAAAAAAGTTATACAATGACAGCTCAATCAGAACTATAAAAATATTACAACTTTTTTTCTAGTTAATAAAAAAATTACATTTTCTTTTTTAAGTTCCATAAAAAATATTTCCGGAATAGTATCACTTTTTTCCCCTTTGTTAAAACAAGGTTATTTTTTTATAAATTGACGTTCTACCCACAAGAGTGAACATTACGACTTTATTTACGATCTCCTTCTCTGACTGTTGGGCTACTTTGCCTCCGAATTTGAGCCTTTAGTCTCACAACACTTTTCTTTTCAATGTTACGTAGCGCCTCTTAATGCTCCTTGGTCACTGTGTCAGTGTTGCTTCTTGAAAGTAACGATGTATACATAGATACCGTCGCCGTGTGCGGACATGTTTTGCTTGATATGTCCGCCATCTTGGGGGGGGGCGGTGGCGTTTTTTTGTCAAGGATTCAGTAGCACCTAAAGGGGTGGAGTCACATGACCTCTCCTGCTTGCTGTAATTTTGGCATCCACGAACATGTTGCAACCCTTACCTTACCTTACCTCCCACCCCACTTCAATAAAATCACCAAAAAGGTTGCCAAAAAAAAGGAGAAAAAAAAAAGACGACATGCAAGTGGAGATGCTAGTGTTTTATGTTAGCCTAGCACAACGTGCTAACCGGGGTTCCAGAAAAATCTTTGAAGAAAAAAAACAACAAAAAACATCCCGTATAACAGTACTACTTGAATGACTCTGTTTGTGACTGAAATTTTTATTTTGTTTTTGTTTGTTTTTTTCTTCTGTTCTGTGAAGGTATGCTAAATGTGCGCCTCTGTAAATATTCCCTCTGCGTGCTCTGAGGAATAGTTCCCTGGTACTGTAATTTGCATTAAATAAAGAGTAGGATAGCCTGGAAATGATTACATTTGCTGCTTTTTTGTCTTTTTTTTTTTTAACATCATATGAGTGTTCCTTAAATATTCTAAAATATTTGAGTTTATGAAAAAAAAATTTTACCCTTTAAAAATTTGAATCTCATTGTGCCAATAAAACACATTTTGTTCTGACAATAGTTAAGTAATTGTCTTAAAACAGATTTCTAACAAACAAATGGACAAAATACAACATAAATACAAACATTTAAGAACAATTTAAGTTAAGAGACTTTGTGTTTAATGTTGAAAAATATTAAAATACAACTAAAGCTATGATGGGAAAAAAATCCCAAAATATGTATTTTTATTTAAAACACGAGTAATTGTAAGACGTTTCTATCGCACATTTAAAAACTGAATAAACTTTAAGTACTGTTTAGAAAGTGTATTTCAATAGAAAAATGAATACAATTTTCAAAATTTGTTTAGGATAAAATGCATTTGAACAGAACATGTTATTGTCAGATTTCCATATTTTCAAAAAACCAGATGTCATAAAATGCATAAAATTTAACGATTAAAATTGCTTTAATAAAAAAAACATTACTAAATTGTCTTAATAAATCAATTAGGATTAAAATATTTAAAATGCCTTTTGTTCTGAAATACACCAAATGCTGTATTTTGATAAATGTCTGCAAAAACTGTTCGACCTTGTCAGATTTTAAACGTTTTGTGTATTTTGGCCACTGGGGGGCGGTGTCCCTAATACTTCAACGTGTATGGCAGGAGATATAAAGTGCAGAAAATTCTTGCAACAAGTAGCCATAGAAGCAAAATAAATGTGTATATTTTATTCTGTTTCCCTAGTACATTTTTACAATGTGGTAAAACACTAAGGCTTTCTGTGAAAAGTATCTAAAATACAACATAAATACATGTCTTTTTCTTTTTTAATGATTCAAACTTACTCATCTACACTGGGTACGGAAAGTATTCCCTTTAAATTTTTCATTCTTTGTTTCATTGCAGCCATTTGCTAAAATCAATCAATCAATGTTTACTTATATAGCCCTAAATCACAAATGTCTCAAAGGGCTGCACAAGCCAAATAAACATAAGGGCAAGGAAAAAACTCACAACCCAGTGGGACGTCGATGTGAATGACTATGAGAAACCTTGGAGAGGACCGCAGATGTGGGTGGCTCCCCGCATCTAAATTTTATTTCTCATTAATGTACAGTCAACACCCCATTTTGACAAAAAAAACCAGAAATCCAGAATTGTTTGCAAATTTGTTTAAAAAAAAAACCCTGAAAAATCACTTGGTCATATGCTGTGACACTCATATTTAACTCACATGCTGTCCATTTCTTCTGATCCTCCTTGAGATGGTTCTGCTCCTCAACTAGTGCCCAGCTGTGTTTAATGAAACTGAGTGTACTTGATTAGGAAAGGCACACACCTGTATACCGGTATGTAAGACTTTACAGCTCACAGTGCAAATGAGGACTGGCTTGGTGCGGTAGGCCTGTTTTCCGAGAGCGAAGGCTGGAGGCGGAAGTAAACCAAGGAGCGGTGGTTGACAGTGAGAGTGTCTAAATCTTTTGGCGGTTGTGCATAAACTGTTTTGTGACTGGATCGAGATGGAAGGGGATAGGACTAGAGGGGGGAGAGGAGGGCATGAAGGAAAGTCGAGTGCTAAAAGAGTACACAAAGAAGATGGAGTAGAAAAGAGGAAAACGGTTATGGAAGATAATTACAAGATCATTAATACGTTTAAATCAGGTCAAGACATGAATGACGTTAGTTTGATGACACTAGTTAAGGCGTTAAAGAAGGACATTGGAGAGGTGGAGATAGCGAAGGTGCTCAAGGACGGACGGCTTTTGATTAAATGTAAAAATGGAGAGCAAAAGAACAAAGTAGTGATGGGTTAATGAGGCGTCATGAAGCGTTTCGACACATTGCAAAACTGTATCGATACTGTGTCACGAAATACTGACATCTGCTGGACATTAAAAATCCCTACAGGCGACCTATGGACCGACTCAACTGACACTGATTTTATGACCTAGTACAGGGGTGTCAAACTCAAATACAGAGGGGGCCAAAATTTAAAACTGAACAAAGCCGCGGGCCAAGGTTGAACAAATTAACCTTTTGATAGGGACCCAAACAAGTTTTGCATTGAATATTGAACAAGCAAGGCTTATATAAATTTATAGTGACATGCTAAATCGAGTTTCAAATAATAATAATAATAAAAATAATTAAAAAATATCAATGGCATATCAAATACAATTTAAATAAAAATGTAATGCCTCTTTTCTATTTGCAGCCTTCTGAGGTAAATATCAACATTAACTTTTTCCACAGGCTAATAAATTAGAAAATAAAATAATGAATAAACCAACCATTCAGGACTTTAAACTGCTCAGTTTGCAACACACTGATCTAATCTGATATGCCCAAGCCAGATACCCGACATCTTTTCTTGGATGCCAGTTCATTAATGTCGGGGCTCAGGCTTTGAGCTGAGGCAACTTTCATTATCGAACAAAGGTGTTCATCAGTCATTATATCTCGTATTCCACCCAGACCACAGTCTTGGGGGCGTGCATTAAAGGTGCTGCGTTTATCGTACTCTACGAGCTGTCGTCACGTCTGCTTTTCATACATTTCAACAACGTGCCGACCCGATCACAAAATGTGTGCGACTTCTGTACGTACACGCACACGCACACACGTAAATGCAACGCATACTTGGCCAACAGCGATACAGGTTACACTGACAGTACCCGTATAAATAACTAACACTGCTAGAAATATGCGCCACACTGTGAATCCACACCAAACAAGAATGACAAACACATTTCGGTAGAACATCCGCACCGTAACACAACATAAACAAATACCCAGAATCCCATGCAGCCCTAACTCTTCCGGGCTGCAATATACACCGTCGGTTGAGGAGGGTGGGGTTGGGGTGCGGGGGGTGTATATTGCAGAAATATTGCATACGCAGAGGCAGTTAAAATAAGAAATCAAGAAAGTGCAGAACAAGACAGAAGTGAGAATAGTTCAAGTAATAAAAAACAAGAGGCAGCAAATACAGGAATTTCCATGGACAAGCTAGTTGTGTTCCTGGCATACGTAATAAACTTTACAGAACAGGCAAGAAATAAGACTGAGAAGATCAAAATAATTGTGAAAGCAGCAGCAAAGTTTTTCAAATTAAAAGAACTATCTTGGGAACAGGTGAAAGGTGAACTACAGAGTAGACGAGACGGAGTCATGTTACCACAATCCAACGCCATGTTAATTTGTTAATTGTTCAGTGGAATGCCAGAAGTTTAATAGCAAACGGACAGGAACTTAAGGGACATATTAATAATATGAAAACTAAACCACATAATATGTATTCAAGAAACATGACTGAAGCCAAAATTTAACTTTATAATAAAAGGATACATAATACGTAGAGATAGGAATGATGGGCAAGGAGGAGGATGTGCCATATTTATTAAAGAAGACATGCATTATACAATATTAAAAGTAAAACAAGAACTAGAAATAGTAGGGGTAGAAGAATAGAATAATAAAGAACGATACAAAGTGCTAAACTTCTATAATCCATGCAAGAAATTACACATTTGTCAACTAGAAACAATAGTGGAGCACTGGAGTGGCAATATCATTTGGTGTGGTGACTTTAATGCACATAGCACAATGTGGGGTGAAAGGGATGACTGGAATGGGGAAACATTAGAAGCATTTTTGGAGGAAAAAGAACTGGTGTGTGTGAATGATGGGTCAGGAACAAGGTTAGATGAAGTTACGGGTAAAGAAACAGCAATAGATTTAACACTAGTGTCACAAGGGTTAGCAGGAAATGTGGAGTGGGAAGTAAATAAAGACAGCACTATAGGAAGTGATCACTACCCAATTTTCATTCACATAAACCAAAGGACAGAAAGCACTAAGATAGAAGGAAGATGGAAGTATAATCACGGTGATTGAGGACAATTTCGGAAAATTACCGACATGACATTAAAAGGAAGTGGATATAAATCAAGATATTGAACAACTAAATACAGATATTACAAAGTGCATAATGGAAGCAGCCAAAAAGAGCATACCAAGGAGTAGAATATGGAAAAGAAGGAAGATAGTGCCGTGGTGGACACAAGCGTGCACAGACGCAATAAAAAGAACGGAATAGAGCATTTAGAATAATGAGAAGAACACATCATTTCCAAGATATGATCCAATATAAAAGGCACCAAGCTAAAGTAAGGTACGTTATTAAAAAGACAAGAAAACACTATTGGAGAACCTTTTGCGAATCACTAAATAGAACTACTCCTTTAGGCAAAGTGTGGGGAATGATCAAGAACATGTCAGGGATCAGAAGTGAACATAAAAATCATGTGATGAAAGATGGGACACGGTGTGTGGTAGAAAATAAAGAAAAAGCAGAACTTTTAGCAAAAACATTTGTTAAAGTGCACAGTAATGATCATTTGAGAAATGTAGAAAAACAAAAGAGAGAAGAAACAATTAGTTTAAATATTGGGGAAATGATGGAAGACAATGATAATAGTTTAACCAACACTATAGATATGACGTTTTCTTTGAATTAAATGATTTGAATATTGGAAAAGGTTAAAAAATACGACACCAGGAAAAGACCAGGTGAGTTATCAGATGATCAAAAACTTAAGTAGCATTGGCAAAGAAGTGGTCTTGAAATAGGATATATAAAGAAGGAAAATTACCAGCGGAGTGGAAAGAAGCTGTAATAATTCCAATATGCAAACCAGGGAAAGACCCGGAAGAGGCAGGTAATTATAGGCCGATAGCATTGACCTCAAATTTGGGTAAAGTAATGGAAAAAATAATTAATGAAAGACTGGTGTATTATTTAGAGTCAAAAGAAATAATAAAAAACTACCAAAGTGGATTTCGCAAAGCAGGAAACACAAACGACCCAGCAGTGCAGCTGGAAGAGGAAATTAGAAAGGGACAAATAAATAAAGAAAGTATAATTGCAGTATTTTTTGACATAGAGAAAGCTTATGATATGTTGTGGAAACAGGGGTTGCTGATAAAGCTAAATACAATTGGGATTAGAGGGAAAATTTATAGATGGATAAAAGACTTCTTAACAAGTAGAACAATATTAGTAAAAATAGAGAATGAATATAGTAGAGAATATCAAGTGGAAAATGAGACCCAGCAAGGTAGTATAATAAGTCCAGTACTATTTTTGATAATGATAAATGAAGTTTTTAGTGAAGTGGAAGGGTTAGTGGAGGTGGCACTGTTTGCTGATGATGGAGTGATGTGGAAGAGAGGTAGAAATACTAATCATGTAGAAAAGAAGATTCAAAAAGCGGTAAATAATGTTCAAGAATGGGGAACGGCTTGGGGTTTAAGATTCTCTGTTGGAAAGACAAAAGTCATACATTTTACAAAGAGGAAAGTACAAAACAAGCTCCAAATTAAACTCTATGGAGAAAATATAGAAGAGGTACAAGTATTTCAATATTTGGGAATATGGTTTGATAAAAATATTAACTGGTCAACAACCCACATCAGCAAAATAGTGGAGAAAACTAAAAAGGTGTTGAAGGGGAACATTATCACAATTTCAGAATGGTTAAAGCCATTAAAAATCAGTTCCCAGTGGCTTATTATATTTTTCGAAGTTTTTTTCAAAATTTTACCCATCACGCAATATCCCTAAAAAAAGCTTCAAAGTGCCTGATTTTAACCATCGTTATAAACACCCGTCCATTTTCCTGTGACGTCACATAGTGAAGCCAACACAAACAAACATGGCGGAAAGAACAGCAAGCTATAGCGACATTAGCTCGGATTCAGACTCGGATTTCAGCGGCTTAAGCGATTCAACAGATTACGCATGCATTGAAACGGATGGTTGTAGTGTGGAGGCAGGTAGCGAAAACGAAATTGAAGAAGAAACTGAAGCTACTGATCCATATCGGTTTGAACCGTATGCAAGCGAAACCGACGAAAACGACACGACAGCCAGCGACACGGGAGAAAGCGAGGACGAATTTGGCGATCGCCTTCTAACAAACGATTGGTATGTGTTTGTTTGGCATTAAAGGAAACTAACAACTATGAACTAGCTTTACAGCATATGAAATACATTTGGCAACAACATGCACTTTGAGAGTGCAGACAGCCCAGTTTTCATCAATTAATATATTCTGTAGACATACCCTCATCCGCGCTCTTTTCCTGAAAGCTGATCTGTCCAGTTTTGGAGTTGATGTCAGCAGGCCAGGGAAGCTAGGGTCGATATTCTTCTCTTGATCATCTTCGGTGGCATAAAGGACGGTGTGAGCCAAGACATCCAGGGGGTTTAGCTCGCTCGTCTGCGGGAACAAACTGCCGCCATTGCTTGCCGTGCTACCGAGGTCCTTTGTCCCTGAATTGCTCACACACTCCGGCAGATTCAATGGGGGTCTGGCGGCAGATTTCTTTGACTTTATCGTTGGAAATGCATCTGCTTTGAGTGTCGCAGGATATCCACACATTCTTGCCATCTCTGTCGTAGCATAGCTTTCGTCGGTAAAGTGTGCGGAACAAACGTCCAATTTCCTGCCACTTTCGCATCTTTGGGCCACTGGTGCAACTTGAATCCATCCCTGTTCGTGTTGTTACACCCTCCGACAACACACAGACGAGGCATGATATCTCCAAGGTACGGAAAACAGTCGAAAATAACAGAGCTGATTTGACTCGGTGTTTGAGAAAATGGCGGATTGCTTCCCGTTGTGACGTCATCGCTCCGAGAGCGAATATTAGAAAGGCGTTTAATTCGCCAAAATTCACCCATTTAGAGTTCGGAAATCGGTTAAAAAAATATATGGTCTTTTTTCTGCAACATCAAGGTATATATTGACGCTCACATAGGTCTGGTGATAATGTTCCCCTTTAAATATAATGAGGAGATTGGGGGGCTGATAGGCAGACATTGAAAGCAATATATATCACTTTGATTCGATCTGTTATGGATTATGGATGCATCATTTACCAATCTGCTTCAAAAACATTACTTAGGAAAATAGACAGGATCCAATCACAGGCGTTAAGGTTATGTTGTGGAGCTCCTAAATCAACCCCAGTTGCAGCATTACAAATAAGGGATTGATGAAAAACCTTTAGACATGAGGAGAGATCAACTATCAGCAGTTTATTGGGCAAACTTCAAAGGGTCCAAGCAAGGACATCCAACTCATCAAGTGCTACTAAATTGCCAAGAAAAAGAGAAGAAAAAAATGAATAGTTTTGGGTGGATAATAGGACACATATGTACCCGTATTTTTCGGAGTATAAGTCGCACCGGAGTATAAGTCGCACCTGCCGAAAATGCATAATAAATAAGGAAAAAAACAAGTCGCACTGGAGCCCGGCCAAACTATGAAAAAAACTGCGACGTTTAGTCCGAAAAATACAGTAATAAAGCTCAAATTGACAATATTAAAGTTAGCCCTACAGTACCAATCCCTGCAATACCACCGTGGTTGTATGAAAACCCAAAGGTAAACAAGCAATTACTAAAGAATAGAAATTTAAATAGTTACCAGATAGAACAATGGATTGAGGAAACGGTTTTAGACATCATAATATACACAGATGCACCAAAAAATATAAGTAGTAAAATAGGAGCTGCAGCAGTTATCCCACAAGGAAACATAGTACTTAGTAAAATAATCAGTGATAAGTTATCTGTTTTTACGGGGGAATTGATTGCAATTTATACGGCAGTTAACTGGATAGAGGAAAATAAAGCAAGGAAAGCAGTCGTGTGCCCGGACTCCAGCAGTGCTGATCAGCATTAAAAACATCGCATCAGAAACAAGACAAGATCTAGTTTATGAAATAGTTCAGGCAATATGCAGAATAAATAAAGCGGGAGGTATGGTAACATTTCTTTGGGTTCCTGCTCATGTAGGAGTTGTGGGGAATGAATTTGCTGATAGATACGCAAAACAAGCAACTAATAAAACAGAAGTAAACATGGAGATTAAGCACAGTAAAGAAGAAGTGAAGAACACAATTAAGATAGAACACAATAAAAAGTGGCAGGATAATTGGAATAAGGAAAGAAAAGGTAGAGAGTATTACAAAGTTCAGAGGAGAGTAGGTGTAATAGAAATAGAAAGGAAGAAGACATTACTAGAATGAGATTAGGACATACATACTTAAATAGTTCATTAAAATTGATAAGGAAACATACAACAGGACTGTGTGATTCTTGCCAACAGATAGAAAGTGTAGGACATGTTTTAATAATAAATTGTAGAAAATATAATAGAGAAAGGGAAATACTGGAAAGTAAGTTAGCGAAAGAAAATATTAGGTTAGCAGTGGAAGATATATTAGGATTGAATTCAGAACATATAGGATATTAAGCAATATACACATACCGTATTTTTCGGAGTATAAGTCGCACCTGCCGAAAATGCATAATAAAGAAGGAAAAAAACATTAATCGCACTGGAGCCTCGCCAAACTATGAAAAAAACTGCGACTTATAGTCCGAAAAATACGGTATTTATAAAACACTGGGTTAAATAAAAGAATATAGAATAGGGATCCATCTCGGTTCACACTCCATTACAGTAGGTGGCGGTAATGCACACCACAAGGTTGCTTGCCAACCGCCATAAAAAAAAACAAAAGAAGAAGAAGAAGAAGTGCAAATGAGAATCATGAGGTGGAAGGAACTGCCCAAGGAGCTCAGAGACAGAATTGTGGCAAGGCACATATCTGGCCAAAGTTACTAAATCATTTCTGCAGCACTCAAGGTTCCTAAGAACACAGTGGCCTTCAGAATCCTTAAATGGAAGAAGTTTGGGACAACCTCAACTCTTCCTAGTACTGGTCGTCCGGCCAACCCAAAGATCACTGTGGCTGAGCTCCAGAGATGCATTAGGGAGATGGAAGAAAGTTCCACAAAGTCAACTATCACTGCAGCCCTCCACCTCCAAGGCAGAGTGGCCCGACTGAAGCCTCTCCTCAGTGCAACACATATAAGCATCGAGTTTGCCAAAAAAACACATCTGGTCTGATGAGACCAAGATTGAACTTTTTGGTGTTAATTCAAAGCGGTATGTGTGAAGAAAACCAGGCACTGCTCACCACCTGCCCAATACAATCCCAACAGTGAAACATGGTGGCAGCAGCATCATGCTATGGGGGTGTGACGGGTTACAATTGAAGGAAAGATGAACAGAGATATCCTGGAAGAAAACCTCTTCCAGAGTGCTCAGGACCTCAAACTGGGCCGAAGGTTCACCTTCCAACATGTCAATGACCTTAAACACACAGCTAAAAATAACAAAAGAGTGGCTTTGTAACAACACTGTGATCATTCTTGACTGGCTCAGCCAGAACCCTGACCTAAACTTAATTGAGCATCTCTGTAGAGACCTGAAAATGGCTGTCCACCAACATTTACCATCCAACCTGACAGACACTGCAGAAGATCACCAAATCCAGGTGTAAAAAAACATGTTGCATCATTCCCAAGAAGACTAATAAGGCTGCACTTGCTCAAAAGGTGCTTCCACTTTACTGAGCAAAGGGTCTGAATATTTACGACCATGTGATTGATCAGTTTAATACATTTGCAAACATTTCTGCATTTCAGTTTTTTTCTGTCAATATGGGGTGCTGAGTGTACATTGACGAGAAATAAAACGGAACTTTTTTGATTTTAGCAAATGGCTGCAATGAAACAGAGTGACAAGTGTAAAGGGGCCTGAATATTTTCCGTACCCACTGTATGTTTACAGGTGTGACATCTAAAGTAGAATAAGACTATGTGGAAAAATGAGACAACAACAAGTGGGCTCACAGGAAAAAAAGATTAGAGCGACTGCATCTTAAGTCATGCCAGCAAGTCATAAGGCGTGAAAGTTATTAATAAACATGTCAAATGAATATCTGGTATTGTCATGAAACATGAGCATTATCTTGTTACCTCATTTTTGATACAAGTCTTGTATTGGATGTTACAAGCGACAGTGTAACCTTTGCGTTATTCGGCCGCGTCCTCGCTCTGATCCGGGTCTAGCATCTGGTCCAAGGCTTTCTGGGCCGCCACCTCAGAGAAGCGGGTCACCTGCGGCGTGCCCATCGTGCTCGACTGGATCTGCGGCTGCGGCAGACCCTCCACGATGCTGCGGACCGCCAGCAGGTGTCTGCGTTGTCTCTCTTGCACTGGGAACAAAGACAATGATCGGGGTTGTGGAACAATTCGTAACATCTTCAAAGATTTGGAATGAGATAAAAAAAAAAAGTCAAACAAAAATTGATTTTTTTTCTTTTTGTTTTTGTTGCAATAATTCCAAAATAAGACAGAAAGACTAAACATGGGATGTTACTACAGTGGCACTGTATTGTATCTTGGTATTCCAGATTGTTTTTTAGTGCTTAACTTATTTTTACACTTGTGAAAAATTGCAGGATTATTAGCAAAGGAAAACACCTCATTCTTGTTTTAAATTAAGACTTTACGACTGTTTTTTTAGAATTTACTTAAAGAATACTCCTGTACTTACTACTGCAATAGTTGGCCTTTTTTGCTCACAATAATGTCTACATTTTTTTAATGATTCAATTTTAAACTTTTTTTTTTTTATTAGTCCATAGTAACTTCAGGCGTCCTTCTCCTAATGTTAAAAGAAAAAATAATGTAACATTTCTTTTCCTATAATAATTTCCTAACAATACAACTTTTTGATAGCATGATATCTGTTTCCAAGATATATACATACATGTATGTATGTATATACATACATGTATGTATGTATATACATACATGTATGTATGTATATACATACATGTATGTATGTATATACATACATGTATGTATGTATATACATGTATGTATGTATGTATGTATATACATACATGTATGTATGTATGTATATACATACATGTATGTATGTATGTATATACATGTATGTATGTATGTATGTATATACATACATGTATGTATGTATATACATGTATGTATGTATGTATGTATGTATGTATGTATGTATGTATGTATGTATGTACATACATGTATGTATGTATGTATATACATACATACATACATCTATGTATATACATACATACATGTATGTATATACATACATACATACATGTATGTATATACATACATACATGTATGTATATACATACATACATACATGTATGTATATACATACATACATGTATGTATATACATACATACATGTATGTATATACATACATACATGTATGTATATACATACATACATACATGTA
>NC_084560.2:28437920-28620420 GCF_033978685.3 Nerophis lumbriciformis
TTTGTTGAGAGCTTAGGTACTTTTACATAACACTTTAATCGAATTGACTGTGGTAGAATCTGTCGTTTTGTCTTAGCTTGCTATTTTGCAAGAGCTCTGTATGGTAAAACAAACAACAAAACACGCTAACCTCTCTGCCTGACGCTGATCTTTTCCACTTCTGGGATCAAGAAGCTGTACACCAATTCCGACACGATCTCCTCTGACTGAAGGTTGTTGCGGCTGCTTGCACAGAATCCCAAAAAGGCATGAGTACAGTTACTAAAATGTCACAAGCAGACACGACGGTGTGGTCCATCACCTCTCCTCGATGGCGTAGGCAATGTCATTGACCTCCTTGGCCACCCTGCGGATCTCCTCTCTGGCCTGCTGGTCTGCTGTTATCTCCATTGTGTCCAGGATGACGTCCTCAAAGTACAAGTCCACCGTTTCCTGGTGGACCTGCACCACCTGACGCACGCACACACTCGTTTGATAAGCCATCTTTTTACTGACCACCCGGACCGACGTACTTGTCTGAAGATCTCGTCGTCCTCCATTCGTCGGCGCTCCTCGGTCTGCCTCTTCCCGCTCTCCTCGGCCTCCCTGCGCAGACGCTCCCTCTCGGCCAGCAGGGTGAAGGCGTGGATGCGGCGCTCCTCCTGGAGACGGATCAGCTCCTTGGACAAAGTGTCGAAGGCGTACTCCAGCTCAGCGCCCACGGCTGCAGCGCGGGAAGCCTCCTCGCGCGACCTCTGCCAGGGAAGAATAAGGGGGGGGAGGGGGGGCCAAACAAGCGGTACACCATTTTAACTAAAACATTGATTCTCAAACATTTCAATACAAAGTTGGATGAGTTTGGTATGGAAGAACTTCACTTGGGTCCACTATGGAGGACATTTGAGTTCTGGGGCCACAGATACAAGTGTTACCTTTGGACCATTCAAGTGACTGCAGTCAGTCTAGCCCCGCCCTTTCGGTTTGATATTGAGCTGAACTGTTCTTTAGTGCAAAGAGGACATTTAGTGTTCATGTCTTCAAACAGTGGCCTTTGCTCTAATAGATGCCGTGTGATGATTCACCGTGTGCATCTTCCGCTTGAAGAAATAAGCGACTGATTTCAAATAAATACCTCCACTTTTTCTCCAGGTTGCTGTAATTTGCCTTTGCTATGACATTTGATAATCCCTATGTGTGGCCGTGGACGTGGCATCTGTAAAGCTGTAATTGACAGTAAAGTTTAAAGTAAATGCATAACCAAAAATACATAAAAAAATATATCTCAAAATAAAATAAATTTCCTTTTTTTTGTAATACATATTTGTGTAAAAAAAATATATACTGTTATTATTCTTAGTATTGGGAATCTTATAATAACTCACTATTTCATTTGATTCATGATGTCCTGCTGGCCCCACTATGGACTGGACTCTCACACTATTAACTAGATCCACTCGACGTCCATTGCACCGGTCGGCCGGGGAGGAGGGGTCCCCACATCTGCGGTACCCTCCAAAGTTTCTCATTGTATCCCATTGGGTTGAGTTTTTTCTTGCCCTGATGTAGGATCTGAGCCGAGGATGTTGTTGTGGCTTGTGCAGCCCTTTGAGACACTTGTGATTTGGGCTATATAAATAAACTTTCATTGATTAAATGATTGATTCCCTGGGTGACAATTCAATTCAGAATCAATTCACTATTATTGCAGACACATTAAACCCAAAAAAAAAAAGCCCTTAATCTACACAATTGAAAGACGAACTATAGCATCTCCAATACAATATTGTCATTTGTAAATAAACAACAATAGTTATATTAAAATAACATTTATAAAAGAAACTGAAAAAGTGCAGAAAGAAGCTAAATCTGAAAAGGAGCAGGAAGAAGCAAACACGATTCTCGATTAAAACTAATTCTTGCAATACATTATTTGGCCTAAAAAGGATGAGACCTTTTTAAAACCGGTTACAGGTTACAAAAGATCCTATTGGCTGCTGACGTACGACGTACACACGTAGCGAGTAAGCGCCGAGATGGCCTAAGAAAGTATTTTCAAAAATCGGATATTCTTAAAAAAAAAAAAAAAAGAATATAAATATACAAATGAATACATAGGAATCGCGATTCAAATGTGAATCAATTTTATTAAGCACTCCTAGTTTTCATACTATGTAAGCTTCCCTCCTACTACTGAATTGACTCAAATATAAGACAGCATTTCTTCACGTTGTTATATTCAACAAACAAAGATGTCCAAAGGGGGCTCATAAAACGATTCAAATCCAAATCGCAATTTTTATTTATTCCGATTGTACATCGATACATATTTTTCAAAAAAATGATTTAAATTATATATATATTTTTTTTTATTTCTGTATTTTTTTAAGAATCATGTTTTTGAATTAAAAGCATCATTGATATTATTATTGATACTGTTGCTTTTATAAATTCATGTTTTTTCTTTTATTTTTAGTATTGTTGTATGGCCTCAATTGCTTTGTCAATGTATATGCGTCCTAAGGATTGTAAAGCCAGGATTGGGTTGGAGTTGCTCTATTTTCTTTTGTTAGATTGATTAACATTCTGTGATTTTTGTAAATACAATTTGAAAAAAAACCTAACTATTTTCAGGCCATCACAGCACATGTAAGTCGTACGTCAGCAGCAAAAAGGAGCCTTTGAAACCTGTTTTGAAAAGGTTTTAATATAATTTATATATCAAATAATATATTACGAGAATTGTGTTGAATCGTGCATTGATTCTGAATCGAATTGTCCCCTCAAGAATCGGAATCGAATCGTGAGGTGCCCAAACTCTAACAAGTGGCATCAAACCACCTCTCTTTTAAGCGAGTCGGAGCTTTTCTTCCTGTCACTCACACACCTCACAACTGTTGTGCAGCTGTGGTGCAAGACATTTTGTTACTTATGTGATTTTGATAGTCTTTGAAAAAGTGGGGTCGTCTTATACTCTCACTGTAAAGAGTAAATCCCTTGCATATATCAAAGTTTTTTTTACCTTAAGTCGCAACTTTTCTCGCTCCTCTTTGAGGGCCAAGACCAGTTCTTTGTCGGCCTCCTGCATCCGCTGTTCCTTTGCTCTCAGGGCGTGTGTGGTCCTCAGTTCCTTGATAAGGTCCAGGTGGTTCTCTTTGTCGTTAAATATCTGCATGGACACACAATTTTAGAGGGATAACCCGACATTACGGTGTGAAGGACGCACGGACCTCAGTTTGTATGCTTCTTCCTCTCAGTAGTTTCTGCAGATGGATGACTGCCAGCTCCTTCTCTTCCTCGCCCTACAAGAAACATGGGTATGGATGCGGATGTCGCGTGTAGCGTAAACTTGCAAAGGTGTGTCAGGTAAACCAACTGGCCTCTGGGGGCTCCTCCACAGTGGGGGTAACAGGACGAGGAGCAGGCTTTTCCTTCTTGACGAGATATTTAGCCAGCTCCTCCTTCAGGTCCTGCAGAAGCACAAATGATAGTCCATGAGCAATGCGGAGGTTTTCACCCAACGCTCGTGTACCTTGTACTTCTGTAACAGAAAGCTTCTTCTGCTCTCGGGCGGCCTTATGATGACTTTGCTCATGTTGAGTTTGGCTTTGGCGTACTTCTTCTGCTGCTTATACGGGTCGGCGGGTTTGTGCACTTGATTGAACGAGCCTGAAAATAAGTTTCAACCATGTTGTCCTTAGCTCACAACAAAGCACACGTTCCAATTTTCATCAAACTACATTCATGAATGTAGCTTGTCGTTACAACTCTGTACAGTAGGCGGTATGCATCGCAACTCCCTTCATATGACGTAGCACGGGAGTCGGATGAAAAGAGCACAGCTCCCTCCCCTCATTCTACAGAGTCACTATAGAGAGCCTACTGACCAACAGCATCTCTGTCTGGACTGGAGCCTGCAATGCCTCAGACTGGAAATCTCCAGAGAGTGGTGAGGACGGCGGAAAAGATCATCAGAACTCCTCTTCCTCCTATCCAGGAGATCGCAAAAAGCCGCTGCCTGACCAGTGCTCAGAAAATCTGCAGAGACTCCTCCCACCCCTACCAAGGACTGTTTTCACTGCTGGACTCTAGAAAGAGGTTCCGCAGCCTCCGGAGCAGAACCTCCAGGTTCTGTAACGGTCTTCAGCCGTAAGACTCTTGAACGCATCATAATAATTCCCTCAATTCCCCCCAAAAACGGATTAACGTGGATGCATATGCAAAAGTGCAATATATGTACAGTAATCTATTTAATTATATCTGCACCTTATTGCTTTTTTATCCTGCACTACCATGAGCTAATGCAACGACATTTTGTTCTTATCTGTACTGTAAAGTTCGAATTTCAATGACAATAAAAAGGAAGTCAAAGTCTAAGTCTAAGTTCAGGGTTGCCACTTAAATGACTTTGTTGCTATATTGAACTTATTTTTCAAAAATATTTTTATTAGATATTTTATTTTTTTTAAATGTTTTTTTTACTGACTAATTTCAAACCCACCACCGCTAAAAATAGCAGTCCTGTGGGAAAAGCTGAATACATGTTAAATGTAATTGGAAATCGATAACGCATTCTGGATTCAGATTCTGGATGTGACTTAAAAGAAACCCAGATATTCATGGATTATAAGAAAAGGTACCACATTTGCGTTTAATGCAACAAAGTTAGCATCCTACTAAATCATCAGCTAAAATGTCTTACGTTCGTATTACAAGCATTTTTTGGATATTGATTGTGCATGAAAATCATGTGGATCTAAGTTACCAGAGCTAGTTACCACGTTGTACAGAAATCTATTCACAACTTTTCAGGTTATGCCCGTGTTACAAAATTTCTCATTTCAAAACGACAAAATTCCTCAAACTGTAAAACAAAATTTCAACTCATTAAATGTATACCGGTAGTTATGTTCACGTTCTAAAAATATCCTGATTCTAAAACCTAAAACGTAATTTGTTCTTCGGATGATTTACAAAGCTACCAAATTTCATTGAAATACATTCCAAACTTTTTATTTTCAGTCGACTTTACAAAGTTTATTTTGTGTTACGTTTGTCTTACATGTATTTTCTGGTTTATGATTGTTGATGCAAATCATGTTAATAAAAAAACAAGCTTGTCCTTGGATAATATCAAAGTTAGTTACCAAATCAAACATAAATCGATTTACAATTTTAATATTATGATTGTATCACATTTTAAAATGTCAAAATTCCTCCCTGCGTTTAACCGAATGTTGGTGGATTTTTTATTTATTTATATTTATACATTCCAAAAATATCCAGGCTCTGAATACCAAAACCTAGCAATTTGGTAATGGGTGATAACAAAAAGTGCCACATTTCATTGAAATGTTTTCACAGATTTACATTTTTTTTTTTTTTTTTTTTTTTTTAACAAAATTTACTGAAAAGCAACACAGCAAATTTCATTTAAATTCCATAACATTTTGGGTGTAAATTAGTTTGTTCTTGGATCATTCCTAAGCTGGTAACTTTTCTCATCAAAATACATTTCAAACAAAAGTGTTTTATTTTCCTATATTATTGTATTTCCTATGTTACTGATCAACGGTGGCCAAAATATCAAATATATTTGTTAAATAAAACCCCTGCCATATTTTAATGAATACTTAGGCCTACTACGCTAATTTTAATGTTGGTCATTATGGTGGTACTTGGAAATCCACATTTTTTCAGAGGTGGTACTGTGGCTCCCTGTCCACTTCAGGGTCGATTTTAAAGTTATATTATTTGTTTTTAAATGTCTTAACTAGCCTTGCACCTTCTTATCTATCTGACCTGCTTTTACCGTATCAACCCTCGCGGATCCTGAGGTCCTCTGGCACTGGCCTTTTGTCTTTACCAAATACTACAACACAGACCCGTGTTGAGGCGGCATTTAGCCACTATGGCCCCCACCTGTGGAATAGCCCGCGAGGGATCCTCAGGACTGCAGAGACCGTTGAAATAAACATATGATATAATATTTGTAAAAATAAAACACAAATAATACATTAATTAGTTAATAAAAACATAACACAGAGAATAATAGTAGTAATAATACCAATAGATAAGATGGAAAATAACACAATAGAACTAAAAAATTATAAAAAACATAAGAATTGAACATGATCAGTAAAAAAGCCTGATTAAAAAGGTGTGTATTTAGCCTTTTTTTATAACTTAAATAGTGCTGTGTGTACGTGTGCATGTTTTCTTTTCATTTGTGTTCAGCACTTTGAATTTGCCTCTTGCCTGTGTTTGAAAAGTGCCATATGAATAAAGTTTGATTTGATTTGAAGTATAAGCTCCGTGAAGGAGCCTAGAATGGTTTTATTTAAATGTTCGCAATATTTTAGCGTTCCTCACGAAGAAACCTCACAAAGTATTAAATACATAAACTTGTATAAAACTGAGTAAATGGCAAGGTTTTGTAATGTAGAAAATCTCATTTTTTTTAACCAATTTTCCAGAGATTTCCCATATTTTGAAATGGAAATATCTATGCTCCTCTTAAGACACAGGTAATAAAGGTGTTTGTGAAACGCCCTGATGTTTTTTGGTGCTAAATTAACCACAACATTAGCACCACATAAAACATTATTATGTCTGGTATGACGTTTCCTAAAAAAATAATGTTAAAAATAACTGAAAGCCTTGTCCAGCTGTTTAATGACGTATACTATTCATGTTTAGCTAACTTTTACAGCAAATGATTATCGGCTCCAAATATCCACCTCTTTTATAATCGTTATCGGTCCTTGAAAAAACCCATATCGGTCAATTTCTAGAAGCGACACACCTAATTTAATCAAATACTGCTAAAATAATAACCAAATGTGTGATGGATAAAATTAAACAAAAATTGATGCTCAACACTGAAGTTACTGAAATGTTCTCACCGTCGTAAGTCTCCAAGCGTTTGAATTCATAACTTTGACTTTTCTTGACTTTGTCCCCGCAGGCTCGTGATGCACTAGTCAAAGAAGAGTAAATGTTGTAGTCTTTACAAGTGCCAAGCTGCTTGATAATCGCCTCCATGTTTCTCCTCTTGGCCTCCAGCTTCCTCATTGCTGCACACAAGACAGTAGCTCTTAGAGGTCATTACCGGTTTGAAATGTCAAGGCCAAGTCTTACATCTCATGTGGTCCTTGTCAACCTTGTGGAGCTTGGTCTCCTTCTCTTTGAGAAGTTTGGAGTAAATATTATTGAGTCTCTCTTTGGTGAAGGCCACCTCGGCGTGGTCTCTCTGCTGCAACATCTCCCCCAGCACGGCCAGACGAGCGTCCTGCAACCTGCAGACAAAAATTGGATTTTAAAAAAATTATACAAGATGAAACATTTTTTGGGGATAAAATCTAAACATTTTTAAAAATATGTTTTTTTTTACATTTAACTAATATATTTATAAAAAAAAAAAAAAAAAAAAAAAAAAAAAAAGGTAAATCAATACACAAAAAATATGAATACAATAAATCCTTACAAAATTAACTATTGCTACGCTAATAGTTAATAAACTATATTTTTCAAATCAATAAAATGCATTAAAACATACAAAATGATTGTATCAAATAAACAATACAATAATAGACACCCTAATAAACTTAACTATTGCTGCTGTCATAATAACAATGAATGATTAAAAAAGGAATATATAAAATAAATCAAATTAATACTATTAGTTAATTCATTTAATAGCCTATAAAAATGCAATATGATTAAAGTTTCTATACCGACAAAAAAACGCTGCACTGATAAATATATGTTTTAAAGAGATAGTTATACATTAATAACATCTAAAACAAAAACCCCCAAAAAACCTCATAAGACTTAAGACTGAGCTTCTTTCACCTAAATATAATATATACAACATACAGAGCTAACACTAAAAGCTAAAAACATTCACTATTAATAAAAAAAAAACTGTACATAACAAAATGATATTTTTTTTAAATTAAAACAAAATAATTATAAAATAAAATACTACAGTTACTATCAACTTAATGATAATTAGAAATTCATAATCAAATCAAATAAATCAAAACAGAATTATTGATACTGTACTTATATTGGATTTTTTTAAAGATTGTTTTGTTCTATATACAGTATGTAAAGTCTGTAGAGTTACTATCCCTTTAATAATAGCAATTAAGAATCAAACTGAACATTATTATGGGCAGAATTAAAAATAGAGTTCTTGTATTGGATCTTTTAAAATGGTTCTGTTGTATATACTGTATGTATGTATGTATGATTAAGGAAGAAATAGGTAAATAAATGCATTTACTTCTGTATTTTGCCTTCTCTGAAAGCCCACTCTTTGGCCTCCATTATCTCCATCATACGCCTCCTTTTGTGCAGCTGATCGACGTCATTAAGCGAAGGAAATCTCTCCTCATAGACCCGCCTTGCCCGCGCTCGCTCGATCATTTCCACTTCTTCTATACTGGCCGGCAGACCTCGCTCTGATGGGAAAGAGAAAGTGATTACCGCAGGACAGAAAACAATTGTGTGATGAAGCAAACGCCATACCCCAGGTGAAAGACGCCAAGGTCAGCAGCTCTGAAGGGGTGGTGCCACACTGTAGCAAATAGTCAGGAGTGTAGGGGTCCGTCTGTGCTTCACTCTCCCTGTAGTCTGTCTGGACCGCCACTGTGAAGTGGGTAGGGGGGTCCAGGGTGTTAGGTCTACCTCTAGTTTCTCTAGAGTCTTCTCTGAGAGAAAACAAAAAAACAGGATGACAAAGAACAAATGGCTGCGAAAAAACAGCACCGGCCAACTGGACTTACTGATAAGCATCACGATTCACATCCAAGGCAATCTGTTCCACATATGGAAGATGAGGTCTAAAGAAAACACCAAAAAGTCTCACATTAGATGCAAATTCCACTTTTACGGTATGGATTGGATAGTTTAGTGAGGGCAGATATCAAACTTGACTAAACTGAGGAAGTAAAAGTCGTCACAAAGTTTTCGTATGTGAACCTGCGAAAGGATCATTACCTTTGCCAGAGGAGAGCTATACCTCTAGGGTGAGGCGGCGCGACCCGGCGTGCGCCGTGTCCGATTTCCGAGGCTTCAGCTTCGACTGCGAAGTTTGTAGTTGAATCAGATTCCTCCGAATCTGCTACTATTCGAAGACATCTTCAGTTTTTTGTATAGTTGACATTTTTAAAGAGGTAATAATATAACAATGTTTATTTTGTATTTACAATTTATTTCCTAATTTCACAGTTTACTTTTTTATGTTTATGATTTTTCTTTACTCTTATCCAATTAATATTAATTTTAGTATTTTCTTGGTTAGTGTTTTGTCTACATTGTCAGGGAGTTAATAATTTAACAGTATGTATTATTGTATTTACCATTAACTATTTCCTAATTTCAGTTTTACTTTTTTTTTTTCCATATCTCTTATTTTTATGATTTTTCTTTAATGCAGTCTAATTCGTATTAATTCTAATATTTATTTTCTTTGTTTGTGAATTTTTCTTACATTGTCACAGAGGTAAAAACTTTTTTAATGTAACTTATTGTACTTCATAATTCAACTTTTGTTATAATTTTGTTTGTTTTTATTCACTACTTTCCAATTTTTATCAATTTAGTATTATTTTCTTCGTTTGTGTGTTTTCTTATATTGTAAAGAGTGCTAATAATTGAACAATACACATTACTACCTTCATCAATAGTTATTTTTTCTATTTATTTCATGAATTTATGATTGACACTGCCAGGGAGGTAATAATTTACCATCATGTTTTCGGAATTTCTATATTAGCCATTTATTTACCAACATCCTTATTCTATGACTTATTTTGTTTACGTAATTTGTATTACTTTTTATATTTCTTCAATGTTTTCTATTTTAAATATAATAATAAATATAAATGTATTCATAATTTTATCATTAATCGGTTGTTTAATTACTTTTATTTATTGTACACCGAGGGGTTATCATTAACCAATATTAGCAATATTATTTACTTTTGCTAATTTTTAAAATATACTAATATTCCTGTATTTCAAACCATATTATTGATTATGTTATCTTTTTTTACACTGGCAATAGACTTATCATTTAAGAATATGTATGTATATTTGTGGATGTAGTTTACTGTTGTGCTGAGCATAATTATCTTTGTCAAACTTTTCTAGATTGTCTCGCATTCTAGTCATTGTAAATATGTACACAATGTTGCAGGTGATGTTACATCAGGGGTGTCAAACGTACGGGCCGAGGGCCGGATCAGGCCCGTGAACAGGTTTTATCCGGTCCGCGGGATGAGTTTGCTAAGTATAAAAATTAACCTGAAATTTTTTAATGAAAGAAACAGCTGTTTTAAATGTGTCCACTGGATGTCGCATAAAAATGTGTTGTTTCTTTGTTGATTATGCTCATATGTACAAAATAAACCTCATGTTAGTACATCAGTCGAGGAAAATGATCAAACTACATGAATAACATCCTGTAACACCAATGAGTTGACTGATGAACATTATCACGTAATTTATTCAGAAAATATAAATAACGGCAAATTATTAACCGCAAAATGTTAGTTTAAAAAACAAACAAAAAAACATTATGATTTGTACATTTTCAGAATGTGCTTGTTCTATTTTTAAACAAAGAAAACAATCTGAAGTTGTCTTTATTTTTAAGTTATCGTGCCGTGATTTTACCAGTCCGGCCCACTTGGGAGTAGATTTTTCTCCCTGTGGCCCCCGATCTAAAATGAGTTTGACACCCCCGTGTTACATTATTATTGACAGCTGCAGAGAGGCAAACCTTTTATAATACTTCCAGTGATCAGCTCCACTCAACTGGCACTCTTCCCTTTTCATCAAAGGCTGAACATTTGGGATCACCCTGTCACAGAGAATGGTAAGTGATATTGATAATAATTCATATTTGCATTAATTTACAATGCAATGTGTGTATCTGGAGAGAGAGAGAGCATGTTTGTGTGTTGTGTGTTACCCGGCCAGTTGCTGCAGGGCCTGCTGGTGTCGTTCTGCGTGTCCACGCCATCGACGGTCCACAAATGCCGGCACCAGGTCACCTTTTGGGTCCAGCCGGAAAGTCACCCTTTCATTGCTGAACATGGACTCAAACGATGGCATTTTAATCTGGAGGCATCATCATTTTGATGTTTACTGTTTGCATATTATGATTGTCTATTATCATAAAGTATGATCCCAACCCTTACACTGCAAGCACAATCAACAATAATGAAGGGGTAATTCTAACCAATAATGTTGCAGATGAGTGCATTTAAAAAGTTACTCACAACTTGACCCTTAAAACTTTTAAAACTGGATCTAGCATGGTCGACCTCTGATGACACGGTGTAAACTGGATCTGTGGCACAACAGTGACATTAATCAACAAGCTTGCTAAATAAAAGATGGTTTGGCAAAAACAGACTATTTTTGAATCTCAGTAAGACTAAAATAATGCTTTTTGGTAACAGTCGAAGAGAAAGTCAAACACAAATACAGATAGACGGAGTACCGTATTTTTCGGAGTATAAGTCGCACCGGCCGAAAATGCATAACAAAGAAGGAAAAAAACATAAGTCGCACTGGAGTATAAGTCACATTTTTGGGGGAAATGTATTTGATAAAACCCAACACCAAGAATAGACATTTGAAAGGCAATTTAAAATAAATAAAGAATAGTGAACAACAGGCTGAATAAGTGTACGTTATATGACGCATAAATAGCCAACTGAGAACGTGCCTGGTATGTTAACGTAACATATTATGGTAAGAGTCATTCAAATAACTATAACATATAGAACATGCTATACGTTTACCAAACAATCTGTCACTCCTAATCGCTAAATCCCATGAAAGCTTATACCTCTAGTCTCTTACGTGAATGAGCTAAATATTATTTGATATTTTACGGTAATGTGTTAATAATTTCACACATAAGTCGCACCCCAGGCCAAACTATGAAAAAAACTGCGACTTATAGTCCGAAAAATACGGTAAATATTTAAAGGGTAAAAGAAAACACATTTTTGGGTGTAATAATAGATGATACAATGAATTGGAAATCTCATGTAAAAAATAAATGAGTAAGAAACACATCAATAATGAATAAAGCAAAAGATGTTCTCGACCAAAAATCACTTCATATTCTCTACTGCTCGCAAGTGTTACCATAGCTGAGTTATTGTGTAGAAATATGGGGCAACAACTACAAATATGCGCTGCATTCACTAAATGTGTTGCGAAAAAGATCAATTAGAATAATACATAAGGTTGGATATAGAGAACATACAAACCCTTTTGTTATTAATTCACAATAATTAAATTTCAACGATTTGGTGCATTTGCAAACACCTAAAATTATGTACAAAGCAAACTATAACCTGCTACCCAAGTATGTACAACAATTCTTCTCAACAAAAGAGGAGAAATATAACCTCAGAGGAAAACCTAATTTAAAACATTTGTATGCTCGTACAACACTTAAAACCTTTAGTATATCCGTATGTGGAATTAAATTCTGTAATGGATTAACCAAATAAATCAAACAAAGCACCAATATGATTCAGTTTAAGAGACTGTTCAAACTACAAGTGTTCACAAAGTACACAAAACAAGAATTATGATGAACATCTTGAACCCTTTTTTTTCTTTTGAGACAAAGATTATTTATGTATGTAATATTTGTTTGCTTACTATGGTATATTATGTATTTATTTATTCACTGTTAGGTTACAGAGAACAAGGAAATGGGATAAAATGGCTATGGTATGAAAAGGGGTAGTATTCAATAAGGTCTGCTTCTTCCTACTCCTTTTCGGACGTGCTGTAAACGAAACAACTGGCATTGTGTGCTGCATTACATTGTATAGTATGCAGGTTCTAAATAAACTGAAACTGAACTGAATTATTGTCACACAGATTACCTCGTTTCCAAACGCTAGCTCAAGTTTAGCACACGACAAAACTTACCATACAAGTAGTCATATTCTCGCTCCTCTTTCAACATTTTCGTCTCAATCTGCCTGGAGGTGGTGCGAGTGACAGAACTCGTCATTTTATTTCTTTTTAATCCGCCAATATCTCACCAATGTATTGAATTGTTCTCAGCTCCCAAACGGCAGCAGCGTACTTGGTAGTTCACACTTGCTATGACACTATTTCTATGACGTCACCGGCATCGTCACGCCACTCAGCGAAAGGTCTTCTGTTAAGAACTTATTTTAATTTATTCGGATGCCATTTTAAAATATACGCAGCGATCTGATATTAGGATAGTTTTGATGCACCACTTTACCGTACAACAGTCATTTGTTGCAATGTCAATTTGACCATTTGTGACGGCGCAAGGCATTATGGGATACATAGCAACGGAAAATGCACCCGGGACAGTTCATAGCAACGGTGTGTAACCATGGAGACTGTAAACACAGAAAATAAATGTTAACTTTCTTTTTGTTTTAATTCATTTAGCTGTATTTTGGACTTTTTAGTTTTTAATCGACGTGAACATTCCATACGACCTGTGTATTTGATACTTTTGTTGTGGGAAATGAAAAAACTTGAGACCAACTACTTCTCCCAGATTACCTTTCGGTAAAAGCCAACCAATCACACAAAAGCAGGAAGTAGCAAACGTTTGTCGATTGCTCATTTTGTAATTGGCTTAATGGTTTCAAATGATCCATTAAATCTTGGAAAATGGTAAAAAATACGAAAGCCCTTAAATTGACATAGTCATTGAAAAAAAATTAAGTTATTTAAATTAGCCCTTTATTTTATATTTTATCATATTGTTTATTATTTTTAATACTATATTTGTATTTACTTTTATTTTATTTCCTTGGCATGTTTTGTTGATGTCATAATTTGCTCAACCCGATGGATGTTTAAAATTGTTGATGTTGAAAGTGCCTTGACTTTTTATGTGGTTATATTTTTGTTGTTCAATAATTTAAAAACAACCTTTGTCGCTTGCTCAATGCAACTACATGTATTCACGTTTGTCCCTTTGGCATTTTTAATACAACTGCAACCGGTTAATCATTAATGAATATTTCCTATCTGGTAAAAGCCCCAAACACATTAGGTTTCCTTAATGTGGATTTTGACACCAACCGGATGTCAGAAGTAGCGATGGCGTGTAACCACGTAAACCGTAAATTAAAAAAAAAAACGCGTTCAATATGTTCTCCATAGCGTTCTCCATTCTGTTTTTCCTTAAAGTGACTTAAAATATTTAATACGAGGCACATTTGCTGTATTGTTTTTCACTACAAAAACGTCAAAAATGAGCTCAACTATAACTCCCAAAATGCATTTCGGCAAACGCCAGCCAATCACACTGTACGGTACCACGCTCCTGCAAAAATAAGTCAAAACATTATTTTCTTGCCAAATGTATTCAGTTTTGTCCAGTGGCGTGCCGTCGGGGCTAGCAAGGCCTTCTCTGCTGGCCTAACATAAATCATGATGATAAATGAATACATCCATCGATCCATCCATCCATCCATCATCTTCTTCCGCTTATCCGAGGTTGGGTCGCGGGGGCAGCAGCCTAAGCAGGGAAGCCCAGACTCCCTCACCCCAGCAATTTCATCCAGCTCCTCCCGGGGGACCTGAGGCGTTCAAGTAAATTTAATTTTCTATTTAATTTCCATAAATAATATAGAAGTATTCATCATATAATATTAGGCTCCAGTGTTTCTTTTTTTTTTTACGTTGGAGCTTTTATCCAATCAGAATTCAGCAAGCTTGTCGCCAGCGCTGTATGAATTCTGTCGGAGGACCTTCTGAACCAACAGAGGACATTCAGTTGACTGACTGTGGTCGCCTTACGTTAAACGTGACTGTGATTGGATGCTCACTTGTCGCTCGCAAGTGGCACTGGTGCCATATCCGGCCAGCGGAGAAATCAGCGGTACTCACTTTTTAAACCCACAAAGGCGGCGAGCAAAACGTTGATTAGGTGGCAAATAGATATTTGCCAGGCCATTTTCAAGAAGAATATTTAAAGAGAAACTCAATACGACCCCTTGAAACTAGCTAGCTGTCCCAGGCGGTGAAATGTTTTGCCTGCCACTTCTAATCGAATCAACCGACTACGAGCGGTACCACTGGCTATACGGTGTCGAATGGGTTGTAAGTACAAATATATTTTTTCACATTTAATGTTTTTTTTAAACAATTATTTCAATTTTGACAGTACTACGTAAGATATGTTTTAATTGCTGATGTGGGTTTATTGATTTTTAAATGCGCCGAAAAATAGCCCGTTTTGTACACTATTGACTAGTTGAGGTGATTCAATGCAGGGTCGTGCGAAAGTTGTGTTTTTGTGTAGTATTTCTCAGGCCGTGGTCATGTGAGGACATCAATTATGGTATTTTGAGAGGTATTTATTGACGTCGGACCAAGTAAGACATCACTGAAGGCCTGGGTGGGAAACTGCTAGAATAATCATGTATATATATATTATCACACAATTTTAGTATGCTTAAAGTCCGTTGCTATAGTTATTAGCTATTGTGCTCAAGCTGTATTTTTCCTATCTGTGCAAGGACAAAACTTCTTGTCTGAGGGGTGGCCTCAGCCACAGATGTTATCTTTGTTTTAGCCCGCTAACAGCAAAGGACTTCAAGGACCTCAACAGAGATAAGACGACAGCACGCAGACGAAGCAGAGACAAGGCGAAATCACAAGGCCCCAGCACATTCCGTCACGTATTGTGCGTACTGGACCTGCTTTGCATGATATATGTGACCACTCCTTTTAGAGGCGGCCTAAGTGTCCCCAACCTTTTTGTAACTGCGGACCGGTCAACGCTTGAAAATGTGTCTCATGGACCGGTAGGGGGGGTTGTTGTTTTTTTTGTCATAAAAAAATACAATCATGTGTGCTTACGGACTGTATCCCTGCAAACTGTAGTGATATATAATGTAGGAACCAGAAATATTAATAACAGAAAGAAACAAACCTTTTGTGCGAATGAGTGAATGAGGGAGGTTTTTTTGGTTTAGTGCACTAATTGTAAGTGTATCTTGTGTTTTTTATGTTGATTTAATAAAAACATTTTTTTTAAATATTTATTTATTTTTTGTTGTGCGGTGGTTGGGGACCACTGGACTAGGGAACTCCTGAATAAATAGAGGAACACGGGAGCTGTACCTTAGAGCAGTGGTCCCCAACCACCAGGCCGCGCACCGATTGGTACCGGTCCGCACAAGAAATTAAAAAAAAAAATATATATATATATACATATATATTTTTTTTTATTAAATCAACATAAAAAACACAATATATACATTACATATCAATATAGATCAATACAGTCTGCAGGGATACAGTCCGTAAGCACACGTGATTGTATTTGTCCCCCGGTCCATGGGACAAATTTTCAAGCATTGACCAGTCCGCAGCTACAAAAAGGCTAGGGACCACTGCCTTAGCGCGTAGGGCGAGACTGTGACTAAGTGTGCAGCCCCATGCGTTCTCTTCATGAGCTCAATTGAACTCTGTCTCTGCACGATTCCTTGCCTCTTGTCTGATTAATAGATGTCATCAGTGTTTGAACCTGACAAACGCACGGCCTGCCACTGCTTTTGTCCCCATGGGGATTTGTGATACACACCAGCATGTCATGTCCCATTAATTCTTTCACATTGGATTTTTATAGTTGTATTAATGTCCTGACAAACAAACTGTTATAAATACATGAACGTGAAGTCCATCCATCCAGCAGCATCGCGGTTTCATAACAACCGAGACATACAGCAGTGTAATTTATCTCCCAAAACATATTGTGGTTACCCTATTGTTGATGGTGACACCGCCCCGGATGCCGTTGTTATCAAAGTGAAACATGAGGGCCCACACTTCATTCATAAAATGTCAGCGCTGCATGATGATTATGCATGAAACCCCTCTTCCCAACACACACACATACACATCTCCTCTCTTAGAGAGTCTAAACCTAACCACCTTATTTGGGTAGAAGGAACTAAGCTGACCTAAGCAACATTTGTTGACCAAAAAGCGGTGATGTTTTGCAATAGAAGTTGGCCAGCTCACAGTCAGCTGAAGCGATGTGGCCTTTATGGGCTAATAATAGACCTCAAAACAGCACCTCAGACAAAAGTATTTGGTTGACACCAACTTTAATTTCCAATGAGTCTTTTATGACATTTGGGTGTCTACTTAACGCCTACACGTGTCTGTGATTGCTTTCCATAGCAGTGATGACTAAGTTTGTAACTAGTATACCATTATATATTTCTAATTGTGGAAGTTAACTTGCATGCATAACGTGTTTGCTTGCATAAATCACACTGCTTTCTGGGTGATGATGTGCAACTTCCTGCCATCGTCACATGTTTTCATGTTTATATGTTTGGGGAGGAAGGAGATGGTAGCCAGACGGAGGGCTTATTAGTGGGCCACAGGGTGTTTCTACATCTGTGTGCTCAGTGTTGAAGAGTGCAGTACCTTTAATAAATATATTTTAAAAAAGAGATGGTTAAACGTGTTGCTGAAAACTGAGGATGAAGGAGCCGATTTGGGTTTTTGCTGCGATTTTCTTCTTGGTGTGTGAAACGTGGACTCAGGACACAGGTTAGAATCATCGACATGTGCCTTTTGCATATATATGCAATAGTATTGACATACTAAAAGCTTTTGTATGTATCGCTTGAGACTGTGCAGGTGTTAATATGCTTACAGCTACAAAACATTACAAAGCTCACGTTTCATCAAAGCAAAACTGGATTACACTTCATCCGTCTCAATGTAGCACACGTGTTGCATAATTTAAACAATTGCTTTTTTCTCAACCAAAAAAAATCGTAATTAAGTTAAGAATTTCCTACTGTAACATGGTGGGGATTTATTTTGAAAAAAGTAAATCTAGTAATATAATAGTACACTGACTGATCATTATACATTTAGACATTATACTTGCGCAGTGTAAGCCAATAATGTTTGGATTGTTATTTTATTATTTATTGTAATAAATATTAAATATATATATTTATATTAAAAGAGCCAGCAAGGTATACATTTCACCCTAAAATATTATATTCATTATATATTTGTTTCAATGTAAGGGAGGTCTTAAAAGAGCAATCACAATAGCATGTATAGTTTAATATTTATTATTACTTATTCATTAATGAATTTAAACATTTATTTCTATAATTTAGTGTATTTATTTTGTTAGAAATTATTGATTTAACAATAGCATTATTTTCGAACATGCTGTAATGAAAACTAATATGATGCGTTACATTGTAATTGTATTGTATGCATGTTCGAAATAAACTGAAGTGACCTGAATTATTATTTATAGTTAATTCATTATTAATAATTTCTGTATAAATTAAAATATATATTTGATTTTATATATGTATTGTCAGGGTGTCTTAATTTTTTGAATTGATCAGAATTCAATAGTATATTTTAAAAGTATTTTTTTAAACAAAATGTGGTATTTATAAATTTTTAACACCATTAGTGAGGTATTCACGTAACTATACGTATTTGTATTATTTATTCCTTCATTCATCAGTCTGTGTTTTTTTATTTTGTACAATGTCAGCAATTCCTGATTTAACAGTAGCAACATTATTTATAGTTTATTCATTATTAATTTATGTATAATTAAAAAAAATATGTTTTTGATAATTTATTTTTTGGCAGAGGCCTTGAATTTATCAATACTAAATTAATTAATTAAAAAATACTTTGTTATATTTATAACTTTTTTAACACCATCAGTGAGATATCTTCATAAATTTAGAATGAATATTTATTTGTATTAATTTAGCATATTAATTATTCCCTCATTTATCAGTCTATGTGGTTTGTTTACGTTGCGCAATTTTCCTAGTTATTGACTTAACATTATTTGTAGTTTATTCATTATTAATTCCATCCATCCATCCATTTTCTACCGCTTATTCCCTTTGCGGTCGCGGGGGGCGCTGGAGCCTATCTCAGCTACAATCGGGCGGAAGGCGGTCATTATTAATTTTTATATATAATTTAAATATATTTTTTTCCATCGTTTCGTGTTTGTTGTTCGTGGGCGGTCTTAATTTCTTTAATTCATCAGTATTAATAAATACATCAATATTTAAAAAATATTTTGTTATATTTGTATGTATTTGTAATATGTATTTGTATTAATTTAGCATATTAATTATCATTCCCTCATTTATCAGTCTATGTGGTTTGTTTATGTTGCACAATTTTCCTAGTTCTTGACTTGACAATATTATTATTTATAGTTTATTCATTTGATATATAATTTAAATATATATTTTTTCCATTATTTTGTGTTTGTTGTTTGTGGGTGGTCTTAATTTGTTTAACTCATCAGTATTTATCAATATATTAATATTTAAAAATATTTTTTTTAATTGTATTGATTTATTTTCTTTTAAAATGTAATGATTAATATTGATTTGTATTACTTTAGTATAATATTTATTATTCTTTAATTTATTAGTATTTTATTCATCATTCATTCATGTATGATTTTTAAAAAATGTTTAAAATTTTTTTTTTGTTTCTTTGTGGATCATATGTATTTTTTGAATTCATCAGTATTCATTATTTTTATATAAAAAAACATTTTTTGTACAATTTGTTTATTTTCTTAAAGTGAGGCATTCTTGTAGCAATATATTTCATTTGTATTATTTTAGTATATTAATTATTTCTTCATTTATCAGTCATTTTGTTTATTTTGTACAATATCCATAGTTCTTGATTTAACAATTAAATGTAAAAAACTTTTATAGTATATTAATTTATGTATAATATTAGAAATATATATTTTTTAAATAATATATTGTCAGGGGGTCTTAATTTCATTAATTCATCAGTATTCATTAGTATAGCACAGGGGTAGGGAACCTATGGCTCTTGAGCCAGATGTGACTCTTTTGATGACTGCGTCTGGCTCTCAGATACATTTTAGCTGACATTGCTTAACACGATAAGTAATGAATAATTCCGCTGGTAATCACAGTGATAAAAATAACGTTCAAAATATAAAACATTCTCATGCATTCTAATCCATCCATCCGTTTTCTACCGCACCTGTTCAAGAAGTCGCATTAAAGGTCAGAAGTATTTCATTTATTATTGGTTAGCTTCAAAATAATGCTATTAAAAAGAATAAGAGACTGATTATACTCTAAAAGTGTTGGTCTTACTTAAAAATGCACACATTTAGTTGTATTCAGTGTTCAAAAAATATGGCTCTCACGGATATATATTTTAAAATATTTGGCTTTCATGGCTCTCTCAGCCAAAAAGGTTCCCGACCCCTGGTATAGCCATATTTGAAAATATTTTAATAGTTATATCATGTATTTCTTTTTTAAAACCTATCAGTGAGGTTACATTATTTATTTGTATCATTTTAGTATATGAATTATTCCCTCTTTTATTGGTCTTTGTTGTTTGTCATTTTTATTTAGTTTTTCTTTTTCAGATCAACATTTTGTAATCAATTGCATTGCTTTATTTTTTTTTTAATGATTTTTTTCACACCGCCAGCAAGTTATTAGTTAAATAGGGTTATTTATTTTTCTTAATTGATACCTTAAATATCAAAAACAAAATTGAATTGAACAATATGATTAATTATTTTGTTGATGAATGTATTTAGTTCATTACCAAGTAAAAAGCTAGTGTTGTGACAATCAGTGGAAAGAACCCTCCTGGAGGTGTGAGCAGAATATACTGGAAGATATTTTGAGAACGTGCAAGCAACCAAAAAAGCGACATCAAATTTTCCACTTGACTTAATAACATTAACTGTAATATTGCACAATCCAGTAAAATCCAATACAAGAGTTATAGCCAAGACAACAATGCTGAGTTTTGATTGACGTTATGCTTTCTTTGGTATTATTTCTTTTGCAGTCATCTCATCTTTCAATGTGGGAAGTGAAGTCAAGCTGAACTGCAGTGACAAGTCATGGCGGGAGATGATGTACGTCATCTGGAACTTGGAGCTGCTACACAAACAGTGCAAGATCGCCGACACAGTCGACGGCCAATCTGAAAATACCTGCAACGACGGCAAGACCCTGCGGAACACCTCTCAGGCTCAGCAATATCTGCACATCCCACACTTCTCCAGTGACGACGTGGGACTATACAAGTGTGAAGTGGCTTTCAAGGGAGGGTCCGAAACCTGCAACATCAGCGTGTCCATCACAGGTGAGATCTCTTCTATTGTAGAATAATAGCATTTTTTTTTTTTTTTTTAAGTTACTTTATTAAATAGTCACTTTTTCTCCTAAATTCTCCTAAGTTTATATTTTGATTCATGCGATAACATGACAAAAATTCAGATTTAATTATTTTACTAATTTAATGTCAAACCTTTTCTTGTAACATTATGGGATTTTCTTGCAAAATTAAAAAAATGTATTCAACTAACATTCCCCTTTTTCCTTATAGGCTACAATAGAAATGTACCCTCCAAAAATGTAATGTTTTTCTTTTATTTCATGTAAAATCACAACTGTCATCTGTAACAGTTTTTTTCGTGTAATAGTAAGACTAAAAGGGGACCCATTATGCAATACCAACTTTTCTCACGTTTTGGTACCGACTGTTGTGTATTTGGAATCTGCAAAGGGCCCGAAAATGTTAAATAAAACCATGGAGGGATTCAGAGATATTTATAAAAAATTATCTTGCCTTCTTTCAGACTTCCTCCAAACAAGCAGTGTTAAGTTCCACTCTTCTACTCCAAAAAGGACCCACGGACAACTCATGATTTCCAATTGATCAACTTTTTAAATTGTCCAACTTGAAGCATTGTTGGTTTCATTTTAGTTGATCTTCAATTAATCATCAGGTTGTAAATCTTCAAACCACAGAAACAGAGATGTTAATGTAATTACACAGGTATTTTCAAAAACAATGTTTTACAAAATACGTTTAAACCTCGGAATAATGTTTTAACTTTCCAATTAGATGTTTCTTTTAGTTTATTTCAAACATGAACACACTTACAGCATAATACATCACACAATTTCATATCATTTCTGTTTACATCATGTCCGAAAAGGAGTAGGAAGAAGCAAAGCTTATTTAATCCTACCCCTTTCCCACTTCAGAGCGTTTACAAATATATACATTCATTTACTGACCTTTTTATAGTAAAATGACATCCGTGAATGAGTAATACAACAGCTTTGTAATATGTAATTAGTTAAGTCAGTCATTAGAAACATACTGAGATGAATATCTTATTTTTAATAAGGTCGAAAGTATTTCTCAGTTTTTCTTTGTACTTTGTAAGCACTATTAATTTGAACAACCTCTTAAACTGGATCATATCAGTACAATGTTTAACTTCTTTAAACATTCCATAATTTAATTCTACATACAGATATGCTAAAGGTTCTAAGTGTTGTACGAGCATACAAATGTTTTAAATTAGATTTTCCTCTAAGGTTATATTTCTCCTCTTTAGTTGAAAAGAATTGTTGTACATTTGGTGTTTAAACCTAATGTTTCTAAACTTTTAAATAATGATGACAAACAATACTTGTCAAAATGAATACAGATATTTTAAATTAAATGCATGTAAATGAACTAGCGAAAAATGAATTGAATGGAACAAGCAGGTTAAATGAACTGAACTAAATCTATTCAACAATTAGAGTAATTAAAGGGAATAAAGAAACTAAAAATGGCTGCGAGCTTGTAGATAGTCTCTTTTCTCAAAGTCTTTTAAACATTCTACATTCAAGCTTAACTTTTAGCAAGAGTTAAACAAACATGAATTCATCCTATAACTTTGCATTCATCTTTTGTACTTTTACCTTTAACCATTTTCCATTTTAACTTAAGCTTAACCCATTTACGTGTGCTTTAAACTTTAAACAACTTGCTTTTAACTGGTCAAACTGAAATGCAGTAATGCAGTGCCTCAACTTCAACCCAGCAGTTCAAACAAACAAATTAAGATAGTTGAGTAAGCAAGTCAAGAAGCTTGCAGGTACAAGCTAAGCATATCAAAGTAAGCATTTCAAATGAACACGCATACTCACCGACCATCGGTGTGTTTGGAGAAACTTGGAGAGTAGATCTTGCGGCTGTGGCTGCTTGCTCTTCTTCCTTGCATGCAGCTTGTTTGGTGAATGACTGACTGAACCTTCATACCCTTTCAGGTGCCTTCAATCAGTAATTTTGCGGCCATTTTCCCTTGGCATTCTGGGAATTGTAGTTAACCAATGGTTTTGAACATGTGGTTTTCCACCATGTAGGGCATGGATTGACTCTTGACTGACACTTCTGAGTTTTCAACTCCACAAGCAGCTTGGAATTTGCTCCACTTGTGACGTTTTTCCCATTGGCGGATATCTCCTTGAATGGTACCCGAGGAGATTTGCGTGAATCCGCCATTGAAGTCCGTCGTCGTAGTCAATAATTTCCTTCTTTTTCTCCATTATCTTGTTAAGGGGCAGACTGGCTTGTACATGCACATGTATCCTCTGCAGTTGCCATTTCTAACGGTTATGCCCATTAGACTCTTACTGACACCTTGTGGCGATAGGTAAATACTACGCTTCATTTGTTTGGGCACTTCCGGGTTGATGAGGTCAGTTCAGTTCATGAGACGATTGAGAAGTAGACAAGTTGTGTTAGCTCTTACAAGCCTTGGAAAAGATAAGTCGTTTTTACAAAATAAAAGTCCAGTGCAAGACAAAAGTAAAGATAAGACAAAGCAAGATCAACAACAATAAAGAGCCTAAATGGATTAATCTGCTTTGGAACTTTATTAGACGTCTTGGATTGTTTGTTAGCTGTCTGCCAAGCTGTATAACCTCAACACTTACAGTGAGGGCAGAACACTAATACAAAGTAGCATATTGCTTGATCTTAATCAGTCAGTAGACTCGTTATGGAAGCACTAAAAACTACAACAAAGATGGCGGGGAGAACACAGTCGAAGTGGAAGCACATAAATAAGCCCCGCAAGACGGCGCATCCTGAAATTCGTCTGTAAAACATCATCTTGAATAAAGAACCACTGTTACTTTATTAAATAGTCAAACTTTTCCTCCTAAATTCTCCTAATTTTATATTTTTATTCATGAAATAATATGTCAAAAAATCAGATTTAATTCTTCTACTAATTTATTGTAAAAAAAAAAATATTGTAACATTATGGGATTTTCGTGCAAAATTAAAAATGTATTCATCTAACTTCCTCCTTTTTCTTATAGGCTACAATAGAAATGTGCCCTCAAAATATTTAAAAATGTTTATTTTATTTCATGTAAAATCACAACACTAATGTGTAACGTTTTTTTTGCGTAATATTACGACTAAAAAGGGGACCTTTTATGCAAAACCAACTTTTCTCACATTTTGGTACCGACTCTTATGTATTTGGAATCTGTAGAGGGCCCGAAAATGTTAAATCAAACCAAGGAAGCGTTCAGAGATATTTATAAAATAATCTTGCCTTCTTTCAGACTTCCTCCAAACAAGCCGTTTGGAATTTGCTCCACTTGTGTCGGGGAGAACACAGTCAAAGTGGAAGCATGTAAATAAACCCCACAAGACGGCGTATCCTGAAATTAGTCTGTAAAACATCATCTTGAATAAGTCCGTCGTCGTAGTCAATAATTTCCTTCTTTTTCTCCACTATCTTGTTAAGGGGCAGACTGGCTCGTACATGCACATGTATCCTCTGCTGTTGCCATTTCTAATACAAAGTAGCATATTGCTTGATCTTAATCAGTCAGTAGACTCGTTATGGAAGCGCTAAAAACTACAACAACGATGGCAGGGAGAACACAGTCGAAGTGGAAGCACGTAAATAAACCCCGCAAGACGGTGCATCCTGAAATTCATCTGTAAAACATCATCCTGAATAAAAAAACACTGTTACTTTATTAAATAGTCACACTTTTCCTCCTAAATTCTCCTAACTTTATATTTTTATTCATACGATAATATGACAAAAATTCCGATTTAATTCTTCTACTAATTTAATGTTAAACTTTGTCTTGTAACATTATGGAATTTTCTTGCAAAATTAAAAATATATTCATCGAACAGTCCCCTTTTTCCTAATAGGCTACAATAGAAATGTACCCTCAAAAAATGTAAAAATGTTTCTTTTATATCATATAAAATCACAACTCTTTTTTCGCGTAATATTATGACTAAAAGGGGACCTGTTATGCAAAACCAACTTTTCACACATTTTGGTACCGACTGTTGTGTATTTGGAATCTCCATCAAACCATGGAGGGGTTCAGAGATATTTATAAAATAATCTTGCCTTCTTTCAGACTTCCTCCAAACAAGCCGTTTTGGAATTTGCTCCTCTTGTGACGTTTTTCCCATTGGCGGATATCTCCTTATATGGAGATTTGCGTGTATCCGCCACTGAAGTCTGTCGTTGTAGTCAATAATTTCTTTCTTTTTCTCGATTATCTTGTTGAGGGGCAGACTGGCTCGTACATGCACATGTATCCTCTGTGTCAGAATATTTGTATCTAAGTTATCACAAAACTTTGTGTTTCAATGAGTTCCTGGCGAGCAGACAAAAGCTGTCTTTGATCTTACCAATTAAAAGGCTGGTAAAACTCCACTGTGTAGGATGGGAAGCGACATGAAGGCGTCGGTTTCTTTGATTTATTGTAATCCACAGAAAGATATTGTCTTGACCCGAGATCTACAAAGCGGAGAAGAGGTAGGGCCTAACCTCCCTCCAGGCACCTTTTCGTTGAACTGTTTTGTGACAAAGGCAGCGGCTGTTTACGACCCCCTTCCTTTAGAAACAGCTGTTGCCATGTAATCAGGGAAAGTCCAAATAAAAGAGGAGACGTACAATCTTTCGTCAGAGCGTGGGACGACACTGTGCAAGGGTACAGTGTCTACGCGTTTCTCCTCATTGAGCCAAATTTAATTCTGTTTCTGTTTAATTCCTTGCTTCTTGTCTTGTTTAATAAATGCCATCAGTGTTTGAACCTGACACTCTGCTGTTGCCATTTCTAACACAAAGTAGCATATTGCTTGATCTTAATCAGTCAGTAGACTCGTTATGGAAGTGCTAAAAACTACAACAAAGATGGCGGGGAGAACGCAGTCGAAGTGGAAGCACGTAAATAAGCCCCACAAGACGGCGCATCCTGAAAACCGTCTGTAAAACATAATCTATGCAACATTTTTAATAAAGAAACAATGTTACATGTTATGTAGACCACACGGAAGTGTTTGAAATGTAGAAAAAAAAAAATCATACCATGACCCCTTTTACACTTTTGCAAAATTCTTTGTATGCCTGTTTGCATAAATATAATTTTTTTTCTGGAAATATTACATATTACAACTTAATTCTTACAAAATGTTCTGGGTAGTTTTACAAATGTACAGTTTTAATGTTTTTCTTTTTTTGTAATATTTAGGGCTATCAGAAATAACCAGTTAACTCATGTGATTAATCACAAAAAATGATCGCATTAATTAGGAACACACTTAGATTAATCATGCCATTTATTTTGACCCTACATGGTCTTTTCCCTTAACCGCCATATGGTCACTGATCAATACATATGTCAGTACTAGAGGCTCCGACTGGTGTGTTTGCCAGCAAATTTAACTCCAAAATACAACCTAAAAAAGACTTTAGATAAAGCTGTTACCAAAGTTTGTGCAAATGAACAACATTCATTCAAGAAAAAACTTTAAAATGTTCCTAGATGACATTCTTACAATACATTTGCATTTGTCTACAAATATTAGGTTATTTTCTTAAGTTAATTCATATTATGCAAGCGAGTTATAAAACCTGTGGTAAATCAAAATGTGATTAATTTAAAAAAAAGTATAATTTGAGAGCATTAGTAAAATTACAAGTTTAGTTTTTTTTGTGCTAAATTCACACTTTGTTCTTGCAAAATTGCAAGTTTTTTACTTGGTTTATTCGGATTTTTCTTAAAATTAGCCTTTTTTTGTCGTAAGATTAGTCCTTTTTTGTTGTTGTTGTTGTAACGTTACTCTCTTTTTTATTTATGTCATGTACTTGCGCTCTCAAAACTTAAATGTCATAACAGTACTTACTAGCTTGTTTTTCTATTAGTAGTTTGTTCTCGCAAGTTTTAACTTGATTCTCCCTAAAATACACATTTATTGTCACAAAATAACCAATTTCTTCCTGTTTTGTCATAATTTTAACAATTTATAATTTGACTTTTTTGTGGTAAAATTACAAGATTAATTTAGTAAAATTCTAAATATAAAATTAGTTTCTCGTCGGAATATTGCAAGTTCTCGTAAAACCTTCCCTTTTTTCTAGGCAAAATTAGCCCTTTTTTCGTTGCAACACAATATTTCTATCACATCATGGCGCCGTTGGGAACCAGCAACCTGAGGGTTCCTGGTTCGATCCCCACCTTCTACCAATCTCGTCATGTCCGTTGTGTTTGAGCAAGACACTTCACCCTTGCTCCTGATGGGTCGTGGTTAGGGCCTTGCATGGCGGCTCCCGCCCGTGTGTGAATGTGTGTATGTGGAATTAGTGTCAAAGTGCTTTGAGTACCTTGAAGGTAGAAAAGCGCTATAAAAGTATAACCCATTTACCATTATCATATTATGTCTTTCTTCTCTCAGAATATTTGTTGTCATAAATTGTATTTTCATATTATATTATTATTCCTCGGCCCTGTGATGAGGTGGCGCCTTGTCCAGGGTGTACCCCGCCTTCCGCCCGAATGCAGCTGAGATAGGCTCCAGCACCCCCTGCAACCCCAAAAGGGACAAGCGGTAGAAAATGGATGGATGTATTATTATTCCTCCTCTCATATACAATACTTTCAGAATTTTCTAAATTCTTCCTTTTTTCCCCTCATAATAGACATTTATTGTGGTACAAAATGACTACTATTATCTTCTAACGTGTCGTTTTTAGTTCAGTTAAATTTTGCAATAAAATATTTCTATCACATCATATTATGTATTTTTTCTCTCAAAATGTTTGTTGTCATTAAAATTGTATTTCCATACTATATTATTATTCCTCCTCTCATATACAATAACTTCAGAATTTTCAAAATTCGTCCTTTTCCCCCCTCATAATAGACATTTATTGTGGTAAAAATGACTACTATTATCTTCTAACGTGTCGTTTTTAGTTCAGTTAAATTTTGCAATAAAATATTTCTATCACATCATATTATGTCTTTTTTCTCTCAAAATGTTTGTTGTCATAAATTGTATTTCCATACTATATTAGTATTCATCCTCTCATATACAATACTTTCAGAATTTTCAAAATTCTTCCTTTTTTCCCCTCATAATAGACATTTATTGTGGTAAAAATGACTACTATTTTCTTCTAACGTGTCGCTTTTAGTTCAGTTAAATTTTGCAATTTTCTTTTGTAACATTGCAAAAAAAACCTTTGGAAACTTATAACTTCTCATAAAATTTGCCTTTTTTTTTTTCTTGTAACATTAAAATATTATTGTATGCCATGTTATGTCTTTATTCTAGTACAATTCCAAATGTATTCTCGTAACATTAAAAAAATGTTTTTCATGTTTTGACAATTTAAAAAAAATATCTGCCTCTTTTCTCATATTATTACAGATTGAGATCAATTAAATCATCTACGATTATGACTTTTTTCTAATAAAATTACAAGTTGAACCTAACAAAATTCCCTTATTTTTTGTCATAGCGTTGCAAATGCTCTCTTCTTGTAAAATGATGACTTATGATGGACCTCTTGTTACTGCTTTAGTTCCTCCTAAAATGTCCTCCTGGTTGGAGTGGCGTGCTGACAACACAATGGCGGCTGTGTGTAAAGCGGAGGGAGGAAAGCCGGCCGCCAAGATAACATGGAGCCACGCTGGGAACCTCTCATCCGTGGAGAAGCAGCAGAGTTTCGATGGCTTCTTCTCGGTGGAAAGTCACCTGGAGTTCCCCAAGGGCGTGAAGAATGTGGAAAATGTGACCTGCATCATCAGCCATCCGTTCTGGCAGTCAGAGAAAACGTTGCTACCAAAGCACGCAAAAGGTCTGCAAACTTTTCTCACTACTTTCATTGTTGCTTTGTGTCCGGGACAAAGATGCTAAGGGACATTAAAAGCTCCTGCTTCTTGCATTTAATTCACAGCAAATGCAATTAAAATATATTGTATGCATTGTATAGTAAACATGTTTCCAAGAAATGCTGATTACTCCTGTATGACTTTACATCCTTTGTATTTGTCATATGCATTCCTATCATTTCAACTGCTATATTTCAATCCCTAGGTCTGCCTTATAATGTGATGCTCATCCTCATAGTTGGGACAGTCTTAATAGTTCTGGCCGCCATCTTAGTCTTTGCACACAAGAAACTAATCATACTGAGGTGAGGATTCTGTATCATTCTTTTTTGGGGGTTTCATTTCATTTCTTTCTCTTTTTAAAATGGAATCTATTTGTATTATATATTATTTATCCTATTTAATTTTCTGCTATTTCACATTTATTTAACTTGTATTTGTTTCATTACTTTAATCTTAGTTAAGTGGAATTAATGTCGTTTTTGGTTTTTATTTTAAATACATACATTTAACTGAAGTTGGTGTAGTATATCAATTTATTTTTAAAATTCGTTTGTACACTGTAAACCCGAATAAGTAAGCAGAACTCAAAAAAAGTGAGGCAATCAGTTGCCACATATTTTTGGAGTTCATAAACTCAAATATTTGAGTATATCAGATCGTAAATATTTGGAGTTTATGTCGAATGTAGTTTTAAATTATAAATGAATTAAACTTACCAATTAAGCCAACTTAAAAATGTTCCTCCTCGTGTCTGCTGCCTGAAGAGGAAGTGCACGCAAATGCTACAAAATAAAAGCACTTCCTCTGTGTGCGTGTGCATGTGTGCGCGCGTGCATGCAATAATGTAAATATACATACACACACAGAGTATAATAACAATACAAATCTATAATGCGATTGATTCATTCTTAATTTATTCTTGATTCGATTTAATGATTTGTTCTTTCAAAATAAGACAAAATTATGTTTAATCCACTGGGTTTTAAGTAACTGAGTTAATTTTAAATAGTAGTTACATAATCTGCAAACAAGTAAATAATAATTAAAAATAAGAAGTTTAATCAACTTAAAAAGAAGGAACATTTTACTCACACTCAACATTTTTAAGTAAGTACGACTTTTAACAACTTTTTAAGTTTACACTATTTATTCTAATTTATTATTTTGAGCATTCGGGTTTACAGTGTAGATTTAAATTTTTTTGTATCTAAATTTGTTTCAATTTGATTTCTTAATTTTGCAAAAAAGTTCATTTAATGTAATTATTCTATTCATTTGTCTTTTGTTATTTCAGTTTTATCACTTCTTTATTTAATTGTTTTGAAATACGTTTGATCTAATTTACCTATTTTAATTTAATTTCTTTATTTAATACATTTGATCTAATTTACCTATTTTAATTTAATTTCTTTTTTTAATTTGATACTGTCACAATAATTTAAGATTATTATTTTCCTTTCCCACAAGGGGTTTGCCTGGCGACTGCTCGACTAAGAAAACTCAGCCGGTATGTGGTTTGTTTTTATCTTTGCGGTGATCACTTGAGGTTGCTCACTTTTAGGTTTAGTCACTGACACCTTTTTTCTATCTCTCTCTCTCTTTTTTTTTTTTTTTTTAGATGGAAGATGTAGAGGAAATAGAACCTTACGCCAGCTATGTACAACGTGTCAACTCAATCTATAACTACTGAACACAGCGGGACTCAATGACCTCTTGTGCTACATTATGTGTATATACATACATAGACATAGTATACAGTATATACCATACATATATATAAATATATATATATATATATATATATATATATATATATATATATATATTTTTTTTTTTTATATATGAACTGAAAGAAAGTGTACCATGACCATTCTGATTGGTCAGGTTGAGAAAACTAAAACCTTGAGAACCCATGCAGTCACGGGGAGAACATGGAAACTCCACACAGAAAGATCCCGAGCCCGGGATTGAACCCAGGACTGCTCAGGACCTTCGTATTGTGAGGCATATGCACTAACCCCTGTTCCACCGTGCTTCCGCCAAGGCACATGTAACAACATATTAACATTGCTGTATGTATACTTTTGACCGAGCAGATATATATAAGCATACATGCATATATATTTGTATGTATGTATGTATGTATGAATCAGCATACACATACAGTACATAGATAGACACATGTCTATTGCTGGTCTTGGCCAAATATTACCAATGAAGTCACATACTATGCTTTACACCAGAGGGTGCTGTTGTCAGAAAAGAGATTTGTACACAGAAATAAAGTAGATATTTCTATGTCAGATCTCATTAGCTGCAGGGATACACAACATGAACCAATTATAAGCCCCCGGATTGTTTTAATCTTTGTTTTTTCCCCATTACAAAAGAATAGTGGAGACAAAGAAAGTAAAGGAAAACACATCAGGATCACATTAACATCAGTAACTGAAGGCGAAACGTTTCATAGATAAAATAACACTGCATATGTCAGGACGATGTAGTATGTGTTAAATATGGAAGGAAGTGGAAGTGGTCTCAGGGCTGAATCACAGCTGAAGGCATGCAAAACCAACAGCAACCCGAAACCTGACTCAAACCTTAACCCTAAATTTTCTTTGGAATCAGATTTTCCGGCACGTAACAAAGGTGTACTCACTGCGTTGCAACATGAACCACATAAAGTGATGGACGGGAAGTGTAACTGCATGGCAATATAGTCACACTTCTACTACATAAACCATCGTGCCAAGGAGAAGCTAGAGCTTGAAAACTCTGCTTTGTTTATTAAAGTCTCCTGGCCTTCCTACCAAACCATGATTATGGTGTAACGTTACACCCCTAGTAAACTTAAACCTAACTTAATCGCCACTGACAACTTATATTGCATCTGATTTTAAAATACAATTTTTTTTATATAACAATGCACTGTAAAAAATCACTGTAACTCACTCCTGTTTCATTGTGATTGGTCTTTATTTTATTATGGGCCTCCTGCAATGCAAGCGGCCCATATTAATGTTCTTTGGACTTAATCTTTATTCTTCTTCTTCCTCTTCCATCTTATTCTGCAGCGATTAATTAAAGACGAACCGGCCTACAAACCCAGACATATCTAATACCATCGGAAAGGTCCCGCTCACTAGTTGGGAACATTTTGTGTTCCCATAGCGACACTATTCATGTCTAAAAAAAAAACCACACAAAAAAAACCGGACATATTAATTGGTACATACCAGTGACGTGCAGTCAGGGGAGGCAGGTGAGGCGGGGCCTCACGTGCCATCATGGAAAGAAAAAAAAAAATTAAATTGTTATATGCATCCAGTGATTATACTATAAAGTTAGTTTCCATTTAACTTCACCAGTTTTAGATTATTTGTATTCAAAATCGCAGAATTTTCACATTTGCCGTTCAAATACTGAGAAGAGACTTGCGGTGATCAGCAGCCAGTTGAGCCTCACCATGGATTGTGCAATGACTCGGATAACTGCTGGCCTGCTGTGCAGTGAGACCGTATTGCTATATGAATTGTATTATACATTTCCATAGTTTAGTTAGCTGAGGTATATAATGTACAGTGTATTTTGTCAACAACTGTATGTGTGTAACGTATTTCTTGTGCTGAGCAATCATAAAACGGCTGCGAAGACGCACTGGCTGAGGCGCGCAGTAATCCCGCCTCATGGTGGTAGAGGGCGCTAGTGATACTAGGGATCATTTTTGCGACTACTCGGCTGCAGAATAAGTGACAACAAGCAGCAACAGTTAGCGATCGTTTATTTTTTCCTCTCCCCTGGACATTTAACATGGAGGATTACATATCTAAAATAAAACAGTTTTCTAAACTGGACTTTCAATCGAAGCAGGAGGTAATAATTAAAGGAAGATCTCCATCAAGACAGAGATACTTTTAAAACTGAAGAAAGATAAGGAAGACTTCTATAAACAAGTTATCGATGCTTTTGTTCAGAAGGAGTGGCGCATGGACTTCATTTATAAGTAAAGGTAAGACCATAATAACGTTTTTTTTTATTAAATGTGCTTTTTTGTGTGCTACAGTTTATATGTGTAAAGCTAAAGTTAAGTTAAAGTACCAATGATTGTCACACACACACTAGGTGTGGTGAAATTTGTCCTCTGCATTTGACCCATCCCCTTGATCACCCCCTGGGAGGTGAGGGGAGCAGTGGGCAGCAGCGGCGCCGCGCCCGGGAATAATTTTTGGTGATTTAACCCCCAATTCCAACCCTTGATGCTGAGTGCCAAGTAGGGATGAATGCTGGTATGAGCTTTTAAACATAACCCGTTAACTGCTGCCAATCAAATGGTGAATAAGATACTCTTTAGGGTTCATATGTTTGTAAATCTGACTGTGATGAAGTCAGTGCCTCACCGCACGTCACTGGTACATACCCTTTTAATGGAGGATTGTGTTGAGAAAAACGCAAAAAAAAAAACCCCAACAAGGTTACCTCCTCATGTAGCTCAGCCATTCTTTCACATAGCTCGGTGCTTAATATCTCATTTTGTTCACACACTTGTTAACTTTAACCCTGGCTTAAAAGTTTTTACATCCAATCTAAAAAATTGTGGCTGGATGGCCATCGGAATGAGGCGAGCGCCGCCAGAAATTGTAGATTTTCCCCACTAAAGTCAATGGCGCACTCTAGCTTCCTAGAGGGTGAAAGGGCGTGAAAACGTGCTTTTTTTTGTGCAAACATTCTGTCCTCATGGCCACTTCTTTTATCCCAGTGTCATGTGTTACGGTGAAAACGTAGAGACACATATTCTCGCTCAGAAAATGTCACTTTTATGGATGTCATGTATCCCATTTCGCTTCTGTTGGCCCTCAAAGTCAAAAAAGTCAGCAAAATCTCTAATTGACTCAAATGTTAAACGTCGGCTCTCAAAAACCCCAAAATTCACATTTTCTAACTCGTTCAAACTTGGCCATTTTCCCACTTATTGGAAATCTAAGAACACCAGCACATTCCCCAAAGCCTTGAGGCGCTCAGCGTGTGTTCAAAAAGTCAATATCTCAAAGCGTTTGGCCACAATCAGACTTTGTTCGTCGTGAAGTTTTTCAACAAATCACAGAAAATACTGTGTCATTGTGTGCTACTGGCAGGTGCATCCAATTACATGAAGTCCTTTGAAGTCACGTGACAGCCCCTCCCCTCAGGTGTCTGAGTCTGGTATCTGTACAGTGGCGTAACTAAAAGTTCAACGGGCATGGGCACACAACATAGACAGGCAGGGCCACCCCCAGCAGAAAAATCAAATTTTTTCCAATATGAGAACGTTAGCATGCTAACATTGTATGCTACCCGTTTAGCTAACTTTGTATGCTTAAACCTAATCAATCATGGACTTCTCTACTCGGTGCTTTCGACCAAGTGTGCTAACAGTCAACGTGCTAACATTACCTGTTAGCACACTCGTGAGAATGTTAGCACACTCGTGAGAATGTTAGCATGGTAACATTTTTTGCTCGCTTCTTATATTAGCATGCTAATGTTTTGTGCTAGCTTTTTTGCTACTCTCTATGTTTACACCTACAGATGGTGCATTTAGGTATTTCTTCTTACCCAGTCATGTGCTAGCATTATAACATTAGCATGCTAACATTAGCATGCTAACTTTTTCAGGAAATTTTACACTTTTTTTCTCTAATTTCGCAGCCATACATCTTAGAGTCATATAACTTGGTACATGACCATGCTAACTGTTAGCATTCTAGCATTAGCATGCTAGAATGTTAACATTAGCATGCTAACTTTTTGCCCTAATTTTACAACCATTTAACCTAGAGCCATACAACTTGGTATGTGACATGTGTTAACATGCTAGCATGCTAACATTGGCATGTTTACTTTTTCAGCCTGATTTTACACTTATTTCTCTAATTCTACAGCCATACACCTTAGAGTCATATAACTTGGTATGTGACATCTGCTAACTCTTAGCATGCTAACTTTAAGATGCTAGCATGCTAACTTTAGAATGCTAACTTTTTCTGCTCATTTTGCAACTTTTTACCCCAGAGTCATATAACTTGGTATGTGACATCTGCTAACTCTTAGCATGCTAACTTTAAGATGCTAGCATGCTAACTTTAGAATGCTAACTTTTTCTGCTCATTTTGCAACTTTTTACCCCAGAGTCATATATCTTGGTATGTGACACATTCTAAGTGTTAGCATACTAATGTTAACATGCTAAAAATCATGATTTTTTAATTCTTGGCGCCATCTTGGAAGTAAGCTAACATCGTTTTTATAGCATGCTGATGTTAGCATGCTAACGTTTTAGGGTTGTTTTTTAGAAAATTTATGTTTTAACCTAAAATCATACTTTTTTATACTTGGCGCCATTGTTGGAAGTCTACTAACGTCTCTTATATAAGCGTGCTTTTATCATGCTAACATTTTTGGTGGCTTTTTAGCTAATTTTGTATGTTTAAACCTAAAAGTTAGGATTTTTGATACTTGGCGCCATTTTGGAAGTATTAGCATGCTAATGTTAGCATGCTAACTTTTTAGGCTAGCTCTTTAGCATCCTTTGTACGCTTACACCTACAACTCACAGATTCGGAAACTCTGCGCCATCTTATAAGTATGCGGCTTTCAGCGACCCCCGACCAGAGGTCCAGGGCACGGATAGCAGGCCCATCAAAATTTCCGCGGGAATTTTCAAGTTTTACTTAATTGCCGTTTTTTTTTTAACATATGCGTTTTTTTCCCTGAAATGTGTAACTCTGACAAAAGAAATAAGACAAAAACAAATGTCTCTTGCAAAAGATGTTGGTTATGAAGAGGGAAAAAAAAAAATGAAAAAATGTCAACAATGTGAGTAAAAAAAGCATCAATCATCCTGTTGGCTCAGCATAAAAGAAGGCAAACATCTGGCAACCACTTTTAGCATTTTTACGTGGGATTTATTTTTTATTTTTCATTGATTACAATCATCTATAAGCACCTCAAACAACATTGAACATTTATATAACATTTTATAACTCTACACATTGCATTCATGACAATATCAGTAACAATACATTGTCCTGTTTTTTTCTCTATTTGGATTACAGTTACTTAAAATATTGGTTTTACTTTAGAAAAAATGTGTCTTAAAGAGGCAGTGCATGTTACTGATATACGGTATGTATAGTTTTTGCATTGCTCCTGCCATATAGAGGATCTTTGACTAGCAATTTTGCAGGGCCCTTAAAACAGAAGAGTACTCCTTTCATATAATGAATATTCGACTAGTGTAAAGGTCCTTAAAAACAGCAGAGTGCTCCTCTCATTTAGACAATCTTTGATGAAATGTTTTTGCTGATGGTCTTTAAAAACAGCAGAGCGCTCCTCTCATTCAGACAATCTTTGACAAAATGTTTTTGCTGATGGTCCTTAAAAACAGCAGAGCGCTCCTCTCATTTTGACGATCTTTGACGAAATGTTTTTTGCTGAAGGTTCTTAAAAACAGCAGAACACTCCTCTTATTCAGGGAATCTTTGACTCAATGTTTTTGCTGAAGGTCGTTAAAAACAGCATAGCGCTCCTCTCATTTAGAGAATCTTTGACTACATTTTTTTTTTGCAGAAAATCCTTAAAAACAGCAGAGCACTTCTCCTATATAGATGATCTTTGACTAGTGTTTTTACAGCAGGTCCTTAACAATAAAGCACTCTTTTCTTATAAAAGGATCTTAAACTCTTGTTTGTGGTACATTTTTTAAAACAGCAAAGCCCTCTTGACATATAGACAATCTTTGACAATGTTTTTGTAGTAAGTCCTTAAAAAACAGCAAAAGCGCGCCTTTCTTAAAGAGAATCTTTGACCAGCAATTTAAAAAAATCCCTTCTTTCTTATAGGGGCTCTATGACAAGCGTTTTGGCTGTACTGTAGGTCGCTAAAGCAAACAGCAGAGCACTCCTGTCATATAGAGGATCTTTGACTAGCACTTTTGCAGTAGGTCCTTAAAAACAACAGAGTGCTCCGCTCATGTACAGGATCTTTGACTAATGTTTTTGCAGAAGGTAATTTTAAAACAGCAGAGTACTCCTGTCATAAAGAATCTTTGACTAGCACTTTTGCAGGTACTTGAAAAAGCAAAACACTGCGATCTTAAAAAGGATCTTTGACCAGCGTTTTTGCAGTGAGTCTTAAAGCAAACAGCATACTGCTCCTCTCGTATTGAGGATCTTTAACTAGCATTTTGTTAAAGGTCCTCAAAAACAGCCGCGAGGATCTTCGACTAGCGCTTTTACAGGTCCTTTGAAGAAAGCAGAGCGCTCCTCTCATATAGAGGATCTTTGAATAGGGTATTTGCGTAAAGTCCTTTAAAACAATAGAGCACTCCTGTTATATAAAGGATCTTTGACTAGCGCTTTTACAGGTCTCCTGAGGAAAGCAGAATGCTCTTGTCATATATAGGATCATTGACTAGTATTTCAGTATGTGTTTTTGCATAAAGTCCTATAAAACAAGAGGGAACCCCTGTCATTTAGAGGATCTTTGACTAGCACTTTTACAGGTCCTTTAAAGAAAGCAGAGCACTTGTCTCATTTCGAGAATCTTTGAATCGGGTATTTGCATAAAGTCCTTTAAAACAATAGAGCACTCCTGTTGTATAAAGGATCTTTGACTAGCGCTTTTACATGTCTTCTGAATAAAGCAGAACACTCTTGTCATGTACAGGATCTTTGACTAGTGTTTTGACTTTTTGCATAAAGTCCTTTAAAACAAGAGAACACTCCTGTCATATCAAGGATCTCCGACTAGCACTTTTACAGGTCCTTCCAAGAAAGCACAACGCTGCTCTCATATAGAGGATCTTTGACTAGTGTTTCAAGTAGCTAATTCATGCTGTGTTATTGATCCTCTAGTGTCTCTGAAATAGAAAAGGTATCATACTTAAGGATGAAATTAAGTGAAATATTGGCATAATTTAGATTTTTGGTCAAATAATTTAGTGAAATTGCATTTATTTGATGTACCTAAAACCTTTTTAAAATGTGCCCAGAAATCAAAATGAGCTGAAGGCTCACACATCTCCACCTGCATTTTATGAGTACCCAAAAGAGAATATAATACGGTCAAATAAAAGCATAACTTTTATTTAAGTTTTCAGTGACTTTAGCTTTGGAAGGTTATACATGAGCAAAGATGAATGTCATTAAGTGGTTGGTCCTACTTGGGATCGTGATTGCCATCCTGTGGAGGCGTCGTGATGATGACATGTTCCTGCTCCAAACTGGAACCTTCAGTCAGCTGCAGCAACACATACGAGCAAGAGCGAGTCAAAGCATCTCAGTTAGAATAAACTTCAAATGTGCTCTGATTTACGGTCACAATATTAGACACACAACACAGCAGCTTTATGTGTGCTGCATTATAGAGACTTGGAATCAAACGCACCTTCTTTGCGTAGGAAGCACTTCCAGAGGCAGAAGCAGAGTGCCAGCACCAGCAGCGCTGCTACGGTGGTGACGGAGATGAGGATGGCGAGGGCAGTGCCAACTATGACAGAAACAAGATGGAGGTTGCAAGATTGCTTGGAATTTGTGACCCTTACATCAGGGAAAAAAGGTTTGATTGAACCCACTCATCTTGGGACAATATATGGATACTTTTCAAATGCTCTTGTATTCAGACAATATTTTCGGTACATTAGATGGAATTTTAGATAAAAATTCCATCTAATGTACCGAAAATATTGTCTGAATATTCTGAATATTTTCGGTAAATTAGATGGAATTTTAGGTAAAAATTCCATCTAATATACCGAAAATATCGTCTGATTACAAGAACATTTGAAAAGTATTTGGAATTTAAGGTAAAAATTCCATTTAATATACCGAAAATATTGTCTGATTACAAGAACATTTGAAAAGTATTTGGAATTTTAGCGAAAAATTCCATCTAAAATACAAAAAATATTGTCTGATTACGAAAACATTTAAAAGTATTTGGAATTTTAGGTAAAAATTCCATCTAATATACCGGAAATATTGTCTGATTACAAGAACATTTGAAAAGTATTTGGAATTTTAGGTAAAAATTCCATTTAATATACCGAAAATATTGTCTGATTACAAGAACATTTAAAAGTATTTGAAATTTTAGGTAAAAGTTCCATTTAATATATCGAAAATATTGTCTCATTACAAGAACATTTGAAAAGCACTTGGAATTTTAGGTAAAAATTCCATCTAACATACCAAAAATATTGTCTGATTACAAGAACATTTAAAAAGTGTTTGGAATTTTAGGTAAAGATTCCATCTAATATACCGAAAATATTGTCTGATAATAAGAACATTTGAAAAGTATTTGGAATTTTAGTATAATTTCCATCTAATATACCGAAAATATTGTCTGATTACAAGAAAACTTGAAAAGTATTTGGAATATTAGGTAAAAATTCCATTTAATATACCGAAAATATTGTCTCATTACAAGAACATTTGAAAAGCATTTGGAATTTTAGGTAAAAATTCCATCTAACATACCAAAAATATTGTCTGATTACAAGAACATTTAAAAAGTGTTTGGAATTTTAGGTAAAGATTCCATCTAATATACCGAAAATATTGTCTGATAATAAGAACATTTGAAAAGTATTTGGAATTTTAGTATAATTTCCATCTAATATACCGAAAATATTGTCTGATTACAGGAACATTCGAAAAGTATTTAACATTTTTGTAAAATTTCCATATAATATATCGAAAATATTGTCTGATAACAAGAACATTTGAAAAGTATTTGGAATTTTAGGTAAACATTCCATCTAATATACCGAAAATATTGTCTGATTACAAGAACATTTGAAAAGTATTTGGAATTTTAGGTAAAAATTCCATTTAATATTCCGAAAATATTGTCTGATTACAAGAACATTTAAAAAGTATTTGGAATTTTAGGTAAAAATTCCATCTAATATACCGAAAATATTGTCTGATTACAAGAACATTTGAAAAATATGCGAATAAGAAGACATAATGAACCTTTTTGAACAATATATGGATGCCTTTGAAACTCAAGAACCCTATTGGTTTTGGATGATATCCTCCTGAGAAGCAGCGTCCTCTGCAGAGGAAAGTATCGTTCAAACCCAAGAGTGTTCTTGCTTTAGCATCATAGCAATCATGACTAAAAGTTGACAGCTTTGGTTAAAAAAATGTGGCGAGTAGATAAGAGTAGTGATGGATGGATGGCAAAATCAACAGGGTTCTTACTACATATACAAATAGTTTGGAACATTTTAACTGTGTTAAAACATTTTGAAATTTGGCTTAAGATACTGTAGCCATATTGCATAGTTACCGTGTCATTCAAAGTCAATTGGGTTCCTGGGTGAACCTTCAAAATCATGAGGGTTCTTGCTCGGACAACAACAAAAGGACAAGTGGACAAGGAGACACACACTAAAATACACTGACCTCGGACCTAAGCCTTTTACACCATCTAGAGTCAGTCAGACATTAGTCAAGATCAACAGGGTTCTTGCTGTGACATAGAAAAATAGTTTAGAACTGATGTTTCGAACATTCAGATGTTTCCTTACCTCACTTTGGCCTAATTTACCGTAGCCATTCTGCATATTTAGAATTTAAAGTCAACTCAATACGGTTCAGGAGTGAACCTTCAAATCCAACAGGGTTCTTGCTCGAGCGGCAAGAAAAAGACAGGCGAACGAGTAAACACACAAAAAAAGCACTGATCTGATCACTGACATAAGCTTCCTATGCCATCTGGAATCAGTCAGAAATCAGTCAAAATCAACAGGGTTCTTGCTGTGACATAATCAAAAATAGTTTTGATTTTTTTTAACATGTACATACATTTGACCTTCGGCCTTGGCTACTTTAGCCACTCTGCATTGTTTAAAGTCAACAGGATTCCTGGGTGAACCTTCAAAATCATAAGGGTTCTTGCTCGGACGTCAACAAAAAGACAAGTGGATGAGTAACAAAACAAAGAAATAAACAAAAAAAAAAGAATTGTTCTGACTTCTGACCTAAGCGTCCTACACCATCTAGGATCAGTCAGAAATCAGTCAAAATCAATAAGGTTTTTCAACAAAGTCCAATATGTCTAAAGATAAATTGGATTCAGATAAAGCCATAAAAACAAGACCTTTGACTCGTGGCCACCTGCAGTGTCAGATATAGTTCAAAATCAACTGGGCTCTTGATGAATGCAACAGAGTTTGGTTGAGTTTGATTTGACCTTTGACCTCAGCTACCGTCAGCCATCTAGTGTCGAACAAAATCAGTAGGGTTCTTGCTTTGACATGCAGTTGAAAAAAGGAACAGGCCTCAATTTGACCCTGGACCTATGACCTAGTCTTAGTCCAGACCCAGTCAAAATCAATAGGGTTCTTGTTGTGACCTACAGTGTTAGTACAGTAAAGTTTGATTCACTGGAAACTGGAACGAATACTGAGTTGACCTTTGACCCCGACTACCGTTCAAACTCAGTAGGGTTCTCGCACAGACGTTAAAAAAGTTTGCTGCTTGGTTTTGCAGTATTTTGACGTTTGACCTTGCTTTTTAGAATATCACATTTTTCAAAATCATCAAGGTTCTTTCTGTCTGTGTCTCTCTGACATGTAGTCGGGTGTCAGTCAAAGTCAACAGGATGCTTGCTGTGACAATGACAATAATTGAGAGAGGCCTAAAACCATCAATATGTACTGATTTGATCTTTCATCTTAGCTACAATCACCAACTAGAGTTGGACGTCATTCAAAAACAATAGGGTTCTTACATTGACAGACACCGTTAGCTTAGGCTGTCAATCAAAATTAGTAGGGCTCTTGTTTCAACACACACCGTTGGCTTAGGCTGCCAGTCAAAATCAATAGGGTTCTTGTTTTGACAAACACCTTTGGCATAGGCTGTCAGTCAAAATGAATAGGGCTCTTCTTTTGACAGACACCTTTGGCCTAGACTGTCAATCAAAATCAAAAGGGTTCCTGTTTGGACTGACACCTTTGGCTTGGGCTGTCAGTCAAAAACAGTACGGTTCTTGTTTTGACAGACACCTTTAATTTAGGCTGTCAATCAAAAATTAGTAGGGCTCTTGTTTTAACACACACCTTTGGCATAGGCTGCCAGTCAAAATCAATAGGGTTCTTGTTTTAAAAGACACCTTTGGCATAGGCTGTCAGTCAAAATTAATAGGGTTCTTCTTTTGACAGACACCTTTGGCCTAGACTGTCAATCAAAATTAACAGGGTTCCTGTTTGGACTGACACCTTTGGCTTAGGCTGTCATTTAAAATTAACAGGGTTCTTGTTTTGACAGACACCTTCGGCATAGGCTGTCAGCCAAAATTAATAGGGTTCTTCTTTTGACAGACACCTTTGGCCTAGACTGTCAATCAAAATCTATAGGGTTCCTGTTTGGACTGACACCCTTGGCTTAGGCTGTCAGTCAAAAACAATAGGGTTATTATTTTGACAGACACCTTTAATTTAGGCTGTCATTCAAAATTAGTAGGGCTCTTGTTTCAACAGACACCGTTAGCTTAGGCTGCCAGGCAAAATCAATAGGGTTCTTGTTTTAAAAGACACCTTTGGCTTAGGGTGTCATTTAAAATAATTAGGATTCTTGTTTTAACAGACACCTTTGGCTTAAGCTGTCAGTCAAAAACAATAGGGTTCTTTTTCGGCAGACACCTTTAATTTAGGCTGTCATTCAAAATTAGTATGACTCTTGTTTAAGCAGACACCTTTAGCTTAGGCTGCCAGTCAAAATCAATAGGGTTATTGTTTTAAAAGACACATTTGGCTTAGGCTGTCATTTAAAATGAACAGGGTACTTGTTTTGACAGACACCTTCGGCATAGGCTGTCAGTCAAAAACAATAGGGTTCTTTTTCGACAGACACCTTTGGCTTAGGCTGTCAGTCAAAATCAGTAGGGTTCTTGCACAAATAGCTAAGTTTCCAACCTTATTTTACATGCACGTCTGGTTTTTGGAAGTAGTGTTTTGACCTTTGACCCTACTACATTGTTTCTTGTAGGCATACAATTAAAAATGAATAGGGTTCTTCCTGTGACTGACTTTTGGTGTTCATGGAGACGGCGATGGGGGCCTCCAGGCCTCGGTGGTGCACCAGACATTTGACGGACACGTCCTTCAGCAGGCCCGACCGCAGGCTGAGAGTGCTGACCACCAGAGTGGTGCCGTCCTCCTGGGGCAGCAGTGTGGTGACGGGAGGGCCTAAGGTGCGGTTGTCTCGCTCCACGTTCCACACGATCTCCACGGGGGGCCGCGACACGGCGCTGCAGTTGGCCTCGATCAGCCCGGAGGACGTACTCTTGTAGATCACCTGAGGTTTGGGCAGCGCTGTCAGGAGAAAGTCATAGTTGGTGTTCTTGGTGGAGGGCGGGACATCGAAATGAAAACAATAACAATATTTCGGGGCTGTAAATCTAAATCCGAACTACCGTTATCAGTTATAGAGGTATTCGAAAAGAACATGATTTAGTAATGCCTTTTGACATATCAGGGCCATTTAATGATGACTTGACATGAAATTATTACATATGGCTCCTTTAATTCGATTACTCGTTACTTTATTCCGAACACTTACCAACATATCTCAACAATAAAACAGTTAGATTTGAGAATTAGCTGCAGGCTACACTCTGGTCTCAGATAAACCCTGGTTTAAAAGAAACAACCTCCAAACCCTGAGTCCACTTTTAGGTATGTGAATTCTATAAGAAAACTTCTGCTTTCAATTTTCTGTTCCCAGAGCACAAGGAGAAGGAATGTTTTTAGTTGGCACGAGTACTTTGTGTTTTTTTTTTTTTTATCCATTGTATTTTCAGCCCAGAGGCTTGTCGGACTTGTAGTGGTACTCCTCAGCCTTTATTTATTTGGTTTGAACGCTCAGGAACAATCCTTGAAGCCGCTGTGAAATTGGAAGGAATTCCACTTTGTTGTGATAGCAACAATGCTCTGGATTGGATTTTATGTATTTACACTAGAGATGTCCGAAAATATCGGCCTGACTATATTATCGGCCGATAAATGCTTTAAAATGTAATATCGGAAATTATCGGTATCGTTTTTTTTATTATCGGTATTTTTTTCTTTTTTTTGTTGCTTTTTATTAGTGCACCAACCCAAAAAAACCTCCCTCCCCCATTTACACTCATTCACACAAAAGGGTTGTTTCTTTCGGTTATTAATATTCTGGTTCCTACATTATATATCAATATATATCAATACAGTCTGCAAGGGATACAGTCCGTAAGCACACATGATTGTGCGTGCTGCTGGTCCACTAATAGTACTAACCTTTAACAGTTAATTTTACTCATTTTCATTAATTACTAGTTTCTATGTAACTGTTTTTATATTGTTTTACTTTCTTTTTTATTCAAGAAAATGTTTTTAATTTATTTATCTTATTTTATTAATTTTTTTAAAAAGGACCTTATCTTCACCATACCTGGTCGTCCAAATTAGGCATAAAAATGTGTTAATTCCACGACTGTATATATCGGTATCGGTTGATATCGGTATCGGTTGATATCCGTATCGGTAGTTAAGAGTTGGACAATATCGTAATATCGGATATTGGCAAAAAAGCCATTATCGGACATCCCTAATTCAAACCCATTCTATTTTCATTTATACTCAACTTATTTACTTATTTATTACTTACAATAATGTATTAAAGGCACTGTTATATACCTTCACTGTTGCAGTGTGAATTTAATTAAATTGTATTGTATTTTATTGATGGTGAACAACTGTATTACTTTCAATATTATTTTACTTAAAGTGATTTTTATTTTGTGCACGGTGGTCTAAAGTTATGTATGATCATGCTACAACATTGTACATCACATACTGTATTTTCACTTTCTCATGACAAAATGTCTGAAAAGGAGTAGGAAGAAGCAAAATTTATTTCCCTGTTTCATAGCGATTTCTAACACATTTGTTCAGTCAATTCCTGTGCTCAATCTTTAATAAATAAGTGTGAATGTTGTCTGTCTATCTGTGTTGGCCCTGCCATGGGGCGGCGACTTGTCCAGAGTGTACGCCGCCTTCCGCCTGAGTGCAGCTGGGATAGGCTCCAGCACCCCGGCAACCCCGAGATGAATACATTTGTCTAATTTTTGCCATTTAACCGTTGCATCGTTTGGCTAGTAGCAGTGAAGTGAGTTCACTGACACTCTGTAAACAGAGACTCTAGGGCTCTCATTGACTTTTAATATTACAATAACTTAATGAATGAATACATATATAAATGCAATTCTCATGAATAAATAGTTGTTTATAAGTTGTGAATCACATAATGAGATGAATAAGATTGTCTAATTTTTTCCATGACGTTCATGTCATAGTGTTGTAGAACTAATAGCTACTGTATAGGAGGTATAACAACCTCCGAGGACAAAGCTACAAACAATGGGAGACCGGGCTTTCTGCTCCGCCGCTCCCAGTCTGTGGAACGCTCTCCCTGACCACCTGAGGTTACCACAGACTGTGGATGCTTTTAAAAAAGGCTTAAAAACCCTTATTTTAAAAAAAAGCCTTTTTTTTTTTAGATATATGCATACTAGTTTTAGCTATTTTGCTGTTCTAGTTTTTATTTGTATTTTTTTTTTAATATCTTTTTATTTTTTATTTTTTTAATACACTGTAGCACTTTGAGGTTGTTTACTCAATGTAAAGTGCTTTTTACAAATAAAATCTATTATTATTATTATTATGTATATGATTCATATTTTATTTTAAATTTTTGGAGCAAAGTTGCATACCAACTGAAGTCAACTCAACTAGATCGAAATTAAATACATTTACAATAGATTACATGATGTTACAATAAAAATAAATACGTTTTATATAAAATAGAGACGGGCAGCATGGTGGTACAGGGGTTAGTGCATGTGCCTCACAATACAAAGGTCCTGAGTAGTCCTGGGTTCAATCCCAGGCTCTGGATCTTTGTGTGGAGTTTGCATGTTCTCCCCATGACTGCGTGGGTTCCCTCCAGGTAACCCACGCAGTACCTCCCACCGCCAAAAACACGCACCTGGGGATAGGTTGATTGGTAACACTAAATTGGTCCTAGTGTGTGAATGTGAGTGTGAATGTTGTCTATCTATCTGTGTTGGCCCTGCGATGAGGTGGCGACTTGTCCAGGGTGTACCCCGCCTTCCGCCCGAATGCAGCTGAGATAGGCTCCAGCACCCCCCGCGACCCCAAAAGGGACAAGCGGTAGAAAATGGATGGATGGATGGATAAAATAGAGACATGTCATAGAAGTGTATCAAATGCAGCCTTTATTTTACTCTATTTGATTTAATGAGATGTAGTGGCGACTTGTCCAAGGTGTACATCGCCTTCTGCCCAAATACAGCTGAGATAGGCGCCAGCACCCCCCCGCAACCCCGAAAGGGACAAGCGGTAGAAAAGGGATGGATGATTTAATGAGGCACCTGGGGATAGGTTGATTGGCAACACTAAATTGGCCCTAGTGTGGTAATGTGAGTGTGAAGGTTGTATGTCTATCTGTGTTGGCCCTGCGATGAGGTGGCGACTTGTCCAAGGTGTACCCCGCCTACCGCCCGAGTGCAGCTGGGATAGGCTCCAGCACCCCCGCGACCCCGAGAGGGACAAGCGGTAGGACTACAAAAATTAAAATTATATATTTTTAATTTTAATTACCGGTACTTTTTTTTTCAAATACTTTATGGTATACATAAATGTATATATGTGACTAATTCATGAATAAGAAGATGACAATAGGGCACCGATAGTTCTCAGGGTTAAAGGGCACCATGTACAGTAGAGGCACGACATTGTCCATGGCAGTACTTGAGGGTATGATAGACATTAGCATTCGGACAACAATCCAAATGCTAATTGTGCTGCACCAATAAGAACACTTACTGTACTGTACTGTGCAGTTGCAAACAAAAGCACATGTGTTTATGGAGGCCACGCGATGGAGGAGTGGGGACCAAAGCGTACACAAGCAGCCACTGTGTGTCGCAAACACTGACAACAGTCATGCATCAGGACCTCTCTTCTCTGGAGTCTTTTACGTGGACCCTGGGTCGTTACACTCAGGAAGACTCGCTCAACATTCCAGTCTTAAGGCGCACACATTCCGGGCTTTACTACAAATTCCCAGTTGAGCCTTGACCTCGTTTCCCCCGCCCCCCCTCCCTAAAAAAAGCACCGACATACACCGTTAGGAACAACTACATGTACAATAGGTGCTCTACTGCAAAAACACTGCTGTTGTGAATCACATAAATGATTATAAGAGACACCACACATGCCAGCAAGCAATATTAGTTTTGTGATCAATAAAATGTTATCCAAGAGGAGACTGAGGGCAGCAAGAAAGTGGAGACTAATGTTAGCATGTGTTTGTTTTTGTCATCTTTAGTTGTGTATCCTAAACGAAGTACCCGGTAGTTACTTAGGAAGACACTGGTTAACGTGCTTTTACAATTGCGTGACAATCAAGAATGTAAAAAACAAACAAAAAACTTTGCAAAGTAGAGGCAAAGTGTTTTGTTGTATCCTCTAGTTAGTGTTTTCTTGTCTGTTTTTACAGACTCACAGTAACAGTTAACTTAATTTTACACTTACGTGACAGTCAAGAGGGTTGGAATTTTTTTTTTTCAAAATGAATGTTTTGTTCTACTCAAGATTTAACAGTGTTTAACTGCAATTAATAACGACTGGATGCTATAGACATATGTATAACAATATCTAGATGTTTTATGTTTATTTATTTTTACACTTGTATGACAGTATGTAGATGTGTTAGGAGTGTTTTTAAAAAAAAATCTCATTATTAACAGTAATTAACCTTTGTATGACAAAATGTTGATTTGTTTGGAGTAGTTTTTTGTTTTTTAATCTTAATGATAAGAGTGATTAACTTATTTTTACACTTGTATGACGATATGTCAATGTGTTAGGAGTGTTTTACTGTTTTTTAATCTTAATATTATTAGTGGTTGACTTATTATTACACTTGTATGACAATATGTAGATGTGTTAGGAATGTTTTTTTGTTTTTTTAATCTTAATAGTAACAGTGATTAACTTATATTTACACTTGTATGACAAGATGTAGATGTGTTAGGAGTGTTTTTTAATCTTAATATTAGCAGCAATTAACTTATTTTTCTACATCGGTATGACAATATGTACTATTGTTATACATGAAAAGCTCTAGATGTGTTAGGAATGTTTTTTGTTTTTTTTATCTCGTTATTAACATTAATTAACTTATATTTATACTTGCATAACACAATGTAGATGTGTTAGGTGTGTTTGATTGTTTTTTTAATCTTAATATTAACAGTGATCAGCTTATTTTTACACTTGTATGACAATATGTAGATGTGTTAGAAGTGTTTTTTTGTATCTCATTGTTAACAGTAATCAACTTATTTTTACACGTATATGACAAGATGTTGATTTGTTAGAAGTGCTTTTTGTTTTTTTAATCTTAATAGTAACAGTGATTAACTTATTCTTACACTTGTATGGCAATATGTCGATCTGTTAGGAGTGTTTTATTGTTGTTTTAATCTTAATATTATTGGGGTTAACTTATTTTTACACTTCCATAACAAGATGTAGATGTGTTGAGAGTGTTTTATTGTTTTTTAATCTTAATAATGTTAGGGGTTAACTTATTTTTACACTTGCATAACAAGATGTAAATGTGTTGGGAGTGTTTTATTGTTTTTTAATCTTAATATTATTAGGGGTTAGCTTATTTTTACACTTGCATAACAACATGTAAATGTGTTGGGAGAGTTGTATTGTTTTAAATCTTTAATATTATTAGTGATTTAACTTACTTCTGCACTGGAATGATAATAACTTAATTTGTCAACAGTGTTTAACTTATTTTTACACTTGTATGACAATGTTACCAATGTTTAAAAAATATTTTTTCATGTTTTTTTTATCTTGATATTACCAGGGATTCAATTATTTTGCACTTGTATAAAAGTTTCAGGATTTGTAACGGGCGTTAAATTGTTTTTCTATCCTATTAAAATTGATTAACGTCTTTCTACACTTGTATAACAATATCTAGATGTGTTAGGATTGTTTTGTTGTTTTTATGTTACTTTGAATAGTGGTTCAATTAATTTTTCCACATGTAAGACCATACCTAAATGTGCTTTTATGTAACACTTTTAGTTGTAATTAACTTCTTGCACAGGCACACACTTGAGAAATTACTTGGGAAAGTGAGTGAAATCATAGTTTTGGTAGAATTTAACTGTATTCTGTAAAAAGAAGCCTAAAATGTCAGCTTGAGAAGAACCTCTACTACAACTCTTAACGTTTCTATGTTTAATAAAGCTTGATTGCATGTTCAAACCATGTTTACCGTATGTGGAGAGGCAGACCGTGGAGCTCTTGGGCGCGTCTTCATGCGTGCTGTACAGGCAGGTGTAGCAGCCCTCGTCCTGGATGACCACAGGCTGGAGGGTGAGCGTGCTGTCCGACAAGGAGGCGCTGAGCCACGCCCTACCCTGGTAAGGAGGCTCTATCATGGGGTCGCTCCTCTTGGCGAAGGAGGCCACGTCCGAGGAGGCCCCCTGCGGCGAGGTGTACCTCCAGGTGACCCGCTGCACCTTCTCGGGCAAACCGTAAGAGCACGAGAGGGACGCCGTCTTGCCGCTGATGGCAGTCTTGTTGCTGTCTGCTGTCACTGATGCTATAAGAAGAAGACAATATCACTTTATTATCATCTTTAGTGACATCATCTCTTGCAAGATTTTTGTTATTTTGCACTCTTTCACCTGAATATTTATTCCATTCATTATTGTGACGCTTCAAACCTCGGGGCCCATTTTGGGAGTGTCTGCAAATAGTTCAAAATATGGCAGCCAAAACAGAAACCGGGTGCAAATCTGCAACAGATGTTTGTGCTTAGCAGAAAAAAAAACCTGTTTTTTTTGCTCTCTGAGCATTAAAAATATGTTTTATTAACATGCTGTCAGGTGCACCTGGTAAGGATATATCTTACATATGCGCATGTCATACGATATATCGTGTGATAAACACGTCTCTTTGGGTGGGGGTGGCAAAAAACTAACAAAAGCAGAAAAATATGAAATAAATTCCATCTTAAAAAGTCAAAAGTGGAAAAAAGTACACTGCTGACAATTAGAGCGCAAAAATAATTGGACCAAAATTGAAAAAAATTTAATTCATTCATTTGACCTCAGATCAGACAGCATTAAGGATTGTGTTTTGCTTTTTCTTTGGCTTTCTGTGGCATTTTGTTGTTGTTGTTGCATAGAACAGGGAGAAAAGAAGAAGACCACAAATAGAATGTTACATGACAATTTCAACTTCTTTCTACTCTCGCATGACAATACAATTTTACCTCAACTTAGGAGTGTTTTGAGATAAGAGCTGTCTCTCAGATAATTATTATGCTTGAAGTTGCAAGCAAAATTTGAGTTACAAACCTCCCCGCCATTAGTTGGTGTAGCAAATGTCCCAATGAACCTTGTAAGATTTGCCCAAAACTTCTTCTCTTACTCACTAGCATTAGCTTATAGCCACAGATGGACATAACTTTGTTTTCCAACCATGGGACTAAAGAAAATGAGTTGGAAAGGACAGTGCTGAGGAGTGGATAATATTTATTGTAATAAAGAAAGAAATCATCAAAAACATGACCGAGTGTGTCGCCATCTCGGCGAAGCAATTTGATCACTAGCAATCACCGCTAGTCAGCACTATACTGAAGCAGAATGAGTCTTACGCCAGCCAAGAAGGTTACAATACAATTTAAACGGCGGACATTTATCCATGAAAAAAAATGGAAAAGCTGCTGATGGTGTGTTTGACAGAGAAGAAGCTACTACTACATCATTTACCCTGTCTACTCTCCAAGGCAAATTATGTACATTATTATTACATTACTTCATAAAACTACTTAAATTGTTAGTAGTACATTATATTGTATTGTTTGTATACAATATTTCTTATCTAAAAGTTTTGTTTTTAAAAAGGCATGTTGCATGTGAAAATGTTGCTGCTTTATGTGGCCGAGCAAAGATTAAGTTGATTTCAATTAATTTTAACGGGAGATGTGTTGAGTTAGGTGCTCCGTCACAGAACCAATTAAGCTAGTAAGTTGAGGTACTGCTGTACGGCATCTCGACGTGTTGAGTATTTTGTTGTTTTTGTCGTCTTAATATTAAAACCGGTTAACTTCTTTTCAAACTTAGATGACAATATGTGTTGAGAGAATTTTGTTGTTTTTGTCATCTTAATATCAAAAGTGATTACCGGTAGCTTCCTTTTACACGTACATGACACAGTAACAGATTTAAAAAACTGCGACAAAAATGACCTTCAGATGACACCTTTATTTTTGTTGTTAAAATTATGTATTTTATTTGAATATATTCTGGTTAGCTTAATTTTTACACTTAGACATGTTGAATTTGACGTTAATTTTCAACGGCAGAATGTTGGGTTGTATATCTGCATTTATTTTGTTGTCCTTATAACGTTATATTACACCCTAACACACTGCTTAACTTCTCTTTACACTTGCGAGGCCACAAATTGGCGATGCCACTCACGTTCGCATTACATCCTTGCTATTTCAAGTTACATTTATTTATTTTTTTCTATGTTTTCCTATTATCACTGGTATAACTTCTACATAAACTTGTATGACAGTTAAGAAAGTTGACATGTTACTTAAAACACTGCAATATTGAAAACAGAAGCAACTTTTCCCATTATAAATCATGCAAGTCCGATGGATCTCTTCCAGACAACCAAAAACAGGAAAATAAAATAAATGTTTACAGAGAATGATTATAGTTTCACATACAGAAAACAATGTTGAGTTATTGTACATGAGAAATTAAATAAATAAATCACTTTTTCCTGTTATTGAAGACTGTTGGCAAAGACGGCGATGTGTGAAGAGGGAGAAGGGCAGGGGAGTGTTACATTCAGACTTTATAACAAGCTATAGCCAAAATCCAATAATGGTTCTCACCTTCTTTATCAAAATGCTGGTAGATGCAACTTTTTGTGGCTCCTAAGGTGGTTTATACTCAACTAAAAAAAAAACTTTTTTTGTTTGTTACTTGCAATGTTTGGCCGTACAATATACGGAAAAAATGGCAACTGTTTTGTCAAAAATGTTATAAAATGAAAAGGTGAGGCGTACAAAAACCAAAGCACCGCTGTATTTCTGTTTGAATAATTTCTGGAAGATTGTTTGAAAAAAAAAGTAATGTTCTGCTCAAGGGTCCCCCCTTATTTTTACTGTCGTGTCATTTGATTTAAATATGCTTTTTATGTGTACAAGCAGAGCACACAACTTAGAACAGTAACACAAGGGATGTCCTGGATGGTCCACCACTAAAGTAGTGTACGGTAGTTGATGCAGTGGCGAGTATGGCAATCAAAGTAACACTATTCTTTTTTTAATTTTTTTTATCAGCTGTTATTTCACGGTCAGATTCCTCCATAATGTTGCTTTAAATCTCCCATCCACAATAACACTGTAGCGGTTTTTTCTCAGGCCATAATAAGCTAAATGGAATGTGCAATCATAACGCAGGAGGCCTCGCTGCGGATATTACACGAGGAGCATGCAGCAGGACCGCTTTGAGGATTTGAACTCGTTCTTCCTGTCACTATGATTGTAAATCATGCGGATCTCAAAGGGAAACGTCCTCCATGTGTTCATGATCTACATTACACATGTTTCCTGGATTTAATCAATGCTAATCAATTGTCTGTGATCATCAAACACTCACACTGTGAGCTTTTGATTCAATACAACATCCATATTTAGCTTTTTGTTTTGTTCATCTTATTTAAAAATACACCAAAATAAAAGACCCAAAATTACATTTGTAAGATTTGTCTTTTGGCTTGTAGCCATAAGCTCAAAGGTGCTAGAAACTTTATCAGAACTTGGGTACTTTTTTAAGTAAAAGTACTACTGAAGTACAAATTACATAAAAATATACAAGTAAAAAAAACAAAACATTTAAAAAACAAAAAACAAACCTTAAATCAAGCACAATAATGCTGGGAATACATCACGGCATATCATAGCAATCCCCACTTCCCATGCTAACTTTCCCTTGAGTGGCTATAGCCAGCATAGGACATGTTTTGTTGATAATTCCAACATCTCACTAACTTTTAGGTATTTTACAAACCTTTCCGGAGTATCAAAGAATGAAATCAGCTCGGTTGGCTTTTTCTTTAGCTTTTTTTGGCGACGACACTCACGAAGCAGTGTCAAGAAGAACATGCACAGGAAGCGGCGTCATTTGTTCATTAAAAGCTAACATCGAGCAATGTGTTGCTCTAATGTTTTACAGCTGTTAACTTCTTTTTACACTTGTACGACAGTTACTGGAAGTGTGTTTAAAAGAATGACACATTGGGACTTTGGTATCCATCATCATACAGCGTAGTCTCCATTTACAGAACCTTCAGTGTACGAACTTTTAGATTTACACACCACACCCCGGATAAAAATATGCTGTGCTGCATGAACGTTATCTCCGTATACGAACGTATCACACCGCAGCCATTTTGTGCCCGGCAGCACATCCATTGTAGGCGGGCTAAACAATCTCCTGTTGTTTTGGTTTTGCGAACTCAATAAACAAGATATAAACCACAATTGTAAAGTTACAACAGACTTCACTGCAAAAACTGAAATCTAAGTAAGATTAAATATCTCAAATAAGGGTGATAGTTGCTTATTTTCTGTCTGATAAGATAATTCTTCTCACTAAGCAGATTTTATGTTAGAGTGTTTTAAGGGTTTTGGTCCGAAATTATCTCAGTAAGATATTACAACTTGTTGCGGAGATTTTATGACCTATATTTTTTATTGTTTATATATTGTAAAATTGAGTAAAACATGCTTGAAACTAGAATATCAACGGTTGCAAAGCTGTGTCGTCAACACTCACAAGTATAAAACTACTTTTTTAAAGTAATAATTTCTTACTTCAAGCATGACAAAAAAAATCATGATGCCGAGCGCACATCATTATGTCAAGATAATGGCACTATCCATCCATCCATCCATTTTCTACCGCTTATTCCCTTCAGGGTCGCAGGGGGCGCTGGAGCCTATCTCAGCTACAATTGGACGGAAGGCGGGGTACACCCTGGACAAGTCGCCACCTCATCGCAGATAATGGCACTAGCATTTACTTAATTTAAGAATATTTTACAACATGTTGAGCAAAAAGGTCTCATTTATTTATTTTTTCTATCAAGAAAAGTGCACTTGTTATTAGTGAGAATATTCTTATTTTAAGGTATTTTTGAGTTCATTGAGGTTAGCTAATTTTACTTGTTTTGGAAAGTCTTGACAAGCCAAATCTTCTTGTTCTATTGGCAGATAATTTTGCTTAGTTCAAGTAAAATACCCCTAATTTTGGTATATTTCTTTTCTTATTTTTGAACACTGACTTTTTGCAGTGTTCAAGTTAGTCCAATTTTCAATTTGTTGAGGAGAGAACACACAGAAAATAATACAAATAATAACGGAAGAAATTAACAAATTAAAGACAAGCCTTGACAAAAACAGACTACCTTTGAATCTCAGTAAAACTAAAATAGTGCTATTCAGTAACAGCAGAAGAGAAAGTCGGACACAATTACAATTAAACGGAGTACACATTGAAAGAGTAAAATAAATCACATTGTTGAGAGTCAGTTAGATTAATAAAATGAACTGGAAATATCATATAAAAATATAGAACATAAGCTGGTAAGAAATATTTCAATAATGGAAAAAGCAAAATATGCTCAGTTTTTGTGTAGAAATATGGGGAAATAACTTTAAAAGTATTCATTCACCAACAGTGTTACAAAAACGATCTGTTAGAATAATAGATGATGTTGGATAGAGAGAACATACAAGCACTTTGTTTATTTAATACAAATATTGAAATTCAATTATTTGGTGCATTTGCAAACAGCTATAATTATGTACGAAGCAAACTATAACCTCTTACCCAAGAATGTACATACATGTTTTCTCAACAAAAGAGGAGAACTATAACTTTAAAAACCTTAGAACATTTGTATGCACGTACAAGACTTAAAACCTTTAGAATATAAGTACCGTATTTTTCGGACTATAAGTCGCAGTTTTTTTCATCGTTTGGCCGGGGGTGTGACTTATACTCAGGAGCGACTTATGCGTGAAATTATTAACACACTACCGTAAAATATCAATATTATTTAGCTCATTCACGTAAGAGACTAGACGTATAAGATTTAATGGGATTTAGCGATTAGGAGTGACAGATTGTTTGGTATATATACTATATATTATAGTTATTTGAATGACTCTTACGTTAACATACCAGGCACGTTCTCAGTTGGTTATTTATGCCTCATATAACGTACACTTATTCAGCCTGTTGTTCACTATTCTTTATTTATTTTAAATTGCCTTTCAAATGTCTATTCTTGGTGTCGGGTTTTATCAAATAAATTTCCCCAAAAAATGCGACTTATACTCCAGTGTGACTTATATGTTTTTTTCTTCTTTATTATGCATTTTCGGCAGGTGCGACTTATACTCCGAAAAATACGGTATGTGGAATGCAAATAAGGAATGGATTAAGCAAAGACGTCACACAAAGTACTAATATGATTCACTTTAAGAAGCTGTTCAAACTCAAAGTGTTTACAAAGTGCAAAGAAAAGGAATCCTTTTATCTTTTTATAGAAACATTTTATGCTTTATTGAAAAATTGGATAATCTTATTCATCTCATCATGTGCTTTTCAACTTGTTCAAGTATTTATTGAGAACTGTATTATTTGTGAAGTAACTTGTGTATGAATGGAGAACAAGAAGTAATTAAATGTGTTAGTAATTGCCATGAAATAGTAAAGGGGTAGGATTAAATAAGCTCTGCTTCTTCCTACTCATTTTCAAACATGTTGTAATGGGAAACTGAAAAAAAATGTGATGAAACATACTGTATTTGTATGCATGTTCAAAATAAACTCAAACCCATCCATCCATCCATCCATCCATCCATTTTCTACCGCTTGTCCCTTTCGGGGTCGCGGGGGGTGCTGGAGCCTATCTCAGCTGCATTCGGGCGGAAGGCGGGGTACACCCTGGACAAGTCGCCACCTCATCGCAGGGCCAACACAGATAGACAGACAACATTCACACTCACATTCACACACTAGGGACAATTTAGTGTTGCCAATCAACCTATCCCCAGGTGCATGTCTTTGGAGGTGGGAGGAAGCCGGAGTACCCGGAGGGAACCCACGCAGTCACGGGGGGAACATGCAAACTCCACACTGAAAGATCCCGAGCCCGGGATTGAACTCAGGACCTTCGTTTTGTGAGGCACATGCACTAACCCCTGTTCCACCGTGCTGCCAAACTCAAACCATAAACCATAATATGAGTCCAAAGAAAGCAATGGACAAGTGATGTGTGTTTTGAAACATTCATGAAGTATCCACGGCATTGTTGTCACTGCCTCTCCCACCCTGCACGCCAAGAAGATTAACCGACAAGTAAAGTGGATTTAATTTTTTTAAATTCCTAATCATTGCAGCAACATACTAGCTTTTAAGTTAAGGAATCTTGTGATTTCAACCCGTGGGTGCACCACAGGGCTAGTGACAGTATGTGTGCGTGTCGGCAGGGTGCCGAAAAATGAGTGCTTTGTTATTGAAAGTTGATCCATCAGCCCCTTGTTATGTTTGTTTGACATACAGTACTGTATAGCGCTTCATATTGTGTTCAAAGTGCACAAACCTTTACTAAAATATTGACTTTTGTGACAGCTGGAACCCATTATTCATGTTTACATTGTTTCTAATGAAGACATTTGCTTCAATATAAAAACTTTTCTGTTCATGAACCCTGTTCAAGAGTTCATGAGTTCGGTTCGTATATCGAGGTTTCACTGTATTTAAGGCAGAGGATATTATTGGTTTTACAGTGCTTAACTTCTTTTAACACTTGAATGACACCTAAGAACATTAAAATTGACTTTTCTCTTTGAAGTTAAGACAGTGTTTTTGTTGTATTTATGCCTTAACACTAGAAGTCCTCGGGTTTTCTTACTCCCCCTGCCATTCCCAGAAGGCAGCCAAAAGGCGGTTGGTTTAAAATGTACCACTCACCGACCGACAATTAGCCACCTTTCTTTTGTAAAAGCAGCTATTACATCGGAATGTAGTGGACCATTGAAATGCTCAGATTAGGGGGAGAGGTATGCCTAAATAGAGGGAAGTTTCAGACATCTAATGATAGTTTTTGTGTTGCTGCAGGACTGCAAGTAATATCAGCTGTACATATCTCCAATTTGATTAGAAATACTGTTTCTTATGTAGTCCATAGTCAAGTGCCCTTTTGCAAAACTGCCATTGACTCTTTAGTTTAACGTTTTTATTTTATATTTTTTTTGTTTCTGTAAAATGTTCTTGTAAAATGTAAACTTTTCTCAAAATATTCCTACAGTGAATAATTGTTGTAATGACAACTTTTTTCACACATTACTTTTTGTAAAAAAAAAAAACCAAAAAACTTTGTTCACATTTTTTTTTCAAGATACTTTAATCATGTAAAATGGTATATATGTTTATGTAAAATCTCAACTTTTGTCTCAAAATATTCCTACAGTGCATAATTCTTGTACAATGACAAATTTTTTCTCACAATATTACTAAATTTTATTTAAAAAAAAAAAAAAACTTTTTCTTTAGAAAAACTTGTTTTAAAATAACTATTTGATTTCTCTCAGACAGAAAATGTGTGGTCAGTATGGATACATGAATCCACTTGGCAGTGTCTTTAGGAGACATGGAATTCATTTCCACAGTTATGTTGACGACCAGGGGCGCCGAAAAGGGTGGTAAAGGAGACGGATTCTAGGGGCCCATGATGGAGGGGGGCCCAGAGAGGCCCCTAATGATGATGAAATTATAATACAGAAAAAATAATGACACTGTGTTGGGGGCCCTGTAAAGATTATTTTCATGGGGCCCAAAATCCCTAGCTGCGCCTCTGTTGACGACACACAGTTGTATATTTCCATGCCTCCTAATGACAAAGACCAATTGATACTCTTTTTAATTGCATTCCAAATATTAAGCCTGGATGGCAGATAACTCTTTAAAGCTTAACCGGGACAAGACTGAAGTTTTAGTCATTGGCCCTGAGGCCCTGAGAGAGAAACACATATCAAAACTACAATCATTGTCTTTAACTCTATCACTACAAGTGAAAAATCTAGGCGTCGTTTTTGATTCTGACCTTAGTTCCATACCACATATACGAATATACCAAAAAAAGGGTTTTAATCATCTTAAGAATATAGCCAGAGTTTGCCCAGTTCTCTCTCAGGGCAACACTGAGACGCTAATGCATGCTTTTATTACAAGTCGTATAGATTATTGTAACGCCCTGCTTCCTGGTTATCCTAAAAAGGTTATTACACCTTTGCAACTACTCCAACTTTCAGCGGAACGTGTCCTGACGAAGACCAGAAGGCGGGCTCACATTACACCAGTTTTAAAATCTCTGCATTGGCTCCCCATGTGTTTCAGGACCAATTTTAAGGTTCTTCTTATGGTCTATAAAAGTTTTTTTTATGGTATTGGGCCTTCTTATCTTTCAGGTTTGCTTTTACCCTATGAACATTTCTGGGCCCTGAGATCCTCCGGCACTCATCTCCCCTCATTATTCAAAAAGTCAGGACACAAAGTCACGTGATGGCATCTTTCCACCATTATGGCCCCAGTCAATGGAATAGCTTGCCAGAAGACTTCAGGACTGCGGAGAACGTTCATGTTTTTTAGAGCAGGCTTAAGACCCACCTTTTTGATTTGGCTTTTATCTAACATTTATTATTTTATCGAAGTCATTTGTATCTTACTTTTTATCTTATTAGTTATGCAAGATTTTACTTAGTTCCATTTTTACTGTATATTAATTAAATGTTTTATCTTTTTTATTTACTTATTTATTATCATTATTTATTTTAATTTTTTTTATCTTCATATGTCTTACTTGCATTGTATCCTTTATCTCTATTTATGGTTCCTACTATTTTACAATTTTATTATTTTTACTTTCCAACATTCCTCAGATGAGCCATCTGCTTTAGGGGTTATCGACCGTGCTTGTGGGGGCGCTTTTGTGTCAGCGTCCTGGTGGCCATGGTCTGATTACCTCCTGGTGCAGATGGCTCCTGTGATAGTGTTTACTCACATGTCTCCTCTGTACTCAGCCATGCGTTCATTTGTTCATATAGTTGTATATGTGTGTATGTGTGTTTGGTATCTGTGTCCGTGCATGCCTATGTGATAATGGGGGATCTGGGTCATCGGGGTATTGTTTTTGCGTTGCATTTCTTTTATGTATAAAAAGCGCTTTATGAATAAAGTTTGATTGATTGATTGATTGACTTCTTCTTCACAGTTTAACCCTGGAACTTCTTTGTTAACAATCAACTCATTTGACTCACCAGTGACAGACAGGCAGGTGCGCCCTTGCTTGGAACCAGAAGGGAGCATGTCAAAGATGCAAGTGTAGCATCCTTCGTCCCTATAGCTGACCCTCTGGATGGTGACGGCCGAGGTGTCCTTTGAGGACGGGGTGAGCTCCACGTGCTGCTGTCCGCTCACACTGTCCCTGTTGCCCGGCTGGTAGGTCAGCAGCGTCTGGTTCTGGACGTCCAGCCAGCGCACCTGTCTCACAGATTCACCTCTGTCCCTTGAAAGGGCGCAGTTTAATGTGAACGGCTTCCCAACGGTGGCTTGAGTACGCTCCGGGGCTGTTACCTTACCTTGGACACAAACATAATCAATCATTGTATCGACTAGTGCACATGCGTGATAGTGAGTTGAATACAAAAGATTTACCCTCTAGTATCCCCATCACCAACAGGAGGACGCACACGTGCAAACATTTCCTACAGGATACCAGCATCATCATTATCGCCTTCGTCTCTGCTCATGTAAGACAAGAGGGAGATCTGGTGAGGAGAAATCAAACTTTAATTACGGCCTTCGTCTCTGCTCATGTAAGACAAGAGGGAGATCTGGTGAGGAGAAATCAAACTTTAATTACTGTGCTGACCACAATATAAGACTGTTTTTTTCTTAGTAAGTCGTGTTGTACTAGATTTATACATGCAAACCAACAGATGAGCGAGTCAGAGCTTTTCTTCCTGTCACACACAAACCAGTAAGCAGTTGAAAACGTGATTTGAAATGAAAAGACATCTCGAATTGTTTTAAAATGATGACTACATTTCGTTAAACAAAATCTGGTCCAAAAAAGAGAGGTCAATTTACATTCGGGGTCGTCGTACATCCTCCTAAAAATGAGCAAATGCCAAACACAAATAGAGGTGAATCTGATATTTTGTAAGAAGATGACGTGTTAAATTTTGCATTAAATTATGCCGATGTCCATTGCACTGGATATTTGTTTTCGGTATTTTTCTTTTTGTCAGATGTATGCCAAGCATAGATGTCCACTGTAGAGGTAGATCAGGTCAAGGTCAGATTTGACTGAAGATAATACTTGTTAAAAATGCCACAAACTATGTAAACGTCCACTGCAGAGGACATTCGTTTTTGGTCTATTCTAAACCACAACTCTACAATTTTTATTGTCAGAGTTACACGTTTTTGGAGAAACAATAGTCTTGTTATGCAAAAACACAAAGGTCTTTTGTAAGAAGTCGGTTTGTTGGTTGAAGTTTATTTCAAACATGTATATAGTTTCAGTATAATACATTGTATATTTTACATGTTTATAATTTTCTTTACAACATGTCCAAAAAGCAGTGATGGGCAAGCTACTTGGAAAATGTAGTAAGCTACACAACAATCTACACGGCAAAAGTAGCTTGCTACATTAAAATTACATTTAACGGCATTTATATCTGTAGACCCACATGTATAATATCAATGTTAATGTAACTGAGAGTGTACAAATGGACCCACTAACAACTACCTCTAGCATTTTAATTTGCCTTTTCTTTATTATTCATTTTCTCTACCTACAGTAAAAATAACAGCATCTATCTTTATATTGACACAAACATTAAAGGACTTGTGTGTTGTGGTGTGGTCACAGTTGGTAATGGTGATGTGCATTAAAACTGTTCATGAACTCAACTCACCTTAATGTGTGTTCCTAAATTTTTGTTGGATGTCTTGGATGAATACAGCAGTTATGATTTTGGTTTTCATTATCATGTATTTTATTTGACAGGGACTGCACAATTAAACACTGCTACCAATAGGTAACCGAAGTCAAAGTACATAAGATTTCTAGCCACAGGCTAATTTGCAACCCTTATCCCTGGTTAGGCTTTTAAAAAAAGATGAGAAGTGTAAACCACATACAAAAGGATTAAGACAAGTACAAAAATAAAAACACATTGAAAATAATTGGCCTCATTTGTCCATACTACACCCACTTCTAGTGCTCACACTTTTCCTTAAGCCACTTTTTCAGAGTAAACAACTAAAAACCAAAGGTTTTGAGCATTGTTTTCTCTAAACTCATACAGTTGTCTAATAATGGCCGAGTACACACATTATTGTGGGTTTCCTGGACGTCGTCTTCATCACTAAAGGAAAAATCTTATCTGTGGGAGAGAATCCTGCTGCCATTTTCAAGTATATGGTAAATGGGTTGTACATATATAGCGCTTTTCTACCTTCAAGGTACTCAAAGCGCTTTGACACTATTTCCACATTCACCCATTCACACACACATTCACACACACTGATGGCGGGAGCTGCCATGCAAGGCGCTAACCACAACCCATCAGGAGCAAGGGTGAAGTGTCTTGCTCAAGGACACAACGGATGTGATGAAGTTGGTCGAAGGTGGGGATCGAACCAGGAACCCTCAGGTTGCTGGCACAACCACTCTCTCAACCGCGCCACGACGTCCCCGTATGTAAATAAGTATGGTTATTTTTTTTTCTTTGAGTTGTCATGTGACATGAGTGCGTGATTGTTCTGATTTTGTTTAAGAGTTTCGATGACCCGCCTTATCTTGCCTCTGATTGGCCAGTCCGTATTGTTTTGCCCAAACCTCAACCAATTGTGACTCATCATACAAACGCTAACCAATCTTAATGTATTTTCTCCGTATGGATGTTGTCATTCATCCAGGTCATTGTATTTTCTCTGTATTTTTTTGGCCTGGATTAGCTGTGCGTTATTGTAGCTTGTAGCTTTGATGAAAGCTACAGGCTACACGGGTCTAAAAATAGCTAAGCTCCAAGAAAAGCTACTCTTTCAAAAAGTAGCTAAGCTACCACAAAGCTACTGGGAAATGTAGTTAAGCTACGTAGTTTAGCTACATGTAGCCTGATATTGCCCATTACTGCCGAAAAGGAGTATAGGAAGAAGTGACTGGAAGGTCGTGAGTTCAAACCCCGGCCGAGTCATACCAAAGACTATAAAAATGAGACCCATTGCCTCCCTGCTTTGTACTCAGCATCAAGGGTTGGAATTGGGGGTTAAATCACCAAAATGATTCCTGAGCACGGCCACCCCTGATGCTCACTGCTCCCCTCACCTCCAAGGGGGTGAACATGATGATGGGTCAAATGCAGAGGATAATTTCAGCACACCTAGTGTGTGTGTGACTATCGTTTGGACTTTAACTTTAAGAAAAGCTTAAAATTGCATTAAATTATGCAAACGCCCACTGCGGTGTACATTTGTTTAAATAGCCCTGTTATACCAAGCACAAATGCCCACTGTATTTAAGGTCTTTTGTAAAAGAAATGACAGTAGTTAAAAATGGCATCAAACTATTAAAAGAGGACATTTGTTTTTTATCTATTCTTAACGATGACTACTGCCATTTTTTTTCGTCAGGGTTTCAGATTTTTGGAAAAGAAATAGCCTTGTTATGCAAAACACAAACGTCCATTGAAGAAGTAGATTAGGTTTTTGTAAGAAGATAACACTTGTTAAAATTTTTACCAAAATATGTAAACCGTCTACTGCAGAGGACATTAGTTTTTGTTTTTTTGTAAACCAGGGGTCCCCGAACTTTTTGATTCGGGGGCCGCATTGGGTTAAAATAATTTGGCCAGGGCCCGGGCTGTATATGTATATATATCATTCCTTGCGCACTTACCGCACGCTCGCCCGACACTGCGGCGCGATGATGTCACGTTATCGATGAGAAAATGCATTTTTAGACAATATGATTTGCCTCAGTGTCTAAGACAGATTTTTAAAAATTATAACAAAAATTTGAGACTTCCCGCAGGCTGGATTTTGGACGCAGGCAGGCCGTATTCGGCCCGCGGGCCGTAGTTTGGAGACCCCTGTTCTAAACTACTACTTCTGTTTCTTGAGTTACAGATTTTTGGAGAAAACATAGCCTTATTATGCAAAACACAAACATCCACTGTGGAGGTATATCAGGTCTTTTGTAAGAAGATGACACTTGTTAAAAACTGCATTAAATTATACAAACATCCACTGTAGTGGATATTTGTTTTTTGTCTTTTTTTTTTGTCAGATTTACTCATTAAAAAAAAAGAAAATAGTCCCGTTATGCCAAGCACAAATGTCCACTGTAAACGTATAACAGGTATTTTGTAAGAATATGACACTAGTTAAAAATTGCATTAAACTATTTAAACGTTCACGAGAGGGGACATTTGTTTTTGATTTTTTCTCAACTACTTCTACAATTTCGTTTGTCAGAATTACACATTTTCCGAGGAAATAATAACCCTGTTATGCCAAGTAAAATCATCCACTGTAGAGGTAGATTAGGTTTTTGTAAGAAGATAACACTTGTTAAGCATTGCACCAAACTATGTAAACGTAAACATATCTATTTTTGCTGTATTCTAAACTCCTACTACTGCTTTTTTTTGTCAAAGTTACACATTTTCAGAAAAAAAAGTAGCCTTGTTATGCAAAACACAGACGTCCATTGCTAGAAGGATGCTGATTTTCCCGGAAAATATTCTGGTCAATACTTTGTGTTAAACATGAACTCCATATTTTACAGAGATGTGCGACGTGTTGGTAAAGTTTTGTTACGCATTTTAACCATTTTATAACTTATCTATAAACTCTTCATATGTAGAGGCAGATCAAAACACACAAAACACATGTATCTCCAAATCTTGTGAGTTATTTTCTTTTCATTCAAAACAAATATAAATGACATTATTGTCCAACTAAAACTTGGGATTTTGTGTTTTCTTTTATTAATTAAAGATGCCTAAAGTATGTACAGTGACAATATAAGTTATACATAGCTATTACGTCATGGTAATACATTTAAATAGGAAGATGTATATTTATGTATGTATGTACCCTGTAATGTCTCCCTGTGGATCCCAAACTTAAATTCAGGTAACATTATAGCATCAACATTGTACTGATTTAGGTCTAAAAGTGTAGTAAAAGTTCCAAAAGTTCAGTTCAAAGGATCCAACAAACCCTAAAATTCAGCACAATGCAACATCTGCGCAAGAAAAATAACTCCCTCCAAAGTGGTCAAGCCACTAAACTAAAACACAGCATTTACACGCTAATTATATATGCTTTCATGCAGGAAATACTTTTAAAATCCTCAAAACAAGGCACTTACCTTTCCTTGTCACCAGATGCTGGGTGGTGTTCTACCTCAGCAACATATCCCAAGTCACTGTGGCTTCCTAATATCACTTTTAAAGAACAAGAAAGAGATTTTTTTTAAACTCCTGAGTGTTTTCAATTGTGCAACCAAATGTGCACCAGCAGGGTGAAGCTCCAGATTGCACTGATGAGGAGCACAGACAGAAGGGTAGATGTGGGAGGAGAGGAAAGGTCATTGTGAAGCATATGGATTGGACTCACAGCGCCCTCTAGCGTGCTGGTGTTGAAAAACAGTATATGAGAGCAGGAGAAAAGTCTATTTAATTTGCTGCTCTTGTACACAAGAATGCGACGTATTGTTTTGATCGCTGTTTGGTTAGCAAGCAAAACACAATTTTTGGAATTATTTAGTAATCACTTTTTACTGTTACTGTCTACTTGCATCGGTGGGGCAGGCGGTGCAGCTGGGCAAAGAGATGACGCTTGAGTGGAACATAGATGTTTGGCCTTGGCGAAGGTCTTACTGTATACCGTTGCAGAAGCGCCAATAAACTGTCTCTATTCAATCAATAATGACATTTAAAAATCAATTAATTGATGGCAATTAATTGATTCAAAGCAAATAACCGCCAATATCTCTGATTAGCACCAAAAAACATTGGGCCCCATTCAGCAATAAGTTCCTATCTTTTCCTCTTATCTTTCTTCCTAAGTGATTTCCTAAGAGGAGTCCATTGAAATTTATGACGTGTTCCTAAACGCCCAAATTGTTCCCAGCTGCTGTTCTTAAGTTTCTGAATGCCAAATGGTTAGCGCGTATGTGTCTATCATAATTTGCATATAAACACGCCCTTATTTCCACAATATGTATATGTAAACGCCCTTAATTTCGTAATTTGCATAGGTTAAACGCCCTTATAATTCCCCATAAAAGGGCACAATTCCGGCGGAAAAGCCGAACATCAAACACGGAAAAAACACAGATTATAGAAGAGAAATTCATATTATCCCGCGGGGGAAATACATAATGTCAAAACGTAAATTTAAGAAAGGGGTGACAGCTCTCGGTAGCCTAAAGCGTACAAATAAATATTCGTCACTTCGGGCAAATAGGTCTACATGGTCGTGAAATATGCGCTCCCTGCCCAGGCCACGATCTGCGGCATCTTGCAGTAGCAGCAAAAGCATTGCCATTGTGTGTGTGTGTGTGTGTGTGTGTGTGTGTGTGTGTGTGTGTGTGTGTGTGTGTGTGTGTGTGTGCGTGTGCGTGTGTACGCACACAGTATTTTGAAATGTCTATATATTGCTCATTTTGCTATATGTCTGTCTGTCTGTCTTATCTCTATCCATCTATCCATCCATCCATGATATTCATTTAACATTAGACAATAGAAGTAGGGAAACTTTTCACACTTAAGAACAAATAGGCCACCCTAAGATTGCTCTGTAGCACTCGTAGATTTTGTTCTTACCTACGAACAAATCCCAGCTAAGAAAACATTGGTGAATACAAACATCTGCTTAAAAACTTCGTAAATGTTCCTAAGAACAAAATGTGTTCTTAAGAACTGTTGCTGAATGGGGTCCATTGCCATTAACAGCTGTGGCTGTTGGCAAACTTCTCATGTAGTTTTTATTTCTTTTAATTAGTGCCACAAAATGGTAGTAGCTGCATTTAAAGTAGCAGTATCCAGCAACTTTCTTTACCTCTGCATGCGCTTTAAAACTAATGTGTTGTTTGGAATAATCGCTTCAGTGGTATTACTGCTTTTTATCGCTCACGATTAATTCATGAATTAATTCACGTTTATTTTTATGGTAATTTTATTTTTATTCATGATTTTATTCGAGGGCCTTGTACCCCTGGTGAGGAATAGGCCATCAACAACTCCCCGGCCTCGTCCTGTGTCCTGGGCGATCCTTTTTAAATGTGCTCTATAAATAAAGTTGATTTGATTTGATTTGATTCTAGCTCCCTCCAGGTGTGACTGATCTGCTTGGCGTCAGCCTCCAGGTCCCTTCTCCACATGTTCCTTGGTCTTCCTTGTTTCCTCTTCCCCTGGGGATTCTAGGTCAGGGCCTGTGGCTGGTGATGTTGGATGTTGGTTTCTTCAGGGCATGGCCGATCCAACCCGATCTTCTCCTCCTGCTGACTTCCTCCAATGGTGCATGGTTTGTTCGTTGCCAGAGATCTGTGTTGCAGATGGTTTCCGGCCAGTGCATCTTAAAGATTCTTCTCAGACAGGTATTGATGAATGTCTGTACACTCTTGGTGGTTTTTGTTGATCACCATGTTTCAGCTCTGTACAGCAGGACAGACTTGATGTTCGAGTTGAACAGGCAAATCTTTGTGTGCATTGTGATTAGGTGGGATCTCCAGATGTTCTTGAGGGTGATGAAGGATGCCCTTGCCTTTCCAATGCGGGTTCTCACGTCCATGTCCGGTTCTCCCTGTTGGTCCACCACATTGCCTGGATACGTGAAGGTCTCCACTTCCTTAGGTTGTTTGTGCCAAACTTCACTGGCTCTGTGTTGGTAGAGTAGATCTTCAGGATCTTGGTCTTCGGGGGTGGATGTGGAGGCCAACTTGGGAAGTTAAAGAAGGCTAGAGTTGACGTTTTGTCGTGCGAGAGTAGGGCAAGGTCGTTGGCTAAGTCCAGGTCATCCAGCTGTAACCAGAGGGTCCACTGGATGCCGTTCTTTTTTCCGTCCGTCGTCTGCTTCATCAACCAGTCGATGGCGAGGAGGAACAGAAACGGCAATAAGAGACATTCTTGACACCAGACTTTATGTCAAAGCGTCTGGTCAGCTCCGTAGACGACCTGGCAGACATTCATTCCCTTGTAGGATTTCTGGATGAGTGGGGTCAGTTTGGCTGGGATTCCATAACGTTTTCACAACGTGTCGCGATGGAGGCTGTCAAACGCCTTGAGGAAAGCCACAAAGTTGACGTACAGAGGGGAGTTCCACACACCTTGCTTAAATGCACACCCACGTAATTTCACGATGAGTGTAACTGTAATAAATATAACCCCAAGGATGGATCTGTGTGGTCTTATAAGTTGACGACCTAACTGCATTGCACCTTGCACTGCAAACATAGTTGACTTGTTTAAGATTTAAAAAGCATGTTTTGATAAAAGACTTCCCTGCTGTGAGATGTTACATGTTGGTAGTAGACAACCTCTTGTGTAAATAAAAACTAATGTTTTCACATCTTTATGTGTACTATAAAAGATACAGTACTGATAAGAAGAGTACGGATGAATACCGGTATTGATAAGGAATATTGATATTGGTATCAATATCGATAAATTCCTAACGATATACATCCCTAATGCCTGTATTGTTTCTTGACGTGTAAAAATTAATACTGGAGAGGATCTAGACTATCACAATAAATAGGCATATTTCATGTTTTTCGCCATCTAATAGCGAGAATGGACTTTATTTAAAACCAATACCTTCTCCTGCTTTCAATTAGGTAAACAAACGATACAATTATAGTATTTACGGTATGTTCTTCATTTGTTGATAGTTAGTGTCCGGATGGCGTGCACGCCTTCGATGACACAGCACAGGTGCTTATTGGTGCCATTTTTCATAACGGGGGCGTGTTTCACCAGCAGGGGGTTGTAAGGTCCATTGTGGGTGTCAGGGTTCATGGTCTTGGCGTCCATGAATTGATAGGTGAGGAGATGCAGCTGCTGGTTAACCTCTTTCAGGTTCCTATTGTGCTGCATCAAAGACTCCTGGTGGAGTTGTGCACTGTTGTAGCGCTTCTTCAGTTCGGGGAACTCTAACATGTCCGACGGCTCCACTGCCTCCGTTTTGGACTCTTTAGCAAGTTCTTTAGCATCCACCAGTTCGTTTTGCTGGCTCTCCAAATGGCGGCACATCTCGGCCAGCTTCAGGACCCTAGTTCCCTGGGCGATGATCGTCCTCAGGCTCTTTGCGGCGCCGTTGCTGCGGATGCTGATCTCATTCATCATAGTCTGGACCGGCACGCGATTCTGAGCCATCTGGCTGAGGAGCATGTGGATTTTGGCCTTGGCGTTGTTCCTGGCGGACGTCAGCTTGGCCGTCATGGCCGAGTTGCTCTTCTCGGTGGCCTCCAGCCGGGACTGCGTCTCGATGATGGTGTTGTACAGCGCCACGCTCTTCTTGGACGTGTTGACTGAGATTTGTTTTTTCTCCTCCATGTACTCCACGTTCTCCTTCTCTATGAGGTAGCGCTTTTCTGCCTTTTGATTTTTGAGGACCTTCACGTTCTGATCCAAGAAACACTCCTCCACCTCAAAGTCCTTGGTTTTCTCGTACACCGCGTGACCCTCCATGGGCTCGCTGTACAGTCTGTGGATGGTCGCTAAGGCCTGCTGATGGTGTCGCTCCAAGTGGACTAATGTGTTCTCAAAACCCACTCGAGACTGCAGGAAGTACACTGCCATCGTTTTGCTTATGCACTCCAGCTTGCCGTCAAAGACCTCCTGGCCCATGTCCCACTGTTGCAGCAAGAACTTGACCCTTTTTTCCTGCAAGGCGCGCAGACGCTCCACCTTCTCTCGATGAACACGCCACACTTGGTACGAGAGGCGCTCTGCATCCTGCACGCCACATGAAAACCTCTCCACAGCGCGGTTTAGGTCCTGATCTCGCCGCTCGAATGTCTGCCGAAGAGCCCCAATTTCCTCCTTGAGCTGGACACACCTATTGCGGCGCAGATTGACACGATAGATGTCGTTCAGCTTCACGGAGTTCACCACCGTGTTGGCGTCCTCCTTTTTCAGCTTATCTCTCAAGATCTGGGGACGGAGACTCGGGTCGTCTCCTGCGCCTTTGCCCTTCTTTCCTTTACCTTTTCTGGGCATCTTGACTTGCTCAGTTTGCGCGCAACGATTTCACAATTTTAGATCAAATGTGCTGGTGCAAGGAGGGGGATCAATATTTTGATTACATTGAGAGAAGTACAAAGATGACATCACTGACTGTCACTGTCACACTATGCATGATGCATTAGAGAGAATGATGTCATTATGTTTCCTTTGGAACTATGGCCTATTTCTTACAACATTTCTAGTACATTGTAGTGTCATTAACACAACAATAACAACTTCAATATGGAAGTAATTTAAAAGAGTTTTGATTTGTTTACATTACTTGTTACATTTTAAATACAGTTGTCCTTCCCTACATCACGTTTCGAATTTTGTAGCTTTTTAAAGCATATTTTAAATGCATTTTTGGGCAAAATTAAGCATTTTTAAGCACACAAATGGCTTTAAGAGTGAAAAATGTTAATACCACAGTGGCACTGACCACTAGAAGAAACCATACCAAACCAATCAGAGTGCAATGTTCAGTATCATGGACACTGATTGGCTCAGCCTGAGGCAGCAATACTATATTGGATTAAAAGAGTTTAACTATGTGGGTGTCATTTCATGTCTAGGGCACTCATTGTTAAAACATATTTAGAATGTCCTAAACAGTTTTAGTTTTATGTTGAAGGTATGAGAGGAGCCAGATGAGGTGGTTCGGGCATCTGGTCAGGATGCCACCCGAACGCCTCCCTAGGGAGGTGTTTCTGGCACGTCCGACCGGTAGGAGGCCAGGGGGAAGACCCAGGACACGTTGGGAAGACTGTGTCTCCCGGCTGGCCTGGGAATGCCTCGGGATCCCCCGGGAGGAGCTGGACGAAGTGGCTGGGGAGAGGGAAGTCTGGGTTTCCCTGCTTAGGCTGCTACCCCCACGACCCGACTTCGGATGGATGGATAATTCCTTCTTTACGGAAATTAATTCACCATGGTCAGGCCCGGAGCCAAATAACAGCGATAAACGAGGGAATTATGTATTTACATATTTTTAATAGCACCAAAACCTTTGGTGCCTTCACTTGAAGGAATATCTTTATAACCAAGTAAATTAGAACTGTTGAAAACACCATACTTGTATGTCATACATATCAACATTAAAATAAAAACACTTTCCAAAGACATTTAATATGCTACTTCCGCAAAAGTACAGTACCGTTTCAATATGGCCGCTATTTACAAGCAATGGATTGAGATTGAGACAGAAAGACAGAACTCGTGCTCGTATTTTCAGTTTTTCAACTATTTTTCGATTTCACTTAAGATATGCATATAATGTATCATACATACGTATATAACAATTGCCATATCAAATAATATATTACAAATTAGTTGAAACAAGACATATTTTGTGGGGTAACGTAAATATTACGTCATCAATTTGCGACGGAAGTGACCGTCATATCGATGACGTAATTTGTAAACGACCGTCGCAACTTTACGCATTAATAACAAGAATAGCAAACATTGCGTTGATCATTTATTAATATGACTAAAACAAGCTTTGTGTTCCAGTATGCTCTAAAATCCTACACTATTGCACATTGATTGTTTTAGTGGCTGTTTTAATACACAACGCGTCATGTCGTTTCTGGTGGATTCTGTCATCATGTTCACCTCTCAGGTACTGTGAGAAGCTGTTGTTTTTTTAAATTGACATGGTCTTACTAGTTATGCTTTTTAGTTCAACTTTGCTATTATGGGTTACAATAAAAAGTAAACGCACGAACTAAATACAACATACTAGTCGTGTATCTATGAAGGCATGTCCACGACGTTAGTAGTGCTGTGTACATTAATATTTTGTCAATTTGCAGGTGCTATTCTTTGGATTTGGATGGCTATTCTTTATGCGGCGGCTTTTCAAAGACTACGAGGTACAACCAAACCTAACCCCCCCACCCCCTCCACACCCCGAATTATAAATAATGCAAATAATTAAATGTATACACCCTGATGATTATCTTGTGTGGTGACTGTATCATGAATCAATGGTGTGGACCCCGACTTAAACAAGTTGAAAAACTTATTCGGGTGTTACCATTTAGTGGTCAATTGTACGGAATATATACTTCACTGTGCTGCAACCTACTAATAAAAGTCTCAATCAATCAATCAATACTGCGATGACACATGTTATGTTTTACTAGTCTTTATTATCATTAATAAACTGTCAGCTTTCATTTCTATTAAAGGTGTGTTTTCTTTTTTTTACAGGTGCGTCAGTATGTGGTCCAGGTGGTCTTCTCCATCACCTTTGCTTTTTCATGTACTATGTTTGAGCTCATCATCTTTGAGATACTGGGTGCCTTAAGTAGCAGGTATGCACACGATCTTGCTTGGTATTATCCATCCATCCATTTCCTACCGCTTGTCCGACCCCTGGAGCTTAACTAGAATATATTAAATTACCTTCATTGTCTGCTCTAAGTTCCAGGTACTTTCACTGGAAGCTGAACCTTCATGTGATTCTGCTGGTTCTCATTTTTGTGGTGCCTTTTTATATTGGGTATTTTGTCGTGAGCAACATACGCCTGTGTGAGTAAAGACACTGACGCAACTTGACTGGGTTTATGTATACACACCAGTATTGAACAAAAAGCTGTTTGCTTTGTGTACTGTAGTGCAGAGACAGAAGTTGCTTTTTGCATGCATGGTGTGGTTTACCTTCATGTATTTCTTCTGGAAGTTGGGCGACCCATTTCCCATTCTTAGTCCAAAACACGGTAAGTCAGCGTCATCACTCCTGCTTGCATGCAAACAGTAAAACCACAGCACATGTATTTATGTTATCATGTTCTCTTCAGGCATTCTCTCTATCGAGCAGCTAATCAGTCGTGTCGGTGTGATTGGAGTCACGCTCATGGCTCTCTTGTCTGGCTTTGGTGCCGTCAACTGTCCCTACACGTACATGTCATACTTCCTCAGGTCAGCACAGCTTTGAGTTTGCAGTTTGCTCATAGATATGTTTAGTTGGCAGAATGGAGCCGGATCTTTATATTTAGATGATGTAAACCACTTTGTTGTTTTCTACTGTGTATTATTATCATCACATTTTGTATTTGTCAATGTTTTTATCTCGCAGCGGTTAGCCAAGGCCCAAGTTATGATTTTTTTAAATCACTATTAATTGTATTTTTCATTATTTATTTTATGTTGCAGTTATTCATTGTACCCGTGGGGTCTTTAAAAGTCTAAAATCATATCATTTAAATTTAACACTTTAATTAGTCTTAAATTCTATTGAAATTTAGGAAAGTCTTAAAAATGACTACGAAAGGTTGGATATCTGAGACAATTCCGTGTCAATAGATGTCAATAGATCGACTTGTACTTTCTGGTCAGTATGGCTGTGTAACGGATGTATAATTTTTTTTATTATGGTCTTTACAAAGTGATTAAAACGTTGAAATTTTAACTTTTTGAAACCTGCGTAGACTTTTGTATTGCAAAAAATAAATAAATATATATATATGTATTTGTTACTACTATACATACAACAATTATACATATTAATACACTATCGATTATATATAACCATTAACAGTCTTTTTTATATTTCAATTTTTGCATGTTTAATATTGTATAGTGTTATTTCACGTTTATTTTTTCACAGGTATTAGTATTACATGCCTACTTATATTTCTTTAAGATTACATTTTTCATGTGTTTTATAATTTATTGATTTCATCAATATGTATCTGACTTGGTTTCTACTTGTATTCTTGTTTTATTTTTTTAGATGTGTATTTTTTTATATTAGATATCGTTAAGCTACTATTTGTATTTCTATTACTACCAGTACTATTAGTCAAGTATTGTTTTATTATGTGTATCTGATTTTGCAGTTCTTTTTGACCTCTTACAGGAATGTAACAGACAGTGACATCCTCGCTTTGGAGAGGCGGTTGCTCCAAACTATGGACATGATTGTTAGCAAGAAAAAGCGGTAGGTTAAAAAAGTGTAAAAGTTTATAAGACATGTAAAAACATGTTTGTACCCGTGTAGCATCGCAATGACACGGAGACAGATGTACCAACGTGGAGAAGACCAGAACAAACAGACAGGATTGTGGGGCATGATCAAGAGCGTCACTTCGCCGCAAACGGGCAGCGAAAGTATTTTTCATTTAAATGTCCACTTCTGTGCTTAATTAGGAAAAAAACATGACTTACATGTTTGTCTGTCTTGTCTCTCTCGGTGCAGACCTGTCTCTCATCCAGCAGGAGGTGGACGCTCTGGAGGAGCTCAGTCGACAACTTTTTCTGGAGACGGTAGACCTGCAAGCCACCAAGGTAACATGAACACAGTCATTATTCAAAATTGAACAGTTAACTTTATTTGTACATTTTGCTGCAAGTAATGACTCACTTTCTTTTCAGGAGCGTATCGAATACTCCAAGACGTTCCAGGGAAAGTACTTCAACTTCCTTGGCTACTTCTTCTCCATCTATTGTGTGTGGAAGATTTTTATGGTGAGGACACACACACACACACACACACACACACACACACACACACACACACACACACACACAAGCAAGCTTAGAGTTAATGAATTATCACTATTAACAACTCTAATAGTACAAAATGTGTTCTATCCATCATAGGCCACCATAAACATTGTGTTTGACCGTGTGGGGAAGACAGATCCTGTGACCAGAGGCATTGAAATAACAGTCAACTACTTGGGCATCCAGTTTGATGTAAGACCACATGAAACTCACACTTATACACACACGTTATAAAAAACTACATGGATAAATATAAAAAAACATTCCACCCCAATCAGTGCCATTTACATGTTCTAACTGTTTCAAAAATGAACTTACATTTCTAATTGTACATATTTGTTGGAGAAATTAAGCATTTTCAAGCATGAAAATAGCTAACTGAACTAAATATATTAATACTACAGTAGGATTGGCCACTAGATGAGACCTAACCAATCAGAGTGCGAGGTTCATTATCATGGCCACTGATTGGTTTAGCCTACGACAGCATCACTACACTGGATTAAAGGAATGTAACCATTTTATATAGGTGTAATTTTATGTCTAGAGGACATAAAAATATATTTAGAAGGTCGTAAACTGTAAGCTAATATTCTATGTATAATAAATCATTCCTACTTGGCAGAAACTCATTTTCCACGGTCAGGCCGGGAACCGATTAACAGCTATACTACTACTACTATTTAAAATGTGTATCGGGCCTATCTTAGGCAACCTATTTTAATTTTTGTTCAAGGTTCCTATGGTGAACATGACTCATTTTAGTAACGTAGGTAAGTTTTTTAGCATATAATTAGCAAATACGTTAAAATTATTATTTTTCATGTTGAAGTATAGGCTCCAGCCACAGCCCGCGATCCCGAGAGGGACAAGCGGTAGAAGGTGGATGGAAGTATAATCTTCGAGACTGGGGGCAGGCAACAAATGCAGTTTAAATACATTTGTTAAATTGTATTAATTAAATATGCAATCAGGGCAATGTCGAAGACACTTTGCTTAAAGAGGATCTATTATGCAAAACCAAATGCCCCATCCATCCATTTTCTACCGCTTATTCCCTTTGAGGTCGCGGGGGGCGCTGGAGCCTATCTCAGCTACAATCGGGCGGAAGGCGGGGTACACCCTGGACAAGTCGCCACCTCATCGCAGGGGCAAAACCAAATGTTTCTTACCTATTTGTACCTGTGTATTTGGGATCTGCATAAGTCCTGAAAATTTGAAATAAAATCATGGAGGCATTGCGGAGATATTCATAAAATAATCTTGCTTTTCTTCAGACTTTCTCAAAACGAGCCGCTTAGAATTTGTCCAATTTGTGGTGTTTTACCCCATTTGTGAAGTCAGTATGGAATAAATGTACCTACAGATCTTTGCGCAAGTCGGCCACTGTAGTCTGACGCTGTAGTTACGAAGTTCCTTCTTTTTCTCTATCCTTTTGATGTGGGGCAGACTGGCTCGTACATGCACATGCATCCTCCACTGTTTCCTAATACAAAGTAACGTACAGTTCTAACTTAAATCTGTCAGTAGACTCGCTATGGAAGCGCTAAAAACTACAACATGATTGACGGAAAGAAGACGCAGTTGAATTGGAAGCACGTAAATAAAACCGCCCACAAAACGGCGTATCCTTAAGAGACACTCACAAAGCGGCTTGAAGATGGTCTGTAAAACATAATCTATACAACATTTTGCCCAAATAACCACCATTACATGTTTTATAGCCCACAAGGAAGTGTTTTAAATGTAGAAAAAAATCAGAATATGATCTCTTTCAGAAAAACTAAGTTAATTATAGTTAATTTTATCATGCATTTATACCGTATTTTCCGAACTATAGAATGCACCGATATGTAATCCACACCCACTAAATTTTAGAAGAATAACAAAATTGTTCATATACTAGCCACACCGGACTACAAGCAAAACATATGTACGTTGTGAAATTAGTTATCCATCCATCCATTTTCTACCGCTGGTTCCTCTCGGGGGCGCGGAGCCTATCCCAGCTGCACTCAGGCGGAAGGCGGGGTACACTTTGGACAAGTAGCCACCTCATCACAGGGCCAACGCAGATAGACAACATTCACACTCACGTTCACACTCACGAGCCAATTTAGTGTTGCCAATCAACCTATCCACAGGTGCATGTCTTTGGACCTTCTTATGGTGAGGTACCCTGTTCCACTGTCTTGCTGTGTGAAATGAGTTATTTACACAGAAAAATTTTGTAAATGTACCTTATTGATTCCAAACGGTGCCTGTAACACGGCATTAAAACGGCTGATCAAACAAAACAGAAGTCATCGTCATGGACTCACCAGCTGCAAATGCTAGCTCTCTAATCAGCTAAACAGACTCAATAACTCCACGGTGGCATTGTGGTGAATTTACTGAGGAATTTGTAAAACTGAAACAATACAAAAGGAATGCCATTGTAAGTTAATAATACTAACACAGACAGTTGTAAACATCTTAGCATATTAGCTAATGCTAACAATGCCAGCTTGATTACATTACATACATACTATACATTACCTTTTGCACTATATTAATTTATATTATTATGTGTTGTCAACTTTGTACTTTTTTATGTCATTGCCTGAAATAAATAAATAAATGAAAAAAATAATGAAATTCCGATAACACATACAGATATGCATGAAAACACTTCTATAAAACTGGTGGCGGTTTAGTAAGTATGAGTTGTTTTAGGTACGTTGTAAAACTTACAAACGTTGCTTGGAGTGTTGAATGAAGAAACCATAGAAGTAGAAACACTATGGATGACTCGAAAACAGAACAACACTTGTACTTTCAGTTTACAGCACTATCCATCCATCCATCCATTTTCTACCGCTTGTCCCTTTCGGGGTCGCGGTGGGTCGCTGGAGCCTATCTCAGCTGCATTCGGGCGGAAGGCTGGGTACACTCTAGACAAGTCGCCACCTCATCGCAGGGCCAACACAGATAGACAGACAACATTCACACACTAGGGCCAATATCCCCAGGTGCATGTCTTTGGAGGTGGGAGGAAGCCGGAGTATCCGGAGGGAACCCACGCAGTCACGGGGAGAACATGCAAACTCCACACAGAAAGATCCCGAGCGCAGGATCGAACTAAACAGAAGAAAATACTGACATTCACCCAGCAGCACCTGCACTGAGCAAACTAGTCCATAAGATGGCGCCATAGCACAAACTTTAACACAACTTTTCAGTCTCACTGACAGTGTTTTATTCAAACTATTGTAGGTGTATATTAGCATACATTTCAAGTTATTCTTTTCGACTTTCAGGTGAAGTTTTGGTCCCAGCACATCTCCTTCATCCTGGTGGGCATCATTATCGTGACGTCCATAAGAGGCCTTCTCATCACTCTCACAAAGGTATAAGGATGACAAAATGGCGACCGGCGTTTGTTGTGTTTTATTGACACGTCTTCCTTCGTAGTTCTTCTACGCCATATCCAGCAGCAAGTCTTCCAACGTCATTGTGCTGGTACTGGCTCAAATCATGGTGAGATTACGCGTTCTTCCACTTCAAGGCAGCGTCGTAAACGTTGCGACTTTTGTCCTCGTCAGGGCATGTACTTTGTGTCGTCGGTGCTGCTGATGCGCATGAGTATGCCGCTGGAGTACCGCTCCATTGTCACGGAGGTGCTGGGAGAGCTGCAGTTTAATTTCTACCACCGCTGGTTTGACGTCATCTTCCTGGTCAGTGCCCTATCCAGCATCCTCTTCCTCTACCTGGCCCACAAGCAGGCGCCAGAGAAACACATGGCCTTCTGAGACGCCCTCCACTGCTAGGCTTACATGCATTGTGGAATTAAAGCATCGCCAATATACATGTTTTCTATCTTTAATCATATTTGTATTCCAGTGCAGTGTTCCTGAATCAGAAACGACTGTCATGGGAAAGAAATGCAGAATAAAAGGTTTTATTTGTACTTTGTATTCATTTAATTTTTAATTTTTTTAATTTAGTCTAAACACACTGGAGCAAAACCGCTTTTTTATACGTAAATTTTGAAATCATGTAATTAATTTCACAATAAAAGCACTTTTTGTATTGAGGGCAAAATAAACATTCTTATTGTTTGCTGAAGTTATGTTTTTATTGTTTGGGGGATGTATTAATATTCAAAAGGATTTTTTCAGTAAAAGAGCAATTAATCAGATTAAACAAGTCTTTTCATGTCCTAAGGGGATACATTTATTATAGTATTAGGTATTTATTTTCTGTACCCCCATAAAAAGTCTATTAAACTATTAAATATATTTTCTCATGTGACAAAATGATAGAAATACAATTGGAATTAAGAGAAGTCAGTGTGTAGCTTGTTTTTTTCCAATAGCATGAATGGTAAGGGCTTAGTTTTTCACGCTATCTTGATGGGAATCGAACCCATGCCCTCTACTATGCATGTAGATGTACTATGTACTGAAAATGAGTGAACGCATGACAAGTATAGTGTAAATGGCTAGCAACACAAGCTGAGTACACCTCACAGTGAACATCCAATTTCTGGACATGCAGTCTGAGTAATCCTATAGTCATCTTCCATGTCACTGGTGGATTGTTACACATGTCCCTCAGTGAACCACAACTCACTAGGTGTCATGCAACCCCAGACCATGACACTACCATACTCGAAATTTTGCTACTCTCCTTGTGTTGCTCGACATTTAGACAATAATGTTTCTGTGTTGAAAGTAAAACTGCTATACATACTGTACACAGACTAGTCTTAAGTTATATCCAGTTTACTTTCTATAGTATTGTCCCTTAAGAGGAAATCATAAAATGCCTGTTCAAATGTGAGGGGTGTACTCATTTTTGTCAGATTTGGATTGGCTGTGCTCTTGACATTGTCAATTTTGTCATTGTCAATTATATTTGTTTTAATCTGCCCACAACATTAGGTACCCCGAATGACATCCATTAATAAAATAATACATAGAACCACAATAATAATAAAACATATTTTTTTGTGCTGCAACAGAGATGTACCGAATATTGGGACCAGCAGGTGTAAAATGAGGCAAAGCAGTTTCGATTCAGTTTGAGTGTTGTGCCCTCTTAAAGTCTGTCATCCAAACTACTTTGAGAACAAGATGAAGACACTGATGCGGTCTGCAAATAGAGAAAAATAAGCAATTATTAACGACAGGATTGAAAAGAAAAGTTGTGTGATTAAAGCCCTATTCTCCCAGGTGCTCATCTCCGCGGGTTCTGGCTGTGTGGCTTCTACTCCTTGATTTAAGTCTGTCATTGCGCGCCTTCTTCCAAGATGCACACACTGGGTGGAGAAACTCCTTAAATGTGGGCGTTCCCTGTGTAATCTGGTTTTTCACATATTCCTCGTGGATTTTAGTACTTTTTTCTTACACGCCTCTGAGGCTGGAATAAGTCTAGTGCCCTTGGAGGGTGAAACATTCAAGTTTGGATGCAGTCATCACAAGTAATAAAATGGTACAAGAAACTTCCAGAAAGTCATCAAATCTTTTCCGATCGTTCTAAAAGGGACACCTGGAATCATCCATTGAGATGAAGATAAAAGGACCATAATGCCACTCTGTATTAACTATCAAAAATCAAAATGCACATTGTGGAAGGTGGCTGCACGTATGTCTAGCCGTGTTTGAACATCCTGGTATTAACGGATGTGCAATGCATCTGGACAGTGATCACTGAACTACAATATGTAACTACTGTACTTAACAGAAAACACATATATAATGTAACATCTATCACTTGTTTCCATTGTTTTTTTGGATAATGTCAAACCGTCACGCTCGCTCGCGTAAGCACATAAACAGCTGTCTAAGCACTTCCGAAGTATCACAGCTTCACAAACATTTGTACTAAACACAACTCCTAACATCCCAAATACCAATATGGTGGTTATAATAACAGTTACACAAAGGGTTACCTATGGATTATTATTTACATCCAGCCCTGAGGAAGATGACGCGGTTGTGGCGTGCATACACACTACATCACCATGGCGACACACGTTCACGTGAGACGCACAACCTGGATGGATATGCCCTTTTCAAAGTTAAAGTGTTTTCTTATTTATGGATTTCAATGACATTCACAAGTGTGAGTAAAACTCTATGATTTTCACGCAATGTGGCGAAGTCCGCCTTCATTACGGACTTAATCACTTTTGCCTAACTTATGTGGGGTTGGGCGTGTCCTCAGGCTGGATGGGAGAATAAGAATAAAAGGAACATGCGTAACTTCAAGCACGTAAAAAAACACTGAAGCACAAACATGAGAATAGGGCCCTTTTTGCACAATTAGCAGTCACTTAGCTTTTATGTTGATTTTAATGTAGAGAAGTGCTTACTTTTGATTGAAAAGCTTGATTTTTAAGGACATTTTTCACTTTGGGTTAAAATATAAATGTTTACTGTGTGTACGTCCCTTAATAGAACACCTAAAAGCTGCTCACCCTTTCTTTAGTGGGAGTTTGCTGTGCCTCCTCTTGGTTGTGAACCTGCGCTTGTGACGTCTCCTGCACAAGGTCCCGTGTGATGGGGACCCCTTTATCCTTGACTTGATCGGAAACGCTCTTTGGGACCACCAGCAGCTCCAGAGAGCTTCCACTGCTGCGGATCATGGCAACCACATCCTCGTGGAGGCTCTTCTCCACATTCTTCCCATTGACCTCCACCACCATGTCGCCGTTCTCCAGATCGGCCTGGTCGGCGACTCCGCCCTTCACCACCTGAGATGAGCCGTGCCCTCTCATGTCACATCAGTTTGAAATTCAAGGATAGATAGATCTTGTCTTACCTCTGTAATGTACTGGCCAAACACACCCTGGATGCCGTTTAGGTGGAAGCCAAATCCAGCTGCTGTCTTCTCCATCTTACACAATTTAGTTTTGAGCTCCTCATTCTTGTCCATCTCCTCCTGAGCAGGTGTGGATGGTTTAACCAGGGCGGGTAAGGTAATTGCCTCGGAGTAACTAGGTGGGGAAAGAGAGTCCTTCTCCTCCTCCCAGAAAAGCATCGGTGACACTTTAGCCTGTGTGGGACACAGGCATATTTTATTCATCTTCTGCATTAAGCATATTACACTCACTTTACTACCGCAATAAGACCCTTGATATTTAAAAAAAAAAAAGGTTACACCTTTTTAATCAGGCTTTTTACTGATAATTTTAAACTCTTCTTGATTCCTTAGTACTTTTTTAGTTGTATTTATTGTTATTATTACTCCTATTATTCTTACTATTTTATGTGTTTTATTTATTTATTATTTATATTGACTTATATTTTAAAATCTATGATCTTTATATATATTTTTTTTACATGAAAGAAGTGGCGTTTTTCCTCAATCCTCAGTGCTGTGCCAGGTCTTGTTATTGTCAATAGTTTTGTGCATTTTTTTTTAAACTGGTGTAAAGTGCATTGTGTTGCAACCCTCCTATGCATGAAAAGTAATATACACTGTATATAAAGTTTGATGATTGACTGAAATACATCTGCACAATCTAGTCAGATCCAACACAAATCATCAACAATTCTTAACAGTCCTAATTGAATTGAATATGGCATTTTTATTATTAGATATACCTAATAATGACGCAATGGGATCTTACCTGAGCAAACACAAGGTCAGTGTCCTTGTCCACCACTAGGAAGCAGCATTTGTTGCCACCAAGCCTGATCATGTCCACCACCTGTTCATGAGTACAGCTGTTCACCTCCTGGCCGTCCACAGCCACCAGCCTATCCATGTCCCTGAGACCTTCTCTCTCGGCTGGACTCGCTCTGTCTACGTCCCTAATGATGTGTCCTGTAGGCATGGCCGCTGTCAGCATGCACTCATCGCCAGGGTTAAAATGGTTGCAATAGACCTGCCTTCAATATTGGGCTCCTCTTTGAGCAGGAAGCCGTAACCACCGGGCCCTTTGGTGAGGTGGACGATGCGTGGATGATGAGGGAGACACTTGGTAGTTGCAAAGCGCGCAGTTATCTTCATGTGCACGCTCTGGTAGTACCTGTCCGCCTCGTTGTCCACCAGGAGGAACATGAGGCTGTTGCCCGCTGTCTTGATCTTGTCCACCACTTGTTCGTGAGCGGCACTCTCTACGTTCTCCCCGTTGATTTCCACAAGACGGTCGTTGACTTTGACACCAGCCCGGTCTGACGTGCTGCCGGGCACCACCTCCGTCACAAAAATGCCCTGCTCGCCTAAAGAGGATATACATTATTTATGTTAAATTCTGGGTGCCTTTTAGTTATTTTTCATTGAATTTTGATTGTCATCCTTTGAATAAGCCATTTATCATAACATAAACTAAAGCAATTATTTATTTTAGGATGTCAATTCAGACTACTTGCCTTCTATTTTTATAATTTCCATTTGTCCTCCAAATGGCAGTATTTTTCCCTATTTAAAGCATGCAGCAAAATTCCCCTCTAAACTTTATTTTTAAGTTTTTTTTAATTAAAAAAATACTTTAAACATATATTACAAGTCGTTAAATGTACTACAGGATATATGTATATAAATATATTTTTTGTTATTACCAATTTTTTAATTAGATTATTATATTATTTATGTTTTGTAGTTACTTATATTTTATAGTAATTAAACATATATTTGTATATATATATATATATATATATATATACACACACACATATATATGTGTATATATATATATATATATACATATATATATATATGTGTATATATACACACACACACACACACACACACACACACACACACACACACACACACACACACACACACATATATATATATATATATTTATATATATATATATATATATACACGTTAGGTCAAGGAAAAACACAAAAGGCTATATCATCCCTACAAACCTTTGCAGGTTTCCAGTCACAGTTCTGGTTTTACTCGTTTTGACATCTGCCTTTGATACTGTGGATCGCAGTATACTGATAGGTCGCCTTAAATCTGAGATGGAGTTTTCTGGTGCAATTCTCTGGTAGTTTACTTCCTATATAAAAGAAATACATTTTAATGTTGCTTTTAATGATGTAATGTCCAATGTGTCCTGTCATGTGGTGTGGCTCAGGGTTCTGTTCTGGAGCCTGTTTTATTTTTGTTGTATCTGATGCCGCTTGGGAGGTTGATCAGTAGTTTTAAAAATGTTTCTTATAATTTCTATGCAGATGATATTCAACTGTTATGCTCCTTCAATGATTCAGAGTTTCACTTTTTATCTGAGTTCTTGGGAGTGCGTATCCTCTTTTAAAAACTGGTTGTCCTCAAATTTCCTCCAGATAAATTCAAACAAAACGGAAACTCTGATAAATTCTCCCGATAAAGAAATCTCCCTGATCAAGAACTCCCTTGGTGCTCTGGGTGCATCTGTTAAAAGCAGCCTCAGAAACCTTGGGGTTGTGTTTGATCAGTCAATGTCTTTGGAGGGTCACTGTCGTCATCTGACCAAAAACTGTTTTTATCATCTCAGAAATATTTCTAAAGTGAGAAATTTGGTGTCAAAATTGGATCTGGAAATGATCATTCACGCGTTTATTTCATCTTGCATTGACTATTGCAATTCTCTTTTCACTCTCTTCAACAAGTCAACGCTAAAGAGACTTCAGACGGTACAAAATGCGGCTGCCAGACTTTTGACCGGTACACCCAGAACAGCCCATGTCATCCCCCTTCTATCCAGTCTTCATTGGCTTCCAGTTAAATTCCGCATTGAGTTTAAGATTTTAGTACTGACATTACGTGCGTTGCATGGTGGGGCCACTCAGTACATCACTGATTTGCTACTCAGTACATCACTGATTTGCTACTCCTCAGGGCGCAACCTCCGGTCTTCAGGCCAGGGTCTTCTTAAGATCCCAAAAACTCGTTTTAAAACTCGTGGAGACCTGGCATTCCAGGCTATAGCTCCCAGACTCTGGAACAATTTACACCAGTCCCTCCGTGATCTTGACTGTGTTGAAACTTTTAAGAAACTTTTGAAATCTTCTCTTTTTAGTAAAGCTTTTAGTTAATGCACCTTTACTATAATTTTTAATCCACTTTGTATTCGTTTTATGATGTTGCTCCTGTTGTTTTAATTGAATTGTTGTTTTACTTCACCTATGTTTTGTACAGTGCTTTGTGATTTTATCTTTGAAAAACGCTTTATAAATAAAATGTACTTACTTACTTACTTACAAACTACAATAAATAATGCATGGAAATAAATGTTTCTGCCAAACAATTACATCTGTCAGGTCCTAATAATAATTATGATAACAATAGTATTAATATTCAAATACTCCTTGAAATCTATACTATCGTAATAATTTCATTTTTTTATTCGTTAAAAGCGTAAGGTTTGTGGAGAAATATTATTATCCTTTTTTTATTATTATTATTATTTTATTATTGCATTGAAAATCATTGACCCACCCCAGGACCTAATATTAATAATAGCAACAATAAACAAACACTTATTTATATATTGAAATGCATTTTCCAAAAACTATTTGTTTTTTTTCCCCCAATAACAACAATAGAGTTATGTAAACACATTGATAGAAAAAGTTGTTTCTAAAAAATGCACTTGTTTAAAAAGAAAACAAATATTATTACACCATGTTTTAAACAGTTTATGGGAGTCTGTGATTTTTTAAATATTTCATTATTATTATTATTATTAATTGTATAATATTCTATCAAGAGACAATTCAAACGGAACTATTGAAATTAAACTTTGGGTATAATTTAAGTGTAGTCTATGCACAACTTGAATTCTATAGAAATTAGTCTTGGACATTTAAAAAAATGCATCATTTTTGTGTGTTATATGATGCGGTCAATGAACAAACTCACCTTTAATCGAGCGAAGAGAGAAGCCATAACCAGAGCTTGACTTGACCAGGTAGCAGAGTCTGGGTTTTAGAGGTTGTTGGACCACAGTGCTGACTGCTGGTGTAAGATGAGGCTCACCCAGGTTTACTCCTTGATTCTTCGCCTGCTTGTAAGAAGCTTCATCCAGAATGTGGAAGTTGACTGTGGCCCCGCTGCTTCTCACTAGCTCAACCACCTAAAAAAAAAAGTCAATTGGTAAAAGTAGAACAGGACTTTCTCGAACAGTTCAGAACACACACACCTCAGAATGGGAAAGTCCATCGATAAATTTGCCATTCACTCGGAGGATTCGGTCTCCATCCTTCATGCCTGACAGCTCAGCGGGACCACCCATGTCCAAGCAGCGAATCAGGTGACCATCCTCGCCGTGCTCCACCCTCAAGTAGAAACCGAATGTCTGACTCGGCCTCTTGGTTAGAGAAATCACCTTTGGCTTGTACACGGCCATGTTCTGTCGCACACGCGAAAAAAACAATCAGGACTTACTGCAATGTGATGAAGTAATTTCCCATTTAAATGACAACAAATTAGATTAATATAAGAGCAAAGTAACCCTAAAGTCTTAAAGTTGATCTTCCATGCAAGTGTCACAGTGACAGTTAATGGTTAATCAATTAAGCTGGTGGCGACTCAGACTTCAGAGGAGCGCTGAACTTTGAACGCCAATGCCGCGATGACCCACGTCATTAGGTTTCGAATGTTATTATTGTAATAAAACTAGTGAGACGTGGTGTTGTTTTGGTTGACAAGCACCTGCACATGATGCAACTCTATAGGCATTACTGGAAGAGTTCAAAGTTAAGGATTTAACAACACAAAATACTAAAACAAAATAATACAAATGTGGTAAAGGTCCAACAACAAAAACAATTTTTAATCTATAATATTTACCTTTTTATTCTTTTTTTTTTCTAACATAATTTGCTTTTTTTCTAAAACAAAACATTTGTGTATATTGTATACTAATATTTAAATATGATCTATTAATGAGTATATATTAATGAATTATAGACTTTTTAATTTAACACTTAAGGTCTCTTTTGTGCCAGCACGTAACCACAACTGGTCTACTTGCATTTTTAACACCAGTTCTGAATATGGCTTCGTAATTAATAAAGCTCTTTAAATTATAGAATGGATTAAGCAAAGAAGTCGAACATTGTACCAATACAATCCAGTTTAAGAAATTGTTCAAATGCAAAGTGTTTACTAAGTACAAGGAAGAAGAATCCTGATAAACATCTTGAACCTTATTGAAAAATGAGATAATCTTATTCATCTCATTATGTGAATTATAACTTAACTTGATAAATAATCTATTTACCCCTTTAATTGGTTTATGTTCCAAGTTGAGCACAGAAATGTATTAGACATTGCTATGAAATGGAAAATGGGGAATATCAAATACGGTAAGCTCTTCTTCCTACTCTTATTCAGAAATGCTGTAATGAGAAATTGAATGTGATGTACCCCATATTGTAACTGTATGCATGTTGGAAATACATTAAAATTATAAGTACAGGGTCACTCACCATAAAGCTCCAGTCTTCACTCGCTAGCCTTCCCAAAGCAAGAGTGTAATGTGGCTGCTCCAGAGTTATCCAGCTTCTCCTCCTCCTCCACACGTCCTCCAAAAGGGACTTTGATAAGCCAAAGGTGAGCTTAAAGGTTGAGTTATTTAACAGGGTCTATAAGGAGTGCCTCTACAAGGCTGAGACGTTGTGTCATATGTTCTTGGAAAAATGTTGGTAACGCAGTTTATGAAGCTGTAACACCATTACATTACATTACATTATTTAATACAAATTTTGGAGTGCAATGACTTTTACACTCAAACTTGTGTATACTTGATAGCCGGGTTACATAATCTAATGTACTGTAGCTGGACTGATAAAAGGTACAATCACCTCGTAATTCTATAATTAGTTTCAAACAAGGGTTACAAACCTATGGCTCAAGGGCCACATGTGGTCTCAAGAGCATTTTATAAATGGGTATAAAATAGCCAAAAAACAATTAACTCACAAATGCTAATAATGAATCATTATAATAAATAAACGTAATAAAACTATAAATAAATAATAATAAATAATATAATATAATATAATAATAAACATAGCAGCGGCTAGCTTGGCAAAAATTGTTTGCTTTCTAATGAAAAAAATGTAACCCATGTCTCAAGTGTTTTTTTTCTTCTGGCATTGTATTTCAATAAAAACTAAAACAAGATTACAAACTATGTAAAATACAATAACAATTGTGTACATTTTTGGATAGTATAAAAAATACATTTGGAGATGAATGTCTTTTCATTGATACTATCTAAAATTCATCAATCAGCTACACTTTTTTGTGAGATTTTTTAAACATTCCAAATAATTGTAATAATGTTTAGTAAATTACAACTATTTCAATGTACTTAACATATGTATTTATTTCATTAATATTTGAACACTGTATCTACTGTATGCCTTTATTATTACTCATTTATATTTTGCAATCATTGTTCCAGTACAAATTAAAGTAAAAAAAACCAACCTATTTAGACAGGGGCAGACAATTGTTTAGACAAGGACACGTTTAGGAAAGTTTAAAAGGTGAAAGAGTGCGTGCAGTTTTCCAGGGAGCAGAGCTTTACAGTCACTATGGTCTTTAACTGTGAGAGAGTGCTTACTCTCAGTTATAAAAAACAAATTATGATTCCTCAGCACTTTGGGATGGGACAAAGGTGACACAATCTCAACTGAGACCTGAAAAAACACAACCAATATAAATACTAAAAATAAAGTTGTGTATTTTTATAAAAAGTTGACATTATAAGCTCAAACTGATCCAAAACTAAAAAGGGCGATTTTGTGCTCTTGACATGGTGTTTAAATGTGTGGTAATTTACTGTACATCCAATATGGTCCATTAATTACTACCGTACAAGGTGTGCTAAGTTTGGTCTTAGGCTTCTTTTGGAGGATCCATTTGGGCCGGCATGGCATCGGGGGAAGCCCCCGTCTCCGGTTGAGGGAGGTCTGTGATATAACCCTCTGTGTCCTGTTGAGTAAGGCCTGTGATACATTTCGGAAACCATTTGAGAATAGTAGTGGCGCCTGACTCATTCCAGTCGCCATCAACCCTTTCCTGCAATAAGTGGAGGAAGAGAATATTAGAAAACCTTTACTATTTGCAATAGTCCTACTATATTAGGGCTCATACATAGCTATTTCCTTCAACATTACTGTAGTACACATGCACACTCTATTGAGAGCCAATACAGGAGCTCTTCATTAGGGCGTACTACAGTGCAGATGGGGGCGGGGGGGGGGCATCTTCCATTTTCCAAAGACCATATACTGCAAGGTATACAGCCATTTTGGGTTAGAGGTGCCATTTTTGTTGACATTTGACACCCACACACAGGTTTTTTGGGGTTTCTGATGTTCAAATGTGAGCCCTGTTTAATTTTGTCTGTAGAATATGTCACAGGACGGGACAATAAAGACAATTAGTTGCAGGCTGCAAATTGCACCTCGGCCACACTTTGGAAGCAAGAAGGTTGTATTTTAAGAACTAAGCTGATTTCCAGCAAATTTGGTAGACGTTTAAAAAAGGCCAACTAAGAATAGTAGCACACAAGATAATGTTATGTTGTTTGTAATGTTTCATCAGTGTGGTTAGGTTATTTTTAGAATATAATGTAATCTGCATTGTTTAGCTGCCATAAGTGATATGCAGCAACACACCCAGAGATATCAAATTATCCTTAGACCGTAACAGGAAATTTGGTATAGTTCCTGGTTGGAAAATGTACTTAGAATGGGCAGATGCAGACTGAAGAAGAACACGTATCTTCAGTTATAGATGAAGCGTTATGAATAGAGGCAGTAGCAGCAGCACCTTCGAGGTTTTTGTTTTGTTCTATATTTTTACCATTCTCGTTAAAATCTGTGGTCTGCGTTTTAGTCAGAACAGAAATCACATCAACTGGAATATTGTGTCATGGCTGCCACGCTAATAAAATAAGTAAGTGTGTTTTTGCTTGATTACCTGCTCTATCTGGTGGTATTCACCATGCTGCTCACAGCCAATGTCAAACACATACTTCCCTGGGCCAGACGGCTGCAAACAAACAGTATGAAGAAAGTATTAGACACTCGAGTGCATCTGGAAAGTATTCACAGCGCTTCACTTTTTCCACATGTTATTATTGTATTGCCTTATTTCTAAATGGAATACATTATTTTTTGTCCTCAAAATTCTAAAGACAATACACCATAAGGACATTGTGAAATGTTTTTTATTTTTATTTTACAAATTTATTAGAAACAAAAAAAAAAAATCACATGTTTGTACATAAGTATTTACAGCCTTTGCTCAATACATTGTTGATGCACTTTTGGCAGCAATTACAGCCTCAAGTATTTTTAAATATAAGATGCCACAAGATTGGCACATCTATCTTTGGGCAGTTTCGCCCATTTGTCTTTGCAGCACCTCTCAAGCTCCATCAAGTTGGATGAGAAGAGTTAGTTTTCATCCAGGATGTCTCTGTACCTTGCTGCATTCAACTTAGTCTATCAGGGAGGTGACCAAGAAGCCGATGATCACTCTGTAAGAGTTACAGCATTCTTCTGTGAAGAGAGGAGAACCTTCAAAAAAGGACAACCATCTCTGCAGCAATCCATCATTCAGGCCTATAGGTAGAGTGGCCAGGCCAACATGCACCTGAAAGACTCTCAAGACCATGAGAAACAAAATTCTCTGGTCTGATGAGACAATGATTGAACTTTTTGGTGTGAATGACAGGTATCATGTTTGAAGGAAACCAGGAACCGCTCATCACCATGCCAATACCATCTCTACAGGGAAGCATGGTGGTGGCAGCATCATCATGCTGTGGGGATGTTTTTTAGCGACAGGAACTAGGAGACTAGTCAGGATAGAGAGAAAGATCAATGCAGCAATGTATAGAGATAACCTAGATGAAAATCAACGCTTCCCATTCAACTTGATGGAGCTTGAGAGGTGCTGCAAAGAGGAATAGTTGAAACTGCCGAAAGATAGGTGTGCCAAGCTTGTGGCATTGTACAAACCCCGTTTCCATATGAGTTGGGAAATTGTGTTAGATGTCAATATAAACGGAATACAATGATTTGCAAATCATTTTCAACCCATATTCAGTTGAATATGCTACAAAGGCAACATATTTGATGTTCAAACTGATATTTTTTTTTTTTGCAAATAATCATTAACTTTAGAATTTGATGCCAGCAACACGTGACAAAGAAGTTGTGAAAGGTGGCAATAAATACTGATAAAGTTGAGGAATGCTCATCAAACACTTATTTGGAACATCCCACAGGTGTGCAGGCTAATTGGGAACAGGTGGGTGCCATGATGGGGTGCCATGATTGGGTATAAAAACAGCTTCCCAAAAAATGCTCAGTCTTTCACAAGAAAGGATGGGGCGAGGTACACCCCTTTGTCCACAACTGCGTGAGCAAATAGTCATAAACAGTTTAAGAACAACGTTTCTCAAAAGTGCAATTGCAAGAAATTTCGGGATTTCAACATCTACGGTCCATAATATCAACCAAAGGTTCAGAGAATCTGGAGAAATCACTCCACGTAAGCGGCATGGCCGGAAACCAACGATGAATGACCGTGACCTTCGATCCCTCAGACGGTACTGTATCAAAAACGGACATCAATCTCTAAAGGATATCACCACATGGGCTCAGGAACACTTCAGAAAACCACTGTCACTAAATACAGTTCGTCGCTACATCTGTAAGTGCAAGTTAAAGCTCTACTATGCAAAGTGAAAGACATTTATCAACAACACCCAGAAACGACGCCGGCTTCTCTGGGCCCGAGATCATCTAAGATGGACTGATGCAAAGTGGAAAAGTGTTCTGTGGTCTGACAAGTCCACATTTCAAATTGTTTTTGGAAATATTCGACATTGTGTCATCCGGACCAAAGGAAAAGCGAACCATCCAGACTGTTATCAACGCAAAGTTCAAAAGCCAGCATCTGTGATGGTATGGGGGTGTATTAGTGCCCAAAGCATGGGTAACTTACACATCTGTGAAGGCACCTTTAATGCTGAAAGGTACATACAGGTTTTGGAACAACATATGCTGCCATCTAAGCGCCGTCTTTTTCATGGATGCCCCTGCTTATTTCAGCAAGACAATGCCAAGCCACATTCAGCACGTGTTACAACAGCGTGGCTTCGTAAAAAAAGAGTGCGGGTACTTTCCTGGCACGCCTGCAGTCCAGACCTGTCCCCCATCGAAAATGTGTGGCGCATTATGAAGCGTAAAATACGACAGCGAAGACCCCAGACTGTTGAACGACTGAAGCTCTACATAAAACAAGAATGGGACAGAATTCCACTTTCAAAGTTTCAACAATTACTTTCCTCAGTTCCCATTCGTTTATTGAGTGTTGTTAAAAGAAAAGGTGATGTAACACAGTGGTGAACATGCCCTTTCCCAACTACTTTGGCACGTGTTGCAGCCATGAAATTCTAAGTTAATTATTATTTGCAAAAAAAAAAAAGTTTATGAGTTTGAACATCAAATATCTTGTCTTTGTGGTGCAATCAATTGAATATGGGTTGAAAATGATTTGTAAATCATTGTATTCCGTTTATATTTACATCTAACACAATTTCCCAACTCATATGGAAACGGGGTTTGTATTAAAAAAGACTTGAGGCTGTAATTGCTGCCAAAGGTGCACCAACAAAGTAATGAGCAAAGGGTCTGTAAACGTACTGTATGTACACAAGATTGTTTCAGTTTTACATTTTTAATAAATTAGCAAACTTAAAAAAAAATTATAATAATTGTCAATTTTGAGGACAAAAATGAATTTAATCCATGATTGGAATAAGGCTGTACCAAAACAAAATGTGGAACAAGTGAAGCGCTGTAATCAAACCTGAATGTGTCAGCCTTATTAAGAATCAATCCCATTTTAATTTGTGTTTTTAGACTTTTACTTAAATCCAACATTTTTCATATTGTGGTCAAATTTGACGTTTGCCATAAAGATAGAAAAAGAAGTGTACCGAAAACAGAATCCAGAGGTACTCCACACATGATTACATTAATTCATATTCCATCTGGCCACATTTTGTGATGAAGTGATTTTTTTGTTTTAAATGTGTATCTTCTTAGTGGAATTGACACAAAAATAGCATACGTTTGTTACAATTTGACCAGAAATCTATGTCCACAACAATTTCATACAATACAATTTTATGCAATATTTACTATTTGGGGTTGATTACAATTCCATAGTTTATGCAAGAAGGTACCTGGATCCTTTAAAATGGTGCAAATGTTTCACAATGTCGGAAAACAATGAAAAGTTTACATCTATAACACAACTTACAGCTTTATGCCACTATATCAGTGTCATTTTCAGCTAAATGTTACCCATTACCCAAATAAAAATGTATTTAATTTGCAATTTGGCCAGGGTATAAATAATTGTGGACTCAATTGTATGTGTGGAGTGTCTCAGTGTTTTCTTTTTCGTCCATTTTTTTTTAATAGCTTTATATTTACTGCATTTTTATTTTAAGATGATGCAGTTAGCTGCCATAACATTATCCATTATCCAGGAAGAAGCACACCAACAAAGATATCAAACAAAATAATCAAAAAAGTTTGGAGGAATACTATCTCATAAAACTGCATTATAATTCTTCCATCCATCCATCCATCTTCTACCGCTTGTCCCTTTCGGAGTTGCGGGGGGGTTCTGGAGCCTATCTCAGCTGCATTATGTTCTTGTAATTCTTGAACTTTTCATACCGCGCTTGTCTTAGATTATAGTGAGGGTATATATTGTTTTTGCTAAATACAAAACACAACTTACAATATTGTTGACAAAGTTACTATTGTATCTGTAATACAAAACACAACTTACAATATTGTTGACAAAGTTACTATTGTATCTGTGGTTGGCGTGAATGAACTCTCCAACCGACTCAATCTTGCCATTCTCCCATTTTCCAGTGTACACAGAGCCAGTGTCCTGGTAGCAGTAAGTGCCCTGACCGTGCCTATTAAAAAAATACAAGAAAAGCAAAAAACAGGAATTCTGCATTTTGTATTTGTAGTTAAAATGACAGTTCGCTTTTGCTCAAAACTACATTTATCAAACCAAAAAATATAACAAGAAAACCACCCTCCATCGTATGTTACCATTAGTGGTTTAACAGAACATATATATTAAAAAAGCTTACACTCTTAATATAAAATCAAAATTGTTTGTCTGCTCGGAAAGAAAAGACTGCCTTAATGATGGTCACCCAGGACTGTCTCGTACAGATGTACATGCCCAGAGCACATCTACATAAACAAAACTCATTTTAGCTCAGGGGCCATATGGAGGAAAATCTATTGCCATGTGGGCCGGACTGGTAAAATCATGGCATGATAACTGAAAAATATAGACAACTTCAGATTGTTTTTTTGTTTGAAAATAGACCAATCCCTTTCTAAAAATTTACAAATCATAATGGTTTTTTTACACTTATATGTTGCGGTTGAAAATATTCTACTTTCTGAATAAATTATGTGATAATGTTCATCAGTCAAATAGGTAGAATTGAGTCCGGTAGAGTTTTAAAACATTCCCATTGGAGTTAATGTTTATTCTATCACAACATGAAATGAATAATGATATCAACATCAAATTACAGGATGTTATTAAAGTAATTTAATCCATTTCCTCAACGGATGTACTAACATCATGTGGTTTATTCTGTACACATGTAGCATTATTTACAACACTCGTAAATTTGGACTCATTTAATTAATCACACATGAAGTTAGAAGGGGATACATATTATTTAAGCATATTTATGTGTGCACAGAAAATGTGTTCTGGTCATAAGTACAACACTAAATGTACAGATTATCAATAGCATTTATTTGGGTAGAAATGTCCCATGTTACATTACCAACAACAATCAAGGCATGAACGTAACAATCCACATTTTTTATACTCTCACTATTAAGCAGCATAAGTATGTTTTGTCCAAACACGGAAGTGTTGCCTCTATTTTAACATGGCACATAACCCTGCCCCCTCTGAAGTCATAGGCGTTCTAAGGCAGGGTATACAAAAAAAATGCTATTGCGCCATCCAGTGGACACATTTAGAACAGCAGTTTCTTTCATTCAAAACTTTTATCTAATTTTTGTACTTGGCAAACTCATCTCTTAGGCCGAATAAAACCTGTTCGCGGGCCCGATCCGCCGCGCGGGCCGTACGTTTGACACCACTGCTCTAGGTAGTCACGTAAGGGTTGCAAACAGTCACTTAGAGCCATAGTGGTAGAGAACTGAACAATGTACTACAAGTGCATTTGTCCTGGCTGCTCAGTGCAACATGGCAAATAAAACAACAAAAGAAGAAGATAATGTACTCCGCAAAGTCAAAGAATAAGTATTCTTATTCTTTGCATTAATAGGGTTGAACTTATTTTTACACTTGTACGATTTGAGAGTATACTAAGTTCAAACAGTGCCTGTACATTACAGTTAATCAAGGTTATATGTATGGTGAAGACAGTTTGATACTGGAACAGGTTAATTTCATTACATTTCTTTCCTACGCGGGAAAAAACATTTAAAAAATAACACATCCGACGTGAAGTGACATGTGACGTGGAAAGTGCAGCAATACCTCATGTGATTTAGCCATTCTCCCTCATATGTGTCTCCGTTGGAGTAAGTGTAAACACCATGGCCTTGTCGCAAGTCTTCGGACCAAGAACCTGGTGGACAAGCAACAGTTTGAGTTGAGTTGAGTTTGAGTTTATTTCGAACATGCATGCATACAGCATGATACATCACAATTTCCAGTTTCTCTATTCAACATGTCTGAAAAGGAGTAGGAAGAAGCAGAGCTTATTTAATACTACCCCTTTCCCTTTATATAGCAGTTGCTAAAACTTTTGTTCACCTCCATAAGTAATAAGAATACAAATAAATAAATAAATAAATAATAATTGGTGAAGTAAGTTATATTTCATATGGTGAGATGAGAAAGATTATCTTGAAAATGAATTGATGGCTGAGATAAATTCAGAATGTTTATCATGGTTCTTCTTCTTTGTACTTTGTAAACACTAAGTTTGAAGAGTTTCTTGAAGTGGATCATATTAGTACATTGTTTGATTTCTTTGCTTAATCCATTGCATAATTGAATTCCACATACTGATATACTGAAGGTCTCAAGTGTTGTACGTGCGTACACATGTTTAAAATTACATTTTTCTCTAATATTATATTTCTCCTCTTTTGTTGAGAAGAATTGTTGTATATTTTCGGGTAGCAGATTATAGTTTGCTTTGTGTATAATTTTAGCTGTTTGCAAATTCACTATGTCGTGGAATTTCAGTGTTTTTGATTCAATAAATAAACGGTCTATTTGTTCTCTATATCCAACATTATGTATTATTCTGACTGATCTTTTTTGTAACACTGTTAATGAATGAAGTGTACTTTTGTAGTTATTTCCCCATATTTCCACACAATAACTCAGATATGGTAACACTAGCGAGCAGTAGAAAATATGGAGTGCTTTTTGGTCTCAAACATGTTTTGCTTTATTCATTATTGACATGTTTCTTGCTACTTTATGTTGTAGATTTTTTACATAGGAGTTCCAGTTCAATTTATCATCAATCGTTATACCTAGAAATTTGGTTTCATTTACTCTTTCAGTTTCTACTCCATTTGTATTTGAGTTTGACTTTCTCTTCTACTGTTACCAAATAGCATTATTTTAGTTTTACTGAGATTCAAAGATAGTCTGTTTTTGTCAAACCATCTTTTTAATTTGTTCGTTTCTTCTGTTATTATTTGTATTAGCGTCTGTGTGTTCTCTCCTGAACCAAACGCTGTTGTATCATCCGCAAATAATACTAACTTTAAATCTTTTGTAACTTTATAAATGTCATTTATATAGAGATTGAACAATCCTGGTCCTAGTATTGATCACTGAGGTACACCACATGATATATTTAGCGTTGTAGATGTGTGTTCGCCTTGCTTCACGTATTGTTTCCTGTTTGTTAAATAACTTCTAATCCAGTTCAAGACCAACCCTCTGATGCCATACCGTTCTAGTTTTTTGATTAAAATATTGTGATTAATTGTGTCAAATGCTTTAGTTAGATCCATCTACACTGTTGCCGCACATTTTTTACAATCTATTGCATTGGTCATTTCTTTAGCTTCAATTCAAACCTCGAACCACTTGCTTTCCGATAACAAACTGTCACTACACCTGGGTAAAACAGAGTCCATCCAATTTGGGTCCAAGCACAACCTGGGTAAATCCCCGGGCTTTACGATTAAAGCAGGTGATACCATAATCACCAGCAAAGACAAGGTAATTTACCTAGGTTGTATATTGGACAACACTCTCCCGGGTGAAAAAATGGCATTCAAAGCAATCACCAAGATCAATAACTAGATTTTTGGGCAGGATTTATGCATTTATCAACAGGGATATACTTAAGACCCTTGCCGGTGTCCTCATACAGTGTCATTTTGACTACGCCTGCACCTCATGGTTCACCAGTATCCCCAAGCCACTAAAAACAAAACTGAAAACTTCCCAAAACAAGCTGGTGAGACTCCTGCTCAACCTCCCATACAGGACTTGCCTAACTCAAGCCCACTTTAGCAAATTGGGATGGCTTAGAGTTGAGGAAAGAGTACACCAAATTGCAATGTGCATATTCAAAATACTCAGAGAAACTGTCCCCAAGTACCTGTCGAACTATTTCACCAGAGCAAGTGATGCTCACAGGTACTACAAGAGAGGGATTTCCTCAGACCTCGTCCCCCCCAAATTCAAGACTCTCATGGGAAAAAATGCATTCTACTATTTTGCCACCACACAGTGGAATGCACTCCCAACAGACCTAGTGGCTAGAGTGTCCGCCCTGAGATCAGTAGGTTGTGAGTTCAAACCCCGGCCGAGTCATACCAAAGACTATAAAAATGGGACCCATTACCTCCCTGCTTGGCACTCAGCATCAAGGGTTGGAATTGGGGGTTAAATCACCAAAATGATTCCAGGGTGCGGCACCGCTGCTGCCCACTGCTCCCCTCACCTCCCAGGGGGTGAACAAGGGGATGGGTCAAATGCAGAGGACAAATTTCACCACACCTAGTGTGTGTGACAGTCATTGGTACTTTAACTTTTTAACTTTTTTATAATTCGAACTTCCCTACTAAATTTTAAAACTGCCATACAATCATGGCTCAGCTCAACCTCTACCTGATCTGAACCAAAATTGTTTCCCAGCAACTTTCCGAAGCATCAAACAGGTTTATATGTGGTTATAGTGTATACATGTATACAGTATATTCTCATTCTGTTTTGCACACTCTTGGAGTCAACATGTGCATAGACATGTACATATGTACATAGTGTATATAGCCCCCCATTTTTTGTATATATTGTTTTACAAATAACCTGACATGTATACTGTGTATATGTACATCATTTATCCATTTTTTTAAGGTAATTTTTTATATACATGTTACAGGTTATATATCTTTTATTATTGAATGTATCAAATGTGAGGAATATTTAATGGACCACAATGTAAACAAGCCTTTTGGCTTTTTGTGCCATCCATTTGCCTTTTTAAAGCATTGCATCGATTCAATTCTTTAAGATGTCAATACACTTCTCAATCAATCAATCAATCAATGTGACAACTCCTGACACATACCTTCATATTTGGATCCATCTGGGTAGTAGAAGATGCCTTGTCCATGTTTCATGTTTTGATGATAGTCTCCTACATATCTTGCTCCATTGACAAAACGATATGTTCCCTATTGACATCAAACACACCACATGTATTTATGGACAACAGTATCAATCCCGGGCTCGGGATCTTTCTGTGTGGAGTTTGCACGTTCTCCACGTGACTGCGTGGGTTCCCTCCGGGTACTCCGGCTTCCTCCCACCTCCAAAGACATGCACCTGGGGATAGGTTGATTGGCAACACTAAATTGGCCCTAGTGTGTGAATGTGAGTGTGAATGTTGTCTGTGTTGGCGCTGGGATAAGGCAGCGACTTGTCCAGGGTGTACACTGCCTTCCGCCCGAATGCAGCTGAGATAGGCTCCAGCGCCCCCCGCGACCCCAAAAGGGACAAGCGGTAGAAAATGTATGGATGGAGTATCAATAACAATCAATCATACCTTCCCATGTCTTTTGCCATGTTCATATCGTCCTTGATAAACGTCTCCTTTAGGCAAGGTAGCTTTTCCACTCCCATGTCTCTCTCCTGCTTCGTTTCTGTCCCCTTCATATTCCTGCAGCAATTATAAAAACAATTAAATTGTATTATTGGAACTAAATGGCACAATTAGTATGCCTGTTAGCATGACACGCTTGCGTTTCCTAGGTTACTAAACAAAAACAAGATAACATATATATATTCTCTCACCCCGAGTTTATTGCTTTCCTCGTCAAACTCGTCGGATTCAATATCGGACATTGTAATAAATTAGTTTAAAAGCGGCAGTAATGATAAAGTTTTGCTAACAGGTTGCGGTGTTGAGAAGTAGAAACACCCCGAGCTTAAAAGCCGGAAGTCTCTTGCATGTACATTAGTTAGGTTGCCATATCGAGGCGACACATACGTGTTAACTCATTTACAATAATTTAATGTTTCCCCACAAACATCTAACGTCATAACTGTCAAATTAATTAACAAACAAACACTCCATGACGTGAAATATCGATTTTTAAACGCTTTGATATTTTACGGAAGCTCTTGGCCAACTTCGGTTCCGATTAGGATTTCTTTAGCATTAGTTTAAAATTATTTTATTTTTTAAAAGTTCCAGTCACTAGAGTCTTTTTAATCGCTTAATCCTTTTTTTAAAGTATTTTTATTTTATTTTAGTGAAGCCTGGTAGATATTTACAGTTGCTATGACAACAATGTATCACGTGATCAACACACCCCATTCATTGTTTCCAAATGTGTTGTTGCATCTTTTCTATCTTCACATTGATATTATTTAACACTTTAAAACGATTCATATGATTACTGAAAAAACATGTACTATTATGATTACTATGTTACATTATTTTAAATTAAATCTGTGCGGGATAACTACATCTGAACATGGGATTCCTTTTGCTGGTGGATCCCAGCACTATTTAGTGCGGGGTTGTCCAAAGTGCAGCCCGAGCGCCTTTTACGGCCCGCAGCAAATTTTTTAACGGCCCACATTCTAAAAATACTATTACAAAAAAGCTAAGTGGAAAACAAGCTAAAATAGGTGTTAGGGAACAAGAAAGCGGAAATATTGACACTAAAAAATAGGGATGCATAGCAACATCAATATCAGATAACTTTCCACTTCTTCAAAACGAATCCGATAACTGATTAATCTTTTTATATCTATTATTTTTTATATGTAGAATTGAACATGACTTGGACTTCCTTTTATTGTCATATATCTATTATTTTTTTAGATGTAGAATTGCACATGACTTAGACTTCCTTTTATTGTCATATATATATATATATATATATATATAAAAGGGCTGCGAATCTTTGGGTGTCCCACGATTCGATTCAATATCGATTCTTGGGGTCATGATTCGATTCAAAATCGATTTTTTTTTATTCAACGCAATTCTCGATGCAAAAACTATATTTTCCTGATTCAAAACGATTCTCTATTCATTCAATATATAGGATTTCAGCAGGATCTACCCCAGTCTGCTGACATGCAAGCAGAGTAGTAGATTTTTGTAAAAAGCTTCTATAATTGTAAAGGGCAATGTTTTATCAACTGATTGCAATAATGTAAATTTGTTTTAACTATTAAATGAACCAAAAATATGACTTATTTTATCTTTGTGAAAATATTGGACACAGCGTGTTGTCAAGCTTATAGGATGCGATGCAAGTGTAAGCCACTGTGACATTATTGTTGTTTTTTTAATTTTTTTATAAATGTCTAATGATAATGTCAATGAGGGATTTTTAATCACTGCTATGTTGAAATTGTAACTAATATTGATACTGTTGTTAATACATTTTTGTTTCACTACTTTTGGTTTGTTCTGTGTCGTGTTTGTGTCTCCTCTCAAATGCTGTGTTTATTGCAGTTCTGAGTGTTGCTGGATCGGGTTTGGTTTTGGAATTGGATTGCATTGTTATGGTATTGCTGTGTATTGTTTTCTTGGATTCATTAATTAAAAATTAAAAATTAAAATAAAATAATACAAAAATAATAAAATTAAATAAATCCATTTAAAAAAAATGAGAATCGATTCTGAATCACACAACGTGAGAATCGCGATTCGAATTCGAATCGATGTTTTCCCACACCCCTAATTATATATATATATATATATATATATATATATATATATATATATATATATATATATATATATATATATATATATATATATATATATATATATATACAGTCACATGCACATTTCTTTGAGGCAGCTTCTTTAGAATAGACTACATAGGCTTTCAAAACACTGTCATTGCGATGCTGGCAGTTCAGGAGGCTGATAAGGTTTAATGTGTTGAAGTGTGATGTTTTTTTCCTCCTCGCAGAATGTTTGCAGAACATTTGGTGCAAATAGCACACAAAATGTCTTCCTCTGACTCAATGAAGGCGTACCAAACGATTGTTGCCATGTTTGTTTACAACCAGCTCAGAGGGAAGTTTACGACACCAGTTGGAAAAAAGAGCGTTTGATTTGCTCACCCTAACCCACAACCAGCACAGTACGAGTAATCTTGCATCATTGAAGCTATTTTTATTCTCTAAAACATCCATGTAAAATATTGGCTTTGAAAATAAAATATATCAAATTTGCTCCTGCGTTGTTGGATTTTTAGTGTGCGGCCCTCAGTGGAAAACGTTTGGACACCCCTGATCTAGTGTCATTCATGAGAACTGCATGTGGCACAAAGGCTGGGTAAAGGACAGACAAGAACAAGGGACATACAGAATACGAAATAGTAATTATTTTTAAAACTAAAAATGAAAAAACAATGTAAAACACTGAGTCATGTACAGAACCCAAAACCAGTGAAGTTGACAGGTTGTCTAAATTGTGAATAAAAACAGAATACAATGATTTGCAAATCCTTTTCAACTTATATTCAATTGAATAGACTGCAAAGACAAGATATTTAATGTTCCAACTGAGAAACTTTTTTTTTTTTTGGAAATAATAATCATTAACTTAGAATTTAATGGCAGCAATACATTGGAAAAGTTGCAAAAGTTGGCAAAGGGGCATTTGTGTTACATGGCCTTTCCTTTCAACAACACTCAGCAAATGTTTGGGAACTGAGGAGACCAATTTTTGAAGCTTTTCAGGTGGAATTCTTTCCCATTCTTGCTTGATGTACAGCTTAAGTTGTTCAACAGTCCGGGTTCTCCGTTGTGGTATTTTAGGCTTCATAATGCGCCACGCATTTTCAATGGGAGACAGGTCTGGACTACAGGCAGGCCAGTCTAGTACCCGCACTCTTTTACTATGAAGCCACGCTGTTGTAACACGTTCAGAATGTGGTTTGGCATTGTCTTGCTGAAATAAGCAGGGGTGTCCATGAAAAAGACCTTGCTTGGATGGCAACATAGAGTATGTTGCTCCAAAACCTATATGTACCTTTCAGCATTATTGGTGCCTTCACAGATGTGTAAGTTACCCATGTCTTGGGCACTAATACACCCCCATACCATCACAGATTCTGGTTTTTGAACATTGCGCCTATAACAATCCAGATGGTTCTTTTCCTCTTTGGTTCGGAGGACACAACATCCACAGTTTCCAAAAACAATTTGAAATGTGGACTCGTCAGACCACAGAACACTTTTCCCCTTTGCATCATCTTAGATGAGCTCAGGCCCAGCGAAGCCAGCGGCGTTTCGGGGTGTTGTTGATAAATGGCTTTTGCTTTGCATGGTAGAGTTTTAACTTGCACTTACAGATGTAACGACGAACTGTAGTTACTGACAGTGGTTTTCTGAAGTGTTCCTGAGCCCATGTGGTGATATCCTTTACACACTGATGTCGGTTTTTGAGGGAAAGAAGTTCACGGGCATTCAATGTTGGTCTTCGGCCAGTGATTTCTTCAGATTCTCTGAACCTTTTGATGATATTACAAACCGTAGATGGTGAAATCCCTAAATTCCTTGCAATAGCTCGCCGAGAAATGTTGTTCTTAAACTGTTTGACAATTTGCTCACGCATTTGCTCACAAAGTGGTGACCCTCGCCCCATCCTTGTTTGTGAATGACTGAGCATTTCATGGAAGCTGCTTTCATACCCAATCATAATGATAAATGATAAATGGGCTATACTTGTATAGCGCTTTTCTACCTACAAGGTACTCAAAGCGCTTTGACAGTATTTCCACATTCACTCATTCACACACACATTCACACACTGATGGCGGGAGCTGCCATGCAAGGCGCTAACCAGCAGCCATCAGGAGCAAGGGTGAAGTGTCTTGCCCAAGGACACAACGGACGTGACTGGGATGGTAGAAGGTGGGGATTGAACCCCAGTAACCAGCAACCCTCCGATTGCTGGCACGGCTACTCTACCAACTTCGCCACGCTGTCCCCGGCACCCACCTGTTCCCAATTAGCCTGCTCACCTGTGGGATGTTCCAAAAAGATATTTGATGAGCATTCCTCAACTTTCTCAATCTTTTTTGCCACTTGTGCCAGCTTTTTTGAAACACGTTGCAGGCATCAAATTCCAAATGAGCTAATATTTGCCAAAAATAACAAAGTTGACCAGTTCGAACGTTCAGTATCTTGTCTTTGCAGTCTATTCAATTGAATATAGGTTGAAAAGGATTTGCAAATCATTGTATTCTGTTTTTATTTACGACTTTCACAAGGTGCCAACTTCACTGGTTTTGGGTTTTGTATGTTTGTTTGATTTAGAAAAGTTGAACTAAAACAAGCAGAGATGACTTCACAATTGAATAAGACATTTAAATATAGCCTTAAAGGAGAAAGTTATTTATACAATAATAAATGATACATATTCCGATCTTACTTTTCCACACTGTACAGTATAATTTATATACTTTTTGCAATTGTCGTAGTTTCAGGGCACATCAGTAACAGATGGAAAGATCAACACATTAGCCTCCTTGCAGCTGCTGTGTCTATCACGCCATGTTCACACTCTGTTGTACAGGATAGATTCTATCAACAACACTCATTTGAACACTTTAGTCTTCACTGCTGTGTGAGAAAATTGGCTAAAAACTATTAGTCTCCCGCACCTGACATTGTAATGTTAATAAGTAGGCTTGAACAACAACAAAAATCTCCTTCGGGAGTCAGAACTGATTAGTGATGTAAAAGTGGAAAGGGACTAAAAAAATCCTCTTGAGCTTTGCCTACAGCACTGATGTCTCCGCCCTCCATTAGCCTTCGTCATGTCTTGGTATTTATCTACCTAAGAGATGGATGTGTTTCCATGACGCCGACTATAGCAGCAGCAGCAGCAGCAGCAGTAGCAGCAGCAACAAGGCTTTCAAACTTAAAATGGCAGAAGATGCAAACATGCAGCTGCATTTGGCCACATTTGAAGGGCTGTCTTCATCAGCGGTAATCAACATGTCTGCTTGATTAGCAGCCCTCCTCCACACAGCAGCACTAAAGTCTCCCCCCCTCAGTGCTCATCCAGTTCAGCATCCTCCCATGTTTATCTGGGCTAAGTGGCTTGGCACATGACCTGACCTGACAGCCAATTAAGGAAGATTGAAAGTGAATTCAGGGATCTCTCTTGTTTTGTCATTTTTAGTGTTTTCAGGCCAAGCAGATGGCTGCCGCTTACATATAACTGCAGGACTTGTTGACCTTTCTAACTCTTCCATGTAAATGTGGCACACAAGGAAAACATGAAACCTGCTCAACTTCTTTATGAGCAAAAAGTACAGAGTTTTCCTACTAATTGCATCCCTGCTGTATTATCCTATAAGTTGAATTTTAATTAAAAGGGACATTTTGTGTTGTTCAGTTTTTATCGCAAGCCATTTTGGATGTGTCGAATAAAAAATAAGTAGAATTTTCCTTTTTATATATATGTATATATTATACTATATACAAGGCAGCACGGTGGAACATGGGTTAGTGCATGTGCCTTACAATACGAAGGTCCTGAGTAGTCCTGGGTTCAATCCCGGGCTCGGGATCTTTCTGTGTGGAGTTTGCATGTTCTCCCCGTGACTGCGTGGGTTCCCTCCGGGTACTCCGGCTTCCTCCCACCGCCAAAGACATGCACCTGGGGATAGGTTGATTGGCAACACTAAATTGGCCCTAGTGTGTGAATGTGAGTGTGAATGTTGTCTGTGTTGGCCCTGCGATGAGGTGGCGACTTGTCCAGGGTGTACACCGCCTTCTGCCCGAATGCAGCTGAGATAGGCTCTAGCACCCCCCGCGACCCCAAACGGGACAAGCGGTAGAAAATAGATGGATGGATGGATACACTATATTGCCAAAAGTATTTGGCCACCTGCCTTGACTCACATATGAACTTGAAGTGCCATCCCATTCCTAACCCATAGGGTTCAATATGATGTTGGTCCACCTTTTGCAGCTATTACAGTTTCAACTCTTCTGTGAAGGCTGTCCACAAGGTTGCGGAGTGTGTTTATAGGAATTTTCGACCATTCTTCCAAAAGCGCATTGGCGAGGTCACACACTGATGTTGGTCGAGAAGGCTTGGCTCTCAGTCTCCATTGTAATTCATCCCAAAGGTGTTCTATCGGGTTCAGGTCAGGACTCTGTGCAGGCCAGTCAAGTTCATCCACACCAGAATCTGTCATCCATGTCTTTATGGACCTTGCTTTGTGCACTGGTGCACAGTCATGTTGTAAGAGGAAGGGGCCAGTTCCAAACTGTTCCCACAAGGTTCGGAGCATGGAATTGTCCAAAATGTTTTGGTATCCTGGAGCATTCAAAGCTTCTTTCACTGGAACTAAGGGGCCAAGCCCAACTCCTGAAAAACAACCCCACACCATAATTCCTCCTCCACCAAATTTCACACTTGGCACAATGCAGTCCGAAATGTATTGTTCTCTTGGCAACCTCCAAACCCAGACTCCTCCATCAGATTGCCAGATGGAAAAGCGTGATTCATCCCTCCAGAGAAGCGTCTCCACTGCTCCAGAGTCCAGTGGCGACGTGCTTTACACCACTGCATCCGACGTTTTGCATTGGATAGGTGGCCAAATACTTTTGGCAATGTAGTGTATATTCATTTTAGATGTGTCATATCTGTTCCTTAAACCAGTGTTCTTTACAATTTTAAGGTCAACTTTTCCACTACATTGGGAGAATGTTAACAATTAATTAACAATAATTTAGTAGTCTTACTCTTGATTTTATTCGTATTCAATAATTACATCTAACCTACTTTCTAGTCTACAACAGGGGTGTCCAAACTACAGCCCACCAGCGTCAAATACCAGGCAGTCTCTGAATGCCACCGATTTGCTGCCATCTTTTGATCAATTTGAGTAAATCCGATCGACGCGACTTATACAGTAAACGCTGTATAAGTATATGACACAAGCCAAACAACCTTCCCTAGTCATGGTGCAACAAAAAAAAGAAGAGTAATGCATCTAACATAAAGGTCAACACACAAAGTCACACATCCTGCTCACTGAACTTTCTAGATAGAATTAAAAATGTTCAAATTCAAAAATTCTAAATTACACCATTAAAGTGCATAATGGGAAAAATGCAAAACACTCTCCACGCTAACCCGCATTTTAGCTGCTTGATATTTGTGATTGGTTAAAAAACTTTAAGAAGCTTGTCACGGAAGTAAAAAGGTAGGATTCAAACTTTCACATACTCTTAGAATCAAATCATATTAATTATATATCCATTATATTAATATAATATGTACACATATAGCAGACACACACACACACACACACACACACACACACACACACACACACACACACACACACACACACACACACACACACACACACACACACACACACACACACACACACACACACACACTTACATGCAGTTGGCTTTTGGCCCATGGCCAAATCTTTTTAGCCAAGCAAGTCAAAAAGTTTGGACACCCTTGGTTTACAACCTTGTCAAATGTTATGAAGCCATGTGCTAATCACAAAGATTAGTATCAAGGCTTAGGTCAGGCTGACTATAAGAATAATTTTTAACCAAATATAGTTCATAAGAAGGGACGGAAAAGGTAAAATAACTAAATAAACTAAATAATAATGAATATGTCTCTTAATTACATTTTCAATACATTTAAAATGCAAATGAAAATACAGCTTCACCACTGTAGTCATTTTTTTTGCGCTTAATAAACTTCTCAATGACTTTAGCGCCAGACTTCTTCTGTTTGTTTGATACTGTCATTACTGCCACAAGTGATGGAAACGTGTATTACAACTGAGTACGGCTTTATGTTAATTCTTAAGTCATTCTTTGCATTATTTTAACATTTCAAAATCGAACTACAGTCACCAATTGCGTCATCGCTGATTTAAAATAAAAAAGTGTATTCCATGTATTTTTGCCCTAAATTAAACATTGTCATTTTCAAGCAGAAAAATTGCTAATTGAACAAAAAAGATTATATATACTATAGTAGAATTGGCCACCAGAGCGCGCTGCTCAGTATCGTGGCCACTGACTGGCTCAGCCTCAGGCAGCATTACGATATTGGAATAATTGAGTGTTAAAGTGACTATGTGGGTGTCTAGAGGACTCTCAAAATGTTAAAACACTTATTTGTAAGTCCGTTAACAGTTTTTTTTTTTATGCTGTAACTATGGAAATTTTGGATTGATAAATAATAATTACTACTTTGTTGAAAGGTATTTACCACGGTTGTAATTTGTGAGTTTTTTTTACTTGTACACCAGATGGTGCTAGTTTTTCCCACACAACTGTTGCTGCAATAGTTCAAATCTCCATCCATCCATCCATTTTCTACCGCTTTTTCCCTTCGGTCGCTGGAGCCTATCTCAGCTACAATCGGGCGGAAGGCGGGGTACACCCTGGACAAGTCACCACCTCATCTATGCAGATAGACAGACAACATTCACACTCACCTTTTACTGTCAAATGCCAGTTTGCCTTACTATAGAAATAAGTATGTGTCACTGACTAAATCTGCTTTTAATGACATATAAATGGCTGAGCCATTTAAACATACCGGCCTTTAAATGGTTCAAAACACAAACAATGGAATTCATATTTGATACGTATAATTCAGCCTGAAGGAGTTTTCAAATATTGACTTGTTGATAGTGGGATATTTTAAGAACCTCAAGTATAAGTTTTTTGTTTTTAATCGGTAAAAAACAAAAAATGCATGACGATCAATGTTGCTGTAGATCATTGACCCCAAGCCTCATAATACTATTAATCATGAGCAGATGATGACTGATGTATTTTGTATGAATTACTTTTCCCTCCTTTAGTGAAAAAAAATATGGCATTATATCAATACACTATGATTTTTAAACTTAAGTGATATTTGATAAGTATATTTCAGGCTAAAGCAGTTTTTTCAAAGATTGCCTCTTATAAAGTGGAATGCAATGCGCGTTTCAGAAGCAGACCTTTTTTTTTTGTCATTTGGGACGAATGACTGAGGATATTTAAAGGATCTTTCAAAAACAAAAGCACAAGAGCTCCTTATAAAGAAAGCATCGACATGAAACTCATCCAAATGATTAAAACAATAAGTGGTTAATTATGGTGTCAAGCACACTTTATACTTTTGTGCTGCGTAAAAAAGACTGCATGCATGTTTCCACAAAGCAGGAAGCGCGGTGACGTTAATAGTGTTATATCACGACTAACAGCACACTACCTCAGTGAGGTCAGGGCCAGTATGTGCATTTGTTCATATCCCGAGGATGGAACAGGCCAGAGTGAAGCATAGTATAATCATTACCTACTGAGATTGACAGCGCTTGTTACATAAACTAACAATATCTAACAGCTTTATGCCAAATGTCTTCTATTATATTGTCATTTCGCATGGCAATAAAATCTATTCATAACACAATGACTTACATTGGAAATTACACCTTTTATCTTTGTATCTGAAGTTTGGCAGAGCATACAGGTTCATTTTAAGATGCGTCGCGAAGCCTTTTTGACAAATAAAATAATAAATAAATAAAATAAATATCTGGGAACCCTATACATTGCTGCAATTATTATTCAAAACTCAAATTTTTTGAAGCACATCTCATTTCATGACATGTACCGGGGCGTATCGCAGACTTCTGGGCCTCCATACACCCGCCCCACCCTAAACCCAATGTCACAAATAAACCCACAAACGTCATAAACACACACTTGGTATGTTTACGTGTACTAAAAACAGTAATTATTGCAGGGTTTTGGTTGAAACAAGCTTTTTAAAACACCTGGAAAATCCTTAATGAGGTTTTTGACTTTTTAAAAATGGGATTAACATAGCTACAACTCGGGTTGTACGGTATACCGGTATTAGTATAGTACCGCGATACTAATGAATCATATTCGGTACTATACCACCTCTGAAAAGTACCGTCGTCGTCACGTCGTGTCATTGCTGGTTTACGAGCAGAGGAACATGTTCCGCAGCGCACAATCACAGAGTACTTACAAACAGAGAATGTGTGTAGACAGGAAAGGGAGAACGGACGCATTTTGGCTTAAAAACTAACGATAAAGGTGAAGTTATAACACTGAAACGCCCTCAGGAAGAGGTGCTTTAAGACATGGCGAGCTAGCTAGCGGCTAAAGTCCAGTCCCAGTCTGCAGTGTTTTAGCTACTTCTAAATCACTAATCCTGGTCTCCATGGCGACAAATAAAGTAAGTTTCTTACAAGTATCATCCCTGCAGGACGAGGAATAGCTAAACATGTTTCAGCGTCAAAATGTAAACAAACGCCATTGGTGGATCTACACCTAACATCCACTGTAATGATACCAAGTACAGTAGCGTATCTAGTCGACACTACTATGATTACGTAGATATTTTTTGGGATCACAACTTCTTGTTTCATTTAAAAAAATGCATATTATGTTAATAAACTCAGGAAATATGTCCCTGGACACATGAGGACTTTGAATTTGACCAATGTATGATCCTGTAACGACTTGGTATCGAATTGATACCCAAATTTGTGGTATCATCCAAAACTAATGTAAAGTATCAAACAGTGTAGATAGAACATGTTAAAAGAGAAAGTAAGCAGATATTAACAGTAAATGAACAAGTAGATTAATAATACATTTTCTACCACTTGTCCTTAATAATGTTGACAAAATAATAGAATGGAAAATGACACAATATGTTACTGCATATGTCAGCAGACTAAATTAGGAGCCTTTGTTTGCTCACTTACTAATAGAAGACAAGTTGTCTTGTGTGTTCACTATTTTATTTAAGGTATGTTTAATCTACCTTAAGATTTTTTGTTAAAATAAAGCCAATAATGCAATTTTTTGTGGTCCCCTTTATTTAGATTTCTTGCCGGGACATATGGTACAATACAATCAGCAAGATAGGATGGAGCTAGACCGTTTAGTATTTTATGCGTAAGTAGTAAAACCTTGAAGTCGCATCTTAAGTGCACAGTGTCACGACGGGGTTTTCGCAGCTTACTGCGGGGTTCGTTCTCCCGAAATGCAGACGGACCACTTCGAACATGGCGTGCAGGTTGAATCATGATTTATTCCTCAAAATATCAAAGTAGTACAAAAAAACGGAACACAAGGCGAAGGCACAACGTACTGATCGCACTTGGAGCTAAAGCTAACACTTAGCATAGACTATGGACAAGGAATACTCACGAAACGGTGGCATGAAACAAACAAATCTTACGTAGACAAGTAGGGCTGCGAATCTTTGGGTGTCCCACGATTCGATTCAATATCGATTCTTGGGGTCACGATTCGATTCAAAATCGATTTTTTTTCGATTCAACGCGATTCTCGATTCAAAAACGATATTTTCCTGATTCAAAACGATTCTCTATTCATTCAATACATACGATTTCAGCAGGATCTACCCCAGTCTGCTGACATGCAAGCAGAGTAGTAGATTTTTGTAAAAAGCTTTTATAATTGTAAAGGACAATGTTTTATCCACTGATTGCAATAATGTAAATTTGTTTTAACTATTAAATGAACCAAAAATATGACTTATTTTATCTTTGTGAAAATATTGGACACAGTGTGTTGTCAAGCTTATGAGATGCGATGCAAGTGTAAACCACTGTGATACTATTGTTCTTTTTTTATTTTTTATAAATGTATAATGATAATGTCAATGAGGGATTTTTAATCACTACTATGTTGAAATTGTAACTAATATTGATACTGTTGTTGATAATATTCATTTTTGTTTCACTACTTTTGGTTTGTTCTGTGTCGTGTTTGTGTCTCCTCTCAATTGCTCTGTTTATTGCAGTTCTGAGTGTTGCTGGGTCGGGTTTGGTTTTGGAATTGGATTGCATTGTTATGGTATTGCTGTGTATTGTTTTGTTGGATTGATTAATAAAAAAATAAAATAAAATATAAAAAAATAAAATAAAAAAAAGGAAAAATAAATAAATAAATAAAATAAATCGATTTTTTAAAAATGAGAATCGATTCTGAATCGCACAATGTGAGAATCGCGATTCGAATTCCAATCGATTTTTTCCCAGACCCATATACAATGAAGCAAACAATGACGCCAGGCCGACTGACTGGCAAAGGCAGGCTTAAATAATGCCTCCTTTAGTGCTCGTGAAGCAGGTGAGCGGGCGAACACTAATCAGAGACAGGTGGAAATAATAAGTAACCATGGTAACTAAAACAAACAAGGGTGCACAAAAACAGGAACTATGGAGTCCAAAACTAACAGAACATAACACATGATCCGGACCACGCATCATGGCACACTAGTGATGGGATCGGCAGTTCTTTTGACTGTACTGAATCACTAGAATCAGTTCCTTAAATTGAGTCGTTCAAAAAATTTGTTCACCGAATCCCCCCCCCCCCCCCCCCCCCCAAAAAAAAATAGGAGGGGGTGGGGGGTTGGGGGGCGTGCGTAGTACAGTACAGTGCAGACATTCGCGGGAGAAGCAGCAAATAGGGTGAATGCGAGTCCCTACACAGCTCTGTGCATGCAGTACACCAGGCAGTGAGTGACTGACACAGCGCCACAGTCAGCACAGTTCAGTACGTGAACCTGAATCACTTCTGCAGCAGCAGTTCTGTGTGCAGGTCGGTGAATCATGAGTCAGTCAGTAACAGCTTCCCCAGCGGCAGATCTCGGTGTGTGTCAGTTCGCGAACGACACAAGCCCTCAGCACCCAATGAACGACGCGCACAGTGACTGAACGAGAGCCTCAATGTGACGTCCTCCTCCGCGACACAGTCAGTTCTCTGTGTCAGTAGGTTCGCGAGTCCTGATTCTGTCGTTCACTGAATGATTCATGTCGTTAATCTGCGGTGAACGAATCGTTCGCTCAGTCCCTCTCCCCGCCCCCATGATGAGTAGCTGGCTGCGTCGTTCGCCGACGTCGAGGGTTCAGTGAGTCACAGAATGCGCCAGTTCCACTCATACCGCGGCGGAGCTCAACTGAACTGAGAAAGGAACAAATCAGTTCATGAAGTGAGTCGGTTCAGTAAGTTCACTCAAAAGATTCGTTCATTTGAACGAATTGTTCGCGAACGACACAACATTATGGCACACTGGAAGCCAGTGCAGGTGAGCCAGTATAGCATACTTGCCAACCCTTCCGGATTTTCCGGGAGACTCCCGAAATTCAGCGCCTCTCCCGAAAACCTCCCTGGACAAATTTTCTCCCGAAAATCTCCCGAAATTCAGGCGGACTCAGGTCCATGAGGACCTGAGTCCTCTAACCCACAATATAACCAGCATACCTGCCCAATCACGTTATAACTGTAGAATGATGGAGGGCGAGTTCTTGGTTTCTTATGTGGGTTTATTGTTAGGCAGTTTCATTAACGTCCTCCCAGCGCGGCAACAACACACAACAACAGCAGTCACGTTTTTATATACCGTAAAGCAGTTTGTCTGCCGTAAACAGCAATGCTGTGACACTCTTAAACAGGACAATACTGCCATCTAGTGCATTTGATGAAAGCACTTTTGTGCGTGCCACACATCAATGCATCATCAGAGTTCAGCATGGTTAGAAAAATAGTGACAGAGAATAGAACAAGGATGGACAATTCAACCCTTAACTCAACAATGAGTAGATGAGTGGTATGTGTGTGTATATGTGTAAATAAATGAACACTGAAATTCAAGTATTTATTTTATATATATATATATATATATATATATATATATATATTAGAGATGCGCGGTTTGCGGACACAACCGCGGATCGGGCGGTTGGAAAAAAAAAAAAAAAGATTTTGTCCGCGGGTTGGGTCGGGCGGTTGAAATTAAAAAAAATTAAATTTTTAATAGATTCAGGCGGGTGGCAGTTAAACCAATTCGGAAATATATATACATAGTTAAATGTTGTTACCCACATACGAAAAACGAGCAGGCACCTGCAGCATATGCCACAACAGAAGAAGAAAAAAAAAAGAGATGGACACTTTTACGGAGCGGAGAAGGGACGCCTCGCCGGGGTCCGGGACCGAGGCCCCTTCCCCCGAGAGGGCCCCACCGGGAGCCGTAGCTGAGGTGATCCGCGAGAAGGGCCCGACGCACGTCCAGGGTCACCACCGCGCCCACCGCACCGACACCCCGCCTCGTCCGCCTTCGCCGCGGCCGGCGTCACGCGCAGCAGGTAAGCAGCTTACCTGCCCGCCACCCCCGTGGCCGGGGGCTCGTAACAGGGGTCACTCCGCGCACTCCGCCCGCGCAGCTTACCTGCCCGCCACCCCCGTTGCCGGGGGCGCGTAACAGGGGTCACTCCGCGGTGGATGGTGGCCATGGAAGTCGGAACCCGCTAGGGAGTGTGTAACAACCCACCTGCTGAATCAACTAGCCCTGAAAATGGATGGCGCTGGAGCGTCGGGCCCATACCCGGCCGTCGCCGGCAGCGAGAGCCGCGAGGGCTAGGCCGCGACGAGTAGGATGGCCGCCGCGGTGCACGCTGAAGCCTCGGGCGCGAGCCGCTGCGGGTGCGAGGGACATCGCACCTCCACGCGCTTGGAGGTGCGCTCAGCGCGGCTCCCAGATGATTGCGCACTGGTGTCTCCTTTCTTTAACAGGCAAAAGCTTTATAACCTCACTAATGCCTTGCATCGTCTATATTAGATATATAACAACGGGCGGGTGCGGGCGGGTGCAGTTCTGATTAAATGTTAGACCGGGTGGATGGCGGATGGTTGACGACTTTTGTGATGCGGTTGCGGATGAAATAATTGCCTATCCGCGCATCTCTAATATATATATATATATATATATATATATATATATATATATATATATAATAAAATTAATATATATATATACGTATATATATATATATATATATATATATATAGCTAGAATTCACTGAACGTCAAGTATTTGTTATATATATATATATATATATATATATATATGTATTATATATATACAGTGGGGCAAAAAAGTATTTAGTCAGCAACCGATTGTGCAAGTTCTCCCACTTAAAATGATGACAGAGGTCTGTAATTTTCATCATAGGTACACTTCAACTGTGAGAGACAGAATGTGGAAAAAAAATACAGGAATTCACATTGTAGGAATTTTAAAGAATTTATTTGTAAATTATGGTGGAAAATAAGTATTTGGTCACTTCAAACAAGGAAGATCTCTGGCTCTCACAGACCTGTAACTTCTTCTTTAAGAAGCTCTTCTGTCCTCCACTCGTTACCTGTATTAATGGCACCTGTTTGAACTTGTTGTCTGTATAAAAGACACCTGTCCACAGCCTCAAACAGTCAGACTCCAAACTCCACTATGGCCAAGACCAAAGAGCTGTCGAAGGACACCAGGAAAATAATTGTAGACCTGCACCAGACTGAAGTTTGCCAGAGAGCACATGGATGATACAGCAAAGGATTGGGGGAATGTCATGTGGTCAGATGAAACCAAAATAGAACTTTTTGGTATAAACTCAACTCGTCGTGTTTGGAGGAAGAAGAATACTGAGTTGCATCCCAAGAACACCATACCTACTGTGAAGCTTGGGGGTGGAAACATCATGCTTTGGGGTTGTTTTTCTGCTAAGGGGACAGGCCGACTGATCCGTGTTAAGGAAAGAATGAATGGGGCCGTGTATCGTGAGATTTTCAGCCAAAACCTCCTTCCATCAGTGAGAGCTTTGAAGATGAAACGTGGCTGTGTCTTCCAGCATGACAATGATACCAAACACACCGCCCGGGCAACGAAGGAGTGGCTCCGTAAGAAGCATTTGAAAGTCCTGGAGTGGCCTAGCCAGTCTCCAGACCTCAACCCCATAGAAAATCTGTGGAGGGAGTTGAAAGTCCGTGTTGCGCCAAAATACCAGCTACTGTGTGTGCAAACCTGGTAAAGACCTATAGTAATCGTTTGACCTCTGTTATTGCCAACAAAGGTTATATTACAAAGTATTGAGTTGAATTTTTGTTATTGACCAAATACTTATTTTCCACCATAATTTACAAATAAATTATTTAAAAATCCTACAATGTGAACTCCTGGATTTTTTTTCACATTCTGTCTCTCACAGTTGAAGTGTACCTATGATGAAAATTACAGACCTCTGTCATCATTTGCCCATCATTTGTCAGTTGCTGCCCTTCTTAGAGGATAATGGTATCACTGAGCTGTTCCAGTCCGGTTTTAAAGCCCTCCACAGCACAGAGTCAGCGCTTCTAAAAGTTTTTAACGATATCCTCCTGTCCACTGATTCTGGTAAATATGTTGTCCTGGTGCTTTTAGATCTGTCTGCTGCGTTCGACACCGTCGACCACGCCACCTTAATCACTCGTCTTGAGAACTGTGTGGGCATTAAGGGCGCCGCCCTCAACTGGTTCCGGTCGTACCTAACCGACAGGAGTTTTTGTGTAAAAGTAGACCGTTTTATGTCGTCCACAGCTCCTTTACCACATGGGGTCCCCCAGGGCTCAATCCTTGCCCCAATTTTATTTGCGCTTTACCTTCTCCCCCTTGGTTCTATTTTTAGGAAGTACAGTATTGCATTTCATTTTTATGCCGATGATTGCCAGATTTATTTTCCCATGGCACAAAATAACACGGTTCAACGTCTTATTGACTGCCTGCACGACATCAAAGTCTGGCTTTCAGCTAACTTCCTGAGCCTAAATGAAGATAAAACAGAAGTTATGTTGTTCGGTCCAAGTCGCTCTCCCTCCCCCAACGTTGACCTCGGCACTCTGACCCCGTATCTCAGCGACTCTGTCACAAACCTGGGGGTAAAGTTTGACTCAGATTTTAAATTCGAAAAACAAATCAGCAGCGTCGTTCAAAAAAGCTTTTATCAATTACGCCAAATAGCGAAAGTGAAACCGCTTCTATCAAGACATGATCTTGAGAAATTAATCCACGCTTTTATCTCGACTCGTCTTGATTACTGTAATGCCTTGTATGTAGGCATTAGCCAGGCCTCCCTCGCCCGCCTGCAGCTCGTGCAGAACTCTGCTGCTCGTCTGCTAACACAGACCCGCAGACGTGAGCACATCACCCCTATTTTAGCGTCCCTTCACTGGCTCCCTGTGCGTTACCGAATACATTTTAAACTCCTTTTATTTGTTTTTAAATGTCTAAACAACCTCGCGCCAACCTATCTCTCCGACCTCCTTCAGCCTTACTGCCCCACCCGATCCTTAAGATCAGCCGATCAGCTGCTGTTGACGGTCCCTGACACAAGGCTGAAGCTTAGAGGTGACAGAGCTTTCGCCGTTGCTGCTCCCAAGCTCTGGAACGACCTACCCCTGAGTGTTAGACAAGCCTCCTCTCTTCCTGTTTTTAAATCTCTCTTAAAAACATACTTTTATTCCATGGCTTTTAACACTGAGTGATATCCATCCTGCAATGGCGCCCCATAATACACCTGCTGTGATCCTGTTTTTATGTTTTTATGTTTTTATTAATTCTATTTTAATTATTTATTTTTTATCGTGTTCTGTTTGTGTTGTGTTGTGTTTGCTTGGTACTCGTTTTATCTTTTAACCTGCTCATTGTACAGCACTTTGGCTACCCCTGTGGTAAATTTTAAATGTGCTCTATAAATAAAGTTGATTTGATTTGATTTGATTTTAAGTGGGAGAACTTGCACAATTGGTGGCTGACTAAATACTTTTTGCCCCACTGTATATATATGAAATACTTGACTTGGTGAATTCTAGCTGTAAATATACTCCTCCCCTTTTAGCCACGCCCCCAACCACGCCCCCTCCCACCCCGACCACGCCCACCCCACCTCCCGAAATCGGAGGTCTCAAGGTTGGCAAGTATGCAGTATAGGCCTAATATGATCAAACTTTCCTGTTCTTGTCAAAAGTCTAGCAGCTGCATTTTGTACCAACTGTAAGTTCCTATGTGAGTCAAGGCAGGTGGCCAAATACTTATGGCAATATGGTGTATATCAGGCACCAAATTGGGGAACTCCACGTGGCAAAGAGAAGATGCAGTTACGAGCTACAACCACACAGGGGTGCCAAAGTGCATGTGACACAAACACAAAGGCGCTTCTGGCTGAGGTTGGACTTTCTTACAAATACATCTGGAGCGAGTTAAAGTCATGTATTGTTAAAATAGCCGGTTTGAAGTGCGGCTGTAGCTTGGGAAATAATATGGATCCCATGCCATAAGGTCGGAGTGGAAATGAACTCAAGGGAGTGACGCTCTCTCGCTCTCTCTCTCTCCTCCCCTTCTTTCTCTATAAGTATCCAACCTCGGAGAGACTCGCTTAGTAAAACGCAGCAGTTTCTGCAAGGCTCTTCCTCCCATTTCATGCACAAAATAACTTTCCTTATTGAGCAAGTTGGGGGGGAAATTAAGAAGCATGCATGCAAACATGCATGGCAGCACATTAGATGCTGCAATGAGATCTGTCAAATAAGACGCCTGCAGCTGAACTTTTAACAAGCTTGGAGGGACAGCGAGACAGAAGAATTATGGACTTGTTTGCGGCAAACGAGACGTTCTCAGAGTGTGCAGGAACGCATACTTTTGCAGCCCAGAACGGGAGCTCGGAGACGTCCAACCTGAGCTGCAGCAACATCTCCACGCCGCTCACACCTCGCAGTGTGCGACCAGCGGGTAAGAAGACGCTTCTTTCTGTTACCTTAGCCCAGCTGCTGAGGGCTAATAAAGGCACCCAGAGTAAAAAATAAATAAATATTTATTTATATTTGTATTATTATTATTTTTTCAATTAAAATCTTGTATACTGAACAGCAGAAGTATTTATATATAGTTATTTAACTTTATTTTTATGCATTGAAAAAAACCAAAAAACTCTTTGTTTTGTTTTTCTTATATTGGAAACATTTGTATTTTGAGGTTACTTGTTTTATAATACTGTAATATTTAAAAAAAAAAATTGGATACAAGATTAGCATTATATTAGTTACCGTCATGGCAGCACGGTGGAAGATGGGTTAGGGCGTCTGCCTCACAATACGAAGGTCCTGAGTAGTCGTGAGTTCAATCCCGGCATCGGGATCTTTCTGTGTGGAGTTTGCATGTCCTCCCCGTGACTGCTTGGGTTGATTGGCAACACTAAATTGGCCCTAGTGTGTGAATGTGAGTGTGAATGTTGTCTGTCTATCTGTGTTGGCCCTGCGATGAGGGGGCGACTTGTCCAGGGTGTACAGTGCCTTCCGCCTGATTGTAGCTGAGATAGGCTCCAGCGCCCCCCCGACCCCGAAGGGAATAAGCGGTAGAAAATGGATGGATGGATGGATAGTTACCGTAGTATAATTTATCCATCCATCCATCCATCTTCTTCCGCTTATCCGAGGTCGGGTCGCGGGGGCAGCAGCCTAAGCAGGGAAACCCAGACTTCCCTCTCCCCAGCCACTTCGTCCAGCTCTTCCTGTGGGACCCCGAGGCGTTCCCAGGCCAGCCGGGAGACATAGTCTTCCCAACGTGTCCTGGGTCTTCCCCGCGGCCTCCTACCGGTCGGACGTGCCCTAAACACCTCCCTAGGGAGGCGTTCGGGTGGCATCCTGACCAGATGCCCGAACCACCTCATCTGGCTCCTCTCGATGTGGAGGAGCAGCGGCTTTACTTTGAGCTCCCCCCGGATGGCAGAGCTTCTCACCCTATCTCTAAGGGAGAGCCCCCGCCACCCGGCGGAGGAAACTCATTTCGGCCGGATAATTTATTTGCTACCAATTATTTCTAGTATTTACATATTGGCCAAGCAAAAAAAAACATTGATATATTTTTGTTATTGCCATTTTTTAAATTATATTTTTGGATTATTTATATTTTGAGGTTACTTATATGTTATAGTAATTAATGTAACACTTTAGTATGGGGAACACATATTCACCATGAATTAGTTGCTTATTAACATGCAAATTAGTAACATATTGGCTATTAATTAGTCATTATTAAGTACTTATTAATGCCTTATTCTGCATGGCCTTATTATACAACCATTAAGCCATTAACTAACAGTCGTCCCTCAATAACCTCAGAATTATTGCTTATTAGTAACCCCAACCCCAACCCCAACCCTAACCCTTAATATGTTCCCCTAGTGTCCAAATAACTCTAAATTAAGTCTTTGTTACTTTAATAAGCAACTAATTCATGGTGATTATGTTCCCTACTAAAGTGTTACTGCAATTAAACATATCTATGTATGAAAACAATAGTTTAGTAATTTATTTGCTTTATTTATTTTTAGTAATCATGTATCAGCTTGCCGCAAAAGCGTTCATCTATTTTTGTTATTTATTTATTTTAGAATAACCACACACTTATTTTAATGTAAGTTAAAGTTAAAGTTAAAGTAACATTATCTAATATTATCTATTTATTATGGAATTTGTTCTGTTTTGATTTTTTGTTGTTGTTGTTGTATTATTACAACTCCAACACCTTATTTACATACTTATATACAACTGTATACAGGACTGAATGGTATTTAATGTTGCTGTTTTAACTATAAACGTAATTTATTAATTCATCTAATATTAAAATGATACGGGTGAACTGTAGGGACACAGTGCATCACAAATAGTGTTTAAAAGGTTTCCATGAATCAAATAATTAATCAAATAATGTAATCAAAACAATTGTACAGTATTGCAGCCCATAACCCGACGTGACCCTGAAGAGAATAAGCGGGCGAAGTTGAATGAATGGATGAATGTGACATTCATAGGGTACCAATTCATATGGATTTACTTTACATCTGGACTGTGAGTTGGTCATTCTGATGCTTTATTTCCTACCATTTTGCAAGATCTTGTCAAATTCATCACAATGTCAGAAAATCTAATCGGAGGCTATTCATCACGCAGACTTGTGCTATTTTTAGCCACCTTTCTTAATTATTTGCTGAAGAGTGTGTGCATGAGAGTGTAGCACTGCAGACAACCAGGCCTTCAATTAGGAGTGTCGTTGACAAGACAGATACATTCTCGGCGGATCATGTTGTGTCAATGTGGGACGCCATTACCAAACCTGTTGCACTTGTTCTTTCCATACCTTGCTATGCCTCAGCCAATCGTATTGCACGGTGGATGTCAATCGCTGCGCTCAAACCATTTCAGCCTAAAACGTATAGTCACCAGTTAGAATGCTGTTGGCTTCAAAGCACCTTCCAGCGATGAAAGAAAACAGTAGGAATGTGAAAAAAGGGACACTAACTCTTACACTCCTGAACTGCTGCACGCAAAAGTATGACCCAGGACTGACTTGAAATTTCTCCCTTTAAAAAAATCTCTCACTGTAACTTTAAGGTGTTTACCAACTCACAACACAATTTAGTATATACGTTCTTAAGGAACTGATAAGCACGTCCAAAGAATTTGAGAACGATGGATGCACAGATGTAAATAAGTTGAATAACATTGCCGCCATCAAGCAAAAAAGTATTTGCAAGCAAACGGACAGGATGACCCAGTTCTAACATTGGACGTTTGGAATTTTTATTATAAAATGTGGGGTTATATAGGCTGTAAGCAGGGGCGCCGAAAAGGGGGGGTAAAGGAGACGGATTCTAGGGGCCCATGATGGAGGGGGCCCAGAGAGGCCCCTAATGATGATGAAATTATAATACAGAAAAAATAATGACACTGTGTTGGGGGCCCTCTAAACATACTTTTCATGGGGCCCAAAATCCCTAGCGGTGACCCTGGCTGTAAGCTATCATCAAAATGAATAGGAAATACATCCTTGAATTACAAACCCCAAAACTAGTGAAGTTGGCACGTTGGGTAAATCGTAAATAAAAACAGAATACAATGATTTGCAAATCCTTTTCAACCTATATTCAATTGAATAGACTGCAAAAACAAGATATTTAACGTTCAAACTGGAAAACTTTGTTATTTTTTGCAAATTTTAGCTCATTTGGAATTTGATGCCTGCAACATGTTTCAAAAAAGCTGGCACAAGTGTCAAAAAGACTGAGAACGTTAAGGAATGCTCATTAAACACTTATTTGGAACATCCCACAGGTGAACAGGCTAATTAGGAACAGGTGGGTTCCATGATTGGGTATAAAAGCAGCTTTCATGAAATGCTCAGTCATTCACAAACAAGGATGGGGCGAGGGTCACCACTATGTCAACAAATGCGTGAGCAAATTGTCGAACTGTTTAAGAACATTTCCCAACGAGCTATTGCATGGAATTTAGGGATTTCACCATCTACGGTCCGTAATATCATCAAAAGGTTCAGATAATCTGGATAAATCACTGCACGTAAGCGATGTTACGTACCCTCGATCCCTCAGGCGGTACTGCATCTAAAAACGACAGTCAGTGTGTAAAGGATATCATCACATGGGCTTAGGAACACTTCAGAAAACTGTGGTAACTTCAGTTCGTCGCTACATCTGTAAGTGAAAATTAAAACTCTACTATGCAAAGCGAAAGCCGTTTATCAACAACACCCAGAAACGCCGCCGGCTTCGCTGGGCCCGAGCTCATCTAAGGTGGACTGATGCAAAATGTAAAATTGTTCTGTGGTCTGACGAGTCCACATTTCAAATTGATTTTGGAAATTGTGGACGTTGTGTCCTCCAGAACAAAGAGGAAACGAACCATCAGGATTGTTATAGGCGCAAAGTTCAAAAGCCAGTATCTGTGATGGTATGAGGGTGTACTAGTGCCTAAGGCATGGGTAACTTACACATCTGTGAAGGCACCATTAATGCTGAAAGGTACATGCAGGTTTTGGTTTTGTTGCCATCCAAGCAACGTTATCATGGACACCCCTGCTTATTTCAGGAAGTCAATGCAAAGCCATGTGTTACAACAGATGATTGGGTACTAGACTGGCCTGCCTATAGTCCAGACCTGTCTCCCATTGAAAATGTGTGGCGCAATATGAAGCCTAAAATACCACAACGGAGACCCCTGACTGTTGAACAACTTTCGCTGTACATCAAGCAAGAATGGGAAAGAATTCCACCTGAAATTGGTACCGGGACAACACTAGTGTAGTGTAAATACAACAGTTTTTTTCATAACTCTGTAAGTCATTGTTGATGAGATAAATGACACCCTTTTTTCCTCAAGTTCAAGACATTTATCTTTATTGTCTATGAATGTTCTCATTCATCCAGGTCATTGTCATCTCAGGGCATTCAATTGATCGCAACTGGACTGTTTGGTTTGTCTTACGTTTCCCCTCTCAGTTCATGCTCATAGACTTAGATTGGTCAGATCTAGTCTTCAATTTAGACTTAGATCCAAGACTAGATCCGACCAATCTAAGTCTATGAGCATGAACTGATTTAGCCTTCTCGGATGAGAGGTGAAACATCTTCTAAGGCAAACCAAACAGTCCAGTTATGACCGATTGAATGCCCTGAGATTTACCATATAATTTATAAACGTTTGTAAAAATTAGTTTGAACAGTTTCTTAAAGTGGATCATATTAGTACACTGACATTTTTGCTTAACCCATTCCATAATGTAATTCAACATACTGATATACTAAAGGTCTTAAGTGTTGTACGTGCATGCATCCATCCATCCTTCCATTTTCTACCGCTTGTCCCTTTCGGGGTCGCGGGGGGTCGGAATGTTTTAAATTACACTTTTCTCGAAGGTTATATTCCTCCTTTTTTGTTGTGAAGAATTGTTGTACATTCTTGGCTAACACATTGTAGTTTGCTTTGTGTATTATTTTGGCTGTTTGCAAATTCACCAAATCATTGAACTTCGATATTCTTGACTTTTTATATCCAGCATTGTGTATTATTCTAATTGACCCTTTTTATAACAAAATTTGTGAATGTAATGTACATGTTTTTTTTTACCCATATTTCTGCACAGTAACTCTGATATTTTTTGTCATTGCTTTTTGTGTACTGCATAGCTTTTAGTGATGCAACGTTTGTGAAAAAGTTCAATCTTTGAAACAGCTCTTTTAATTGAACAATGAACAATTACAAATAGAAATTGTCCAGGCATGTGCGTGGCACACGACACGACTCGAATATGAGTCGGAGTCAAAAGAAACATTTTGTTAACTGCTCTGGTTAAATGTTCTGCTGTGGATTTGTAAAGTAGTTCAGGTGTACACACACCAAGGGTACTAGAATTTTGCATTCACATTGGTATCTTGTCCTAATTTTTATTGTACTTTTATATACAATTGTAGACATATTATTATTTTTCATTATTTATTTGTGTATTTCTTTCTGGAGGCTACTTGTGATCCACAGAAAAATCTCAATGTCAATGCACACATGGGTCATGGCACCACCTTATGCAATATTTAAAATAACAATGTATAAGCAAAATTTAACTATAAATATTTCAGGATAATATATATTCTTAATATTTCAGGATAGTATATATTCTCAACAATATATACTCTGTTTAAGTATATATTATTATTCTGATCCAAATCGTATCTTAAAACTGCTACAAGTAATTGTTTCCTTGATAAAAACAAGTAATATCAAACAAAAAATAAGTCAGTCTTTTGAACAGCTTTTTAAACCCAGCAGGCTCAAGACATTGATACAATGTTGATTATACATACCTTTAAAACTGACTTTGAAACAACGTTGCAAGTTGCATTTGTAAATTGTGACAGTGTTGATGTCCAACGTTGGATACATGTTGTTGGCTGGGAAATGACCAAATTTCAAAGGTTAAATCAACGTCACAACCTTACATTGAATAAATGTTGCCAAAAAGCATGTTGTTTCAACATTGTTGTGTTGTAGAATATTGGTTGGTAAATGACCAAAATTCAATGGTCAAATCAACGTCAGGAACCTACATTGATTAAACGTTGTCAAAGAGCATGTTCTTCCAACATTAAGTTTGATTTGCTCAGCATCAGGACCTAATTCAACAAGTTCTCAACGTTGTTTCAATGTGTTGTGCATTCTGGGAAAGCAATGGTTCTTTAAGATCCAGTTCTCTTCAACGATCCATTAACCCTCAACTCTACCAAGCTTTGCCATTTTAGGCTAACTTGAGGAACCGAGATGACACATTTTGAATTTTTTAACCTGCTGGTTCTCAGGACGATAACCTTCTGAGAACCAGCATCCTCTGCATCGGGCATTTGATTGTGATCTTTTGTCAGATTTACAAATTCCTGGTGGGTGGGTGTGGGGCGGGGCCTTGTTATGCAAAACAGCTGCTTCAAGAAGGCAAATAATTCAACACAACCACAATGGTGTGACATTTTCCAAACACATTAAGCTTATCCAGAGTAAATCCCACCTAACCTTATCCTTGTCCACGCACACACAATGGTCGTTTAGGACCCCCTCACCCCCCTCCGTCCGCCGGCGCAATGCGACCTAGTACGCATGCTCGGAAAATGCGCACGTCATTGTCACCACCAGTGTTGCTTTGTGTGCAACTTCTTAAATGTAACTTATCTGAACAATATCCAGTGTTGTGGTATTTCAATTAACTGGAATCCAGTATGCTGTGGGGCCCTATTGTAGTGAATCACACCTGAGCCATCATACATTAATCAAATCTTTAATGGACATGTGGAAGTAAACTATGTGATAAAGAACATTTTACATCAATCAATCTAGGGATCTCGATATCTGGTCAGGACACTCCTCACTCTTTTGCCTTCACCTTCATTGTCCATCCGTTTTTGGTGACTTTATATACTCTGGACCTAGACGTTGAGTCCGCGACATACATGGTGGACAATAACTGATACAGTCTGCTTTGCCAGTCTAAAGCATTTGCCGTTTTCCGTAGTCTTCCCTTGACGGCAAGGTAATACAAAGCACACCCTCCCTTTTTTTTTTATCACATCCATGGGAGCCCGCATTCTCGTTGTCTCTCCTTCGACAAATGGACAAAGTTTTTCGGTAAGTAGAATCACAGCTGACCCTGACATTCGAAAGTTTTCTTGCCGTCTGAGAAGTGTTGTATCCGAAATTGCTGCAATCGCTTTCTCTTAAGGTATTCATGTGTGATTTCCACAAGCATCTGTGTAGACGGAAGGAGAAACACGGGCATGTCTGGATGACTCGCCTCCATATTTCCAGTGCTTAGCTCCGAGTTACAAAACCGCTTTATTATGAAGCTGGCTGTGGCGCGTTCTTTCTGATGTCACTTACTGTGTGGGGCACGGTCTTTCTGGCGTCACTTCCTCTCCGACCTCACTTTGTAAACGATCAATGAGTCCATACAAAGCTAAGAGCCGGAGATTCAAGAAATACACGGCGCACTTACCCGTGTAAAAAAATTGTCCGAGGAAGGGGACCTTAAACGATAGTTTAGTGCAACTGAAATGGGGCTTAGGCTAAATAATTATTCGTTTAAGGGGTTATCCGGCTTAGTGTAGGCATAGCCGGAAAGGCCCAAAATATACCTCTCTGAACTAGTACAATACTTGTATAGGATCCCATTTTCTGAGCAAGTTGTTTGGGCTGGTGAATGTCTCATACAACTGAATGATTATTGATGGAGGTGGCACCATTTTTCCCAATTGCAATGTTTGAGGTCAGTGATGTCGAAAATGATTTCCCCCACCAACATACCCTTTTGTTTTGCCGCCTCCTTATTGCCCAAAGTAATGCCCTCCCACTGATGCGTGATGAATTGCAATCAAACCGCACATCCAAACGGTAGCCCATCAACATTTTCATTGACTGGATAAAGACCTTCTTATTCGCCTGCACTCAACAAAACAAAGATTCAGCCGAGCCACTCTGACTGACGCTGACAATACAACAGCCGGGGTGTGAAATGATGTGCATTGTAGCAGTTGACTGTGCGGCTCACAAACACCTGCGATGCCTCTTTTGTTTGACTGCAATCCTGAAATAGTTTGTGATGTGACCTCAAATTATTTATCTTCCCGAAGAGGTGTTTTGACTATTTTGTGCCCAAGCTAAAAAATATAAAGTTACCTAAATATCAGAAATACAGTGAAATTGTCACGACATGGACTATGGCGCAGTTTCCTGCGTGGATTGATTTCCTGAGATGCAAAACAACTGGACTGGACATCGGATGAAGGTAGATACATGATTTAATCTCTTACTATAAAAAGAACAAACAAATGGCGCGTACAAGGCGGAGATACAAACTTAGCTATGAAAACAAAAACTAGCACAAAGGCAAAACTATGGACATGAAACAAATAAACACTTACTGTGACCGGAAAGAACAGTATGAACTTTGATATCAAAGAGTATCATGGGTAGCATGGGTAACAGAGGTTAATCATGGCATGAAGTGAGCAGAAGTAGCTACAGATAATGTCGCCAAGACGACCAACTGAAAATGACAGGCTTAAATAGTAGTGACATGATTAACACAGGTGCGTGAGTCCAAAACGTGAAACAGGTTAAACTAATGGTTGTCATGGTAACAAAGCAAGGGAGTGAAAACAGGATCTAAAAAGAGTCCAAAAAACAAACAAAACATAGCCAAACGAAAACATTATCAAAAGACATGGCAGAAATCCTGTACGAAAAATTGTGAAAAAATGCCTCCATAAAACTGAGCAAAGGCCAACTTTTCCTTATGGAGGAAGTAGGGTTGTACAGTATACCGGTATTAGTATAGTACCGCGATACTAATGAATTATATTCGGTACGATACCGCCTCTGAAAAGTACCGGTTCGCCACCCCCTCAGTGTTTTAGCTACTTCTAAAACACTAATCCTCGCCTCAATGGTGACAAATAAAGTAAGTTTCTTACAAGTATCATCCCTGCAGGACGAGGAATAGCTAAACATGCTTCACTACACACCGTAGCTCACCAGCGTCAAAATGTATACAAACGCCATTGGTGGATCTATACCTAACATCCACTGTAATGATACCAAGTACAGGACCGTATCTAGCCGATACTACTATAATTACGTGGATATTTTTTGGTATCACAACATCTTCTTTCGTTTTTTTCAAAATTTATATTATGTTTATAAACTCAGGAAATATGTCCCTGGACACATGAGGACTTTGAATATGACCAATGTATGATCCTGTAATGACTTGGTATTGGATTGACACCCAAATTTGTGGTATCATCTGAAACTAAAGTAAAGCATCCAAACAACAGAAGAATAAATGATTATTACATTCTAATAGAAGTGTAGATAGAGAAAGTAAGCAGATTTTCTACCACTTGTCCTTAATAATTTTGACAAAATAATAGAATGATAAATGACACAATATGTTACTGCAAATGTCGGCAGCTAAATTAGGAGCCTTTGTTTGCTTACTTACTACTAAAAGACAAGTTGTCTTGTATGTTCACTATTTTATTTAAGGACAAATAAGAAACATATGTTTAATGTACCGTAAGATTTTTTGTTAAAATAAAGCCAATAATGCAATTTTTTGTGGTCTCCTTTATTTAGAAAAGTATCGAAAAGTACCGAAAAGTATCAAAATAATTTTGGTACCGTTACCGGTAATATTGGCATCGGGACAACACTAGAAGGAAGTGTATTTGCGATATATAACAGCCTGCATATGGTTTTGCACTTCTGAACATAAGCCATTATTATTCACTGGTTAAAAAAAGAAAAAGGAAGTCAGAGCAATTTAATGAGCTCAGTGACAAGCTGCTAACGATGGGGTGTATGTGTCATATAGCTTTGATGGGCCCGGACATAAATGTACAGTATATGCGTCAGAATGGTAATCATGACAGTAAGACACCTCGGCATGCTTCCTTAACACAGGCCATGTGTGTAATGGACTGAGCGATGGTTCGGTGGAGGAGTTGGGCGGTGGAAATGAGGGCGTCATTTCACGGTTCGGTGCAGTTATGCAGACAGCAGCTACACTATGTATGGCTGGGTATGATATCCTCTTTACCTATAGTATGCACACACACAGTACGGTGCAAGAGAGCTGATTGGAACCTTATTTGGCGTTTTACACTCCCTGGACATTTCATTAAGTACACCTGCACTATCCATTAATACTCAAACCAAAGGGCGATTTTAATGAAATACAGTACGGGAAACACCGACTGTATGTACAGTAGACCAACACGCTTTCTGGGATACTTTATCCAGGTGGTGCCGTTTTCTACGTGATACTCCAAAGCCCGAAGAAAAAGGAAAGGAATAAAGATATTAGGTATTTTACTTGGCGGGGGAAAAGGGCTGCCACACACAGCTGAGAAAGAACAGGGAGAACTGGTAGTAACCCTGCCACACTGAGACATGGGTGTCAAACGTACGGCCCTAAGGCCGGATCAGGCCCGCGAACAGGTTTTATACGGCCCGCGGGATGAGTTTGCTAAGTATAAAAATTAGAGATGTCCAATAATGGCTTTTTTTGCCGATATCCGATATTCCAATATTGTCCAACTCTTTAATTACCGATTCCGATATCAACCGATACTGATATATACAGTCGTGGAATTATCACATTATTATGCCTAATTTTGTTGTGATGCCCTGCTGGATGCATTAAACCAGTGTTTTTCAACCACTGTGCCGTGGCACACTAGTGTGCCGTGAGATACAGTCTGGTGTGCCGTGGGAGATTATATAGTTTCAACTATTTGGGTTAAAAATATTTTTTGCAAACCAGTAATTATAATCTGCAAATTATGTGTTGTTGTTGAGTGTCGGTGTGTCTAGAGCTTGGCAGACTAACCATGTAATACTCTTCCTTATCAGTAGGTGGCAGCAGGTAGCTAATTGCTTTGTAGATGTTGGGAACAGGGTTTGTTGTCGTGATCACCATATGAAGACAACAGTAGGAGGCAGTGTGCAGGTAAAAAGGTGTCTAATGCTTAAACCAAAAACAAACAAAAGGTGAGTGCCCCTAAGAAAATGCATTAAAGCTTAGGGAAGGCTATGCAGAACGAAACTGAAACTGAACTGGCTACAAAGTAAACAAAAACAGAATGCTGGACGACAGCAAAGACTTACAGCGTGTGGAGCAGAGACGGCGTCCACAAAGTATATCCGAACATGACATGACAATCAACAATGTCCACACAAAAAAAGATAGCAACAACTGAAATATTCTTGATTGCTAAAACAAAGTAGATGCGGGAAATATCGCTCAAAGGAAGACATGCAACTGCTACAGGAAAATACCAAAAAAAGGAAAAGCCACCAAAATAGGAGCGCAAGACAAGAACTAAAACACTACACAAAGGAAAACACAAACAAACTCCAAATAAATCATGGCGTGATGTGACAGGTGGGGACAGTACACCTACTTTGAGACGAAAGCTATAGTGATGCATGCTTGGTTATGGTTTAAATTAATATCCAACAATTGCGAAAATTACTTTTTATTGTCTACTGAGTTAAATTTTTTTACGATTTCTGCTGGTGGTGTGCCTCCGAATTTTTTCAATGAAAAAAATGCGCCTTGGCTCAAAAAAGGTTGAAAAACACTGCATTCAACAATGTAACAGGGTTTTCCAAAATAAGAGAACAACTTCAACTCAATTTATGGAAAAAAGTCCCAACATGGCACTGCCATATTTATTATTGAAGTCACAAAGTGCTTTTTTTTTTTTTAACATGCCTCAAAACAGCAGCTTGGAATTTGGGACATGCTCTCCCTGAGATAATCCTGATACCCACTACAACTATGGGAAATACTATACTTTGACTTTCACAAAGTGCATGATTATTTTTTTTTAAACATGCCTCAAAACAACAGCAACAAAAACAATGAAGGCACACAGCTTCTGTCCAGAGTATACTAGAGCAGTGGTTCTCAAATGGGGGTACGCGTACCCCTGGGGGTACTTGAAGGTATGCCAAGGGGTACGTGAGATTTTTTTTAAATATTCTAAAAATAGCAACAATTCAAAAATCCTTTATCAATATATTTATTGAATAATACTTCAACAAAATATGAATGTAAGTTCATAAACTGAACATCAAATCAAGTAGGCTATTCCATTCATTACCATAAACCCAGAGTTTCCCCCATGCCATGATGGTTTGACCCTCACTAAAATGTCTGTCAAAAAGAACTGTGAAAAGAAATGCAACAATGCAATATTCAGTGTTGACAGCTAGATTTTTTGTGGACATGTTCCATAAATACTGATGTTAAAGATTTATTTTTTTGTGAAGAAATGTTTAGAATTAAGTTCATGAATCCAGATGGATCTCTATTACAATCCACAAAGAGGGCACTTTAAATTGATGATTACGTCTATGTATAGAAATCTTTATTTATAATTGAATCACTTGTTTATTTTTCAACAAGTTTTTAGTTATTTTTATATCTTTTTTTCCAAATAGTTAAAAAAAAGACCACTACAAATGAGCAATATTTTGCAGTGTTATACAATGTAATAAATCAGAAACTGATGACATAGTGCTGTATTTTACTTCTTTACGATGAGGTTGCGACTTGTCCAGGGTGTACCCCGCCTTCCGCCCGATTGTAGCTGAGATAGTCTCCAGCGCCCCCCGCGACCCCAAAGGGAATAAGCGGTAGAAAATGGATGGATGGATGGATCTCTTTTTTTCAACCAAAAATGCTTTGCTCGGATTAGGGGGTACTTGAATTAAAAAGATGTTCACAGGGGGTACATCACTGAAAAAAGGTTGAGAACCACTGTACTAGAGTAATAAAGTAAACAATAACATAGTCCTCCTTTAGTGCAAGGCTGCCTGGTATACTGTATAACAGGAAATTATAAACTGGGGCTGCTGACTGGGATATATACCGCTCCGTACAGCGGCGTTTTAAAAAGTCATTAATTTTACTTTTTGAAACCGATACCGATAATTGCCGATATTACATTTTAAAGCATTTATCGACCTGCCGATATTATCGGACATCTCTAATAAAAATTAACCGGAAATTTTTGAATGAAAGAAACAGTTGTTCTAAATGTGTCCACTAGATGTCGCAATAGCAATTATTTACCATGAATTGATTTACGTGGACCCCGACTTAAACACGGAATATGTACTGTACTGAGCAATCTACTAATAAAAGGTTCAATTGTATCTTTGTAAATGATGTGTAATAAAAAATAAACCACATGATGTTAATACATCAGTCGAGGAAAATTATCAAACTACATAAATGATATACTGTAATTTGATTTTGATATCATTTTTTTTATCTTGATAGATTGAAAATTAACACCAATGAGGTGACTGATGCACATTATCACATCATTTATTCAGAAAATATAAATAACGACAAACAAAGAGAGAATACTATTAACCGCAACATGTAAGTGTAAAAAAAACAAAAACATTATGATTTGTACATTTTCAGAATGTGCTTGTTCTATTTTTAAACAAAGAAAACAATCTGAAGTTGTCTTTATTTTTAAGTTATCGTGCCGTGATTTTACTAGTCCGGCCCACTTGGGAGTACATTTTTCTTCATGTGGCCCCCCATCTAAAATGAGTTTGACACACCTGGTCTAAGAATTGGTGTATGCTGTGACATACACCAGCATATCATACATCATATCAACTCATATCTCACCCCAGGAGGGCGCTGTCTCTCAAACTGAAGGATGGAAATTTACTGAACTAGGATCAGAGCTCGCCTACATAGTCTTCTCTGGAGTAGTAGTAGACAAGGGAATTTTTGTGTTTTTCATGTCAAATTGTAAACTGTATTTTACTTCTAGGCTTTTACACAATGACTGAATAGCAAAAACAATTGTTACCTTGAAAAGTGAGAAGGGTAAGCGACAGTTTAGATTGGTATCAGCTAGGTAACGAGATGTACACAGCTGTTAGCCTTGACGCTAGCAAGAAATTCCAGTTGGAGTTAGTCATCACGTTCTCTTCGGGGTTGGTTGTCACATATATAGACAGGTTCATACAGATCACATACAGTCGTGGTCAAAAGTTTACATCCACTTGTAAAGAACATAATGTAATATTGCTGGGTATTGTGGCCAAACAGCTAAATTTTTGTTTCATCTGACCACAGAACTTTCCTCCAGAAGGTCTTATCTTTGTCCATGTGATGTTAGATGAAACAAAAATTTTGCTGTTTGGCCACAATGTGAGGCCTTTAATCCCAGGAACACAAGGCCTGCCGTCAAGCATGGTGGTGTTAGTTTTATGCTCTGGCCCTGTTTTGCTGCCAATGGAACTGGTGCTTTACAAAGAGTAAATTGACAATGCAAAAGGAGGATTGCCTCCAAATTGTTCAGGACAACCTAAAATCATCAGCTCGGAGGTTGGGTCTTGGGCGCAATGACCCCAAACACACGTCAAAAGTGGTAAAGGAATGGCTAAATCAGGCTACAATTAAAGTTTTAGAATGGCCTTCCCAAAGTCCTAACTTAAACGTGTGAACAATGCTGAAGAAACAAGTCCATGTCAGAAAACCAACAAATTTAGCTGAACTGCACCAATTTTGGCAAAAGGAGTGGTCAACAATTCAACCAAAAGCTTGCCAGAAGCTTGTGGATGCCTATCAAAAGTGCCTTATTGCCGTGAAACTTGCCAAGGGACATGTAACCAAATATTAACATTGCTGTACGTATACTTTTGACCCAGCAAATTTGGTCACATTTTCAGTAGACCCATAATAAATTCATAAACGAACCAAACTTCATGAATATTTTTTTTGACCAACAAGTCTGTGCTCCAATCACTCTATCACAGAAAAATAAGAATTGTAGAAATGATTGGAAACTCAAGACAGCCATGACATTATGTTCTTTACAAGTGTATGTCAACTTTTGACCACGACTGTATACAGTCGTCTGGCCTAAGATGTCTGAAGTTATGTATTTGTCAACTTTCAATTCAACTTTTAAATGTAATACTGCCAAAACAAAAACATTTTAAAAGAGGTCATATTATGATTTTATTTAAAACACTTATGGTCTACATCGGTGTTTTTCAACCTTTTTTAAGCCAAGGCACATTTTTTGCGTTGAATAAATCCGGAGGCACACCACCAGCAGACGTCATTAAAAAACGAAACTCAGTTGACAGTAAAAAGTCGTTGTCGCAGTTGTTGAATATGACTTTAAACCATAACCAAGCATGCATCACTATAGCTCTTGTCTCAAAGTAGGTGTACTGTCACCACCTGTCACATCACGCCGTGACTTATTTGGAGTTTATTGCTGTTTTCCTTTGTGTATTGTTTTAGTTTTTGTCTTGCGCTCCTATTTTAATGGCTTTTTCTCTTTTTTTTTTGGTATTTTCCTGTAGCAGTTTCATGTTTTACCTTTCAGCGATATTTCCCGCATCTACTTTGTTTTAGCAATCAAGAAGATTATAGTTGTTTTTATCCTTCTTTGTGGGGACATTGTTGATTGTCATGTCATGTTCGGATGTGCTTTGTGGACGCCGTTTTTGCGCCACAGTACGTCTTTGCTGTCGTCCAGCATTCTGTTTTTGTTGACTTTGCAGCCAGTTCAGTTTTAGTTTCATTCTGCATAGCCATCCCTAAGCTTCAATGCCTTTTCTTAGGGGCACTAACCTTTTGTTTATTTTTGGTTTAAGCATTATATACCTTTTTACCTGCACACTGCCTCCCGCTGTTCCCGACATCTACAAAGCAATTAGCTACCGGCTACCACCTACTGATATGGAAGAGTATTACGCGGTTACTCTGCCGAGCTCTAGACAGCACCGACATTCAACAACAACACATAATTTGCAGACTATAATTACTGGTTTGCAAAAAATATTTGTAACCCAAATAGGTGAAATTAGATCATCTCCCACGGCACACCAGACTGTATCTCACGGCACGCTAGTGTGCCGCAGCACAGTGGTTGAAAAACACTGGTCTACATAACAGATTTTGTTTCAGAGACCATTTTCAAGTCGCTTTCTGACTGTCTGCGCCGTTTTGTGGGCTGTCTTATTTACGTGCCGGAGCCCTCTTCCAGGCCAAGTTCCCTTCGACTGCGTCCCCACTCCGTCAGCCATAGCGAGTCTACTGACAGATATAGGTTTTAAAAATATACACTACTTTTAATTAGAAATGGCAACAGTGGAGGATCTTAACGTGCATGTGTGTATGATCAGTCTGGCCCACAAAAAGAGGGTAGAGAATAATAAGTAACCTATTGACTCCAACTTCGAACTACAACTGAATAAAAATGGTTGACTCGCGCAAAGCTCTTTGGGTAAACCTTTACCATACATGGAGATAACCGCTGACGTAATTATGGCAAAATACGTCACTATTGTTGCAAGATTGTTTTATAAATATCTACGCTATGGCTCCATGGTTTGATTTAAAATTTTCAGGACTTATTCAGATCCCAAATACACAAAAGCAGATACCCACAGGTAAGAAAAGTTGGTGTTGACAAATAACCACATAAGGCCTGATCTACTGATATCCGAAAAAGTTCAAAACAGTGTGTACAAACTATAATTGCATGTTCTATTTCGGGATGTGTTGCAGAATAGTTTTACGCTCAGTACATCACATTGTGTGAGCTAAATATTTGTTTTGCTCATTTAAGAGACGCAATTCTCTGCGCACAAGCTTAGTAGATCAGTTTTGCATGCACTACGAAGTTAATAATACACACAAACCTTTAGTAGATCAGGCTCATCTTGAGTGACAACCAACCCCATGTGTCTTTGATACACGTTTCAAGCCAACACCTTAAGTTTCACTTGATTGCAGGAACACTGTAAAAAAAAAAATAAAGTTGAGAAAACGCAAATTTTCAAGTTAACCTGATGCGTTAAGATTTTTGCGTTTTCTCAACTTTTGACTACTATTGTAAAAATACATGGAAGTGAAAATCAAGTGAAAATCAACTTGGTCCAAAGTTGAGAAAATGCAAAGATCTTGTTGCATCATGTTTACTTGAAAATTTGCGTTTTCTCAACTTTTTTTTTTTTTTTTTTACAGTGAATTAACTTACAGTAGAGTAAAAAGTTCGACAACCAATCCCTAACTCCCGACTTGTTCAGAGGGCGTAAAGCGCACCCTCGCCAACGCCTCCTCATCCAATTTAAGATCAACATAATAAAAGCTTGAGACTGGGTTTCAGGAGGGCCATCAAATCCACCCTACACCACAAAGCAATATGAAGTTCATTAGATGACAGACTCCTATGAATAACTTCAACCTTGGCATCTAAAGAACTCTATTGTATACGCAGACTGCAAGTAGAATCTTATTAGGAATACCCTCCATTCTAGACTGTTCAGGTTGTCTGAGTCTAGAGCTGTCCTTTCTGGTCTTTGAACCTATGAAGCTTGCTCGGATTGGAGGCAAAATGTCCTCCAAGACCACCTGAACAATGGCAACAATGAACAATCAACGCCCTAAAATGTCCAACAAACAATGTGGTAAATCCCAGAGGTTCCCCAATACAACTTTTCCACTTCTTTTTTTAATCAATCCAACAAAATAATAAACAATAATACCATAATAATACAATTCCAATTCCAAAACCAAACCCGGCCAGCAACATTCAGAATAGCAATAAACAGAGCAATTGAGAGGAGACACTAATATGACACAAAACAATCCAAAAGTAGTCAAACAAAAATGAATAATATCAACAACAGTATCAATATTAATAAGAATTCTAACATAGCAGCGATTAGAAATCCATCATTGACATTATCATCACAGCTATTTATAAAAAAAATAAAACATTACAACAAATTAACAATAATGTCACAGTGGCTTACACTTACATCACATCTCATAAGCTTGACAACACATTGTTGTCCACAAAGGTAAAATACGTTATATTTTAGGTTCATTTAATAGTTAAATCAAATTTAAATAATGAATCCCATATTCCAATAAATGACTCATTATTATCTAAACTAAATGCAGTTTTTTTCTACTGACTTTTCCACTTCTGATACGACACTGATATTGGAGCCTTAAGTATTGACCGATACCGATATTAATCCGATACTATATCAGCACAAATCATACATACTTTTAGCATTTTGTAGTGTGGAATGTTAAAAAAGGCTTGATCAAGTGAAATCACTCAGAGAATAATGGTAGGTCTGAAAAACTAACAGTATGAAAGATTTATGCTTTTGAAGTGGAGTGTTTTTTGGCAGTATCTGGAGGTCACATTCATTTATTACATTAAGGTCATGTAGCCGAAAGTTGAATTTGTCATGTCTGTGATCATGTTTTGTTTAGTTATGGTTTGCTTGGTTTTTGGACACTTTTTAGTTCTTGTTTTCACTCCTTTTGTCACCATAGTAACTATTAGTTTCACCTGGTTCACATCGTCATGTCACGCACCTGTCTCACATTTTCACATTTTGAGTCACGCACGTGTTTTCACTAATCATGTCATCACTATTTAAGCCTGTAGTTGCCAGGCAGTCAGCCTGGCGACATCACTCTTGACACACTCCTGACACTCTGTTTCATGTTCATAGTCCATGCTGCCCTGTTCACGTCATCGCAAGTAAATTTTGTTGATTTATGCCACAGTTAGTGTCTTTTGTTTTGCCATGTTTATAGTTATGCATAGTCCAAGTTTTTGTTCCCTGCGTTAAGTTTTGTGCCTCCACTGTGAGCGCCTTTTGTTTGTTCTTTTTTTGAGTGTTAAAATTAAATATGTATGTACCTTCACGACATGTCCGGTCCAAATCATTTGCACCATGGGAAAACAAACCACGCCAAAGTCCAAGTCTTGACAGAATTATGTGGACGCGGATACTTTCATATACACTTCTACATTGACTTTTTATATGAAAGTCATTAGTATGCAACCGTAATTATTCAATACTTGTTTATACTAACAAATGTCATGTTTCAGATGCAATTTTGTAATAACGACATTTATTACGTATGCCTAGCTTGTGTGCTATTGTGTGCTTAGCTGTTGTGTACCTGCTAGCTCTTAGCCGCCTACCATATTCACCTTTTGTAACTGCTAGACTCATGACTGCTAGAATCGGAGCTTTTATCTGAGATTTCAGATGCAAGTCGATATTATCTGATATGTGTTTTTTGTTGTTATTGCTGATATCAGACCGTTAACAATATCAGATTGGGACACCTCTAGTTAATGCTTTGCATTAGCTCACGCCACAGAAATAAACAGAAAGGCTCGAAAAAAAAGCCACAAAGTCAGAAAGGTACTAATACACTGTTGTGTTATGAAGTGATGACAGTCAGACACGAGTGCAGCCGGGTCCACCTTATTACTAAACATTGAGACAAACTAAATACATAGACCTGAGGTCTCCTTCTAGACTTTGCATTAGCATTCAATGCAATGAAAACAAATCTTGTGGGAGCTAAAATGGTTCAGTGGAAACGGAATCCATTCTAAAACCACTCACTCACCAAAAGAACTTACTGCAGAAAACTCATCCGCTCTAAAAAACAAACAATGTGGGAGCGCCCAAGGGCTCTGCGCTCTGGAATCATACCAATAAACATGTTGTTAAATTATTAAGCATTATTATTTCTGTAAAGGGAGGATTTCTGATAGAACTACTGCATTGGGTCTCATTGGATTTTGCTGGTGTTTGTATTAGAAGGAAGGTGCAGAGGGGTCTTTGTTCGACAATCTGTCCTTTGGAAGAGGTTTCCAGCACTCTCTATTAACGGTTGTGGGATGCAGTTGAGCTTAGTGACACGGCTGAGGTGACATTTGCGGTGCTGGATAAGACACTTGTGGTGACATTTACCGATACGTCAGACTTACCGCAGGAAGGGTGGGATTTTTTTTTTTCCCTTGATAGGTACAGCCACACAGCTGCAATAGAATGTGTCGTGCTGCATACATATTACACACAGGCAAGGAAGGGAATAATTCATAGCCCATAAAATGTCAGATTTGTTGAATGAGAAATGTTAAATATTCATGGCCAGACCATGAACCCTATTATTATTATTGACTGAGCCGCCAATTAACTGCGTGTCTAATAAAAGCATGTGCCTCCATTTTTTAATCTCGACTTGGATAATACATTGAATTTCGACGTCGTTGGAAATGATGGGGCCATTAAAAGTGCCATATTATGCTATTTATCAACAATCGTATGTGAGTCTCAGAGGTCCCGCAATAATGTATTGAAACTTTACAAACCATCTAAAAGTCATTTTAGTAAGCCCTACTGGGAACAAGCTGTTTTATGTGTCTGTAGTAGGGATGTCCCGATCAACATTGTTGGCCTCAAAAGCTTATAGAACTGAAAATGTTGTAAGTTAACACAATAACACAATTTTATACTTAATAAATCTAAAATTTGGTTGGTTGGTTGGTTGGTGTTACCCAGCAGGCTCAAGACATTGATACAACGTTGATTATACATAAATGTCCTTTAAAACGGACTTTGAAACAACGTTGCAAAATAGTTGTATTTGTAAATTGAGACAACGTTGATGTCTAACGTTGGATCCACGTTGTTGGTTGGGAAATGACCATTTCAACGGTCAAATCAACGTCACAATTGAATAAACGTCGTCAAAAAGCATGTTGTTTCAACGTTGTATTTGTGTTGTGCAATATTGGTTGGAAAATGACCGAAATTCAATGGTCAAATTAACGTCAGAACCCAACATTGATTAAATGTCGTCAAAAAGCATTTTGTTTCAACGTTATGTTTGAGTTGCTCAACGCCAGGACCTAATTCAACAAGTTCTGTGCCTGCTGGGTAGTTTCTTCCGAACATGAATACAAATGCAATGCGAGACATGACGTATTTACAGTTTCTCATTACAGCATGTCTTAGAAGGAGTAGGAGAAAGCAGAGCTTATTTTATGCTACCTCTTTATGTATGATAACAAATTCTAACACATTTGTTACCACTCATTCTGAAACACAACAATGAACAGATAAATACATCAGTAAATAAATGAACAAATAGAGAAATTAGTAAGTCAATAATTATTTGATATATAAATAACAAATAACGTTCTCATACTGTAAAAAAATAGTACACCATTAATTTATGGTTCACATTAGGAGATGAAAAAGATTGTATAATTTTTTAATAAGTTACCGTATTTTTCGGACTATAAGTCGCAGTTTTTTTCATAGGTTGGCCGGGCTCCAGTGCAATTTATATATGTTTTTTTCCTTCTTGTTATGCATTTCGGCAGGTGAGACTTATACTCCGGTGCGACTTATACTCCGAAAAATACGGTAATCAGTTTATCAGGATTCTTCTTACATGTACTTTGTAAACACTTTGAGTTTGAACAGTTTCTTAAACAGAATCATTCTAGTACATTTGTTTGACTTCTTTGCCTAATCCATACCATAATTTAATTCCACATATTTACATGCTAAAGGTTTTAAATGTTTTGAATTAGATTTTTTTTCTACGGTTATATTTCTCCTGCTTTGTCGAGAAGCATTGTACATTCTTGGGTAGTCAGCTATAGTTTGCTTTGTTCATAATTTTAGCTGTTTGCATATGCACCAAACCATTGAATTTCAATATTTTGGATTCAGTAAATAAAGGGTTTAAATGTTCTCTCAATCCAACGATATGTATTATCCGTGTTCTTTTTTGTAACACGGTTAGTCAATAAAGTGTACTTACGTGTAATTATTTCCCAATATTTCAACAATTTGCTAGTATATATAGTAAATTTGATGATGTATTGTATTGTATTGTAATGGTTGTATTGAATTCTACGTACAATTTCTTTTTAACAAAACAAAGTTGTTAATGCAGAATAACAATACACAGATCACTATTGGCTCCCATTTAAATTATTTTGGTTTTGGCCTCGGTGCCTTCCTGTATCCAGAAAGTAAGTACTCCCTGACTTTGTAAACAATCACAAAAAAAGACCCACAATTAGTTTATAATACTAAAAAAATATCCATCTAAACACTTAAGTTTATTGTTTATACTGTATACCGATACTATACTAGATATCAATAGTATCGACATCGGGATTGATCACCCCTACTTTCGGTGTAACAAACTAAAGTACAAAAACGTTGTTACTGTACTTAAGAATACATTCCACATAAATCTACTTTACTTATTTATATTTCTGACAACTTTCACTTCTACTATATTACAGAAAATCAGTACTTTTACTCCAATACATTTACCTAAACCAGGGGTCGGCAACCCGCGGCTCTAGAGCCGCATGCGGCTCTTTAGCGCCGCCCTAGTGGCTCTCTGGAGCTTTTTCAAAAAATGTATGAAAAATGGAAAAAGATGAGGGGAAAAAAATCTATTTTTGTTTTAATATGGTTTCTGTAGGAGGACAAAAATGATACAAACCTCCCTAATTGTTACAAAGCACACTGTTTATATTAAACATGCTTCACTGATTCGAGTATTTGGCGAGCGCCGTTTTGTCCTACTAATTTTGGCGGTCCTTGAACTCACCAGAGTTTGTTTACATGTATAACTTTCTCCGACGTTTTATGCCACTTATTTTTCTGTCTCATTTTGTCCACCAAACTTTTAAGGTTGTGCATGAAAGGTGAGTTTTGTTGATGTTATTGACTTGTGTGGAGTGCTAATCAGACATATTTGGTCACTGCATGACTGCAAGCTAATCGATGCTAACAGGCTATTTAGGCTAGCTATATGTACATATTGCATCATTTGCCTCATTTGTAACTATATTTGCGGTTCCTTTAAGTCCTCTTAATTCTATGACACACTATCTGTATGTAATATGGCTTTTAATTTTTTGCGGCTCCAGACAGATTTGTTTTTGTATTTTTGGTCCAATATGGCTCTTTCAACATTTTGGGTTGCCGACCCCTGACCTAAACCATCTTCGTTACTCCATAGCTTGAGTTGGTGACGTAATGCGGCGAATTGTTGTCTTATCAACTTGACGCGCAAAGAAAATGATTTTACACCAAATCGCCAAACCGAAACTAATGCTATCAAAACTTAAGTACATTTTGTATCAGGTACACTGTATTGTCAAAAGTATTTGGCCACCTGCCTTGACTCACATATGAACTTGAAGTGCCATCCCATTCCTAACCCATTGGGTTCAATATGATGTCGGTCCACCTTTTACAGCTATTACAGCTTCAACTCTTCTGGGAAGGCTGTCCACAAGGTTGCGGAGTGTGTTTATATGAGTTTTCCACCATTTTTCCAAAAGTGCATTGGTGAGGTCACACACTGATGTTGGTCGAGAAGTCCTGGCTCTCAGTCTCCGTTCTAATTCATCTCAAAGGTGTTCTATCGGGTTCAGGTCAGGACTCTGTGCAGGCCAGTCAAGTTAATCCACACCAGACTCTGTCATCCATGTATTTATGGACCTTGCTTTGTGCACTGGTGCACAGTCATGTTAGAAGAGGAAGGGGCCCACTCCAAACTGTTCCCACAAGGTTGGGAGCATGGAAAATGTTTTAGTATACTGGAGCATTCAAAGTTCCTTTCACTGGTACTAATGGGCCAAGCCCAACTCCTGAAAAACAACCCCACACCATAATTCTTCCTCCACCAAATTTCACATTCGGTACAATGCAGTCCGAAATGTACCGTTCTCCTGGCAATTTCCAAACCCAGAATATTTAGGAGTGAGGAAATTTCACAACTGGATTTGTTGCACAGGTGGCATCCTATGACAGTTCCACGCTGGAAATCACTGAGCTCCTGAGAGGCCCATTCTTTCACAAATGTTGGTAGAAACAGTCTCCATGCCTAAGTGCTTGATTTTATACACCTGTGGCCGGGCCAAGTGATTAGGACACCTGATTCTGATCATTTGCATGGGTGGCCAAATACTTTTGGCAATATAGTGTACTTTAAGACTTTTACTTAAAGTGGAATTTTGCCTATCTTTCACAATCATTAATGAAAGACATGACAACTGGTATATTTTTTTTCATGCATTCCAGCTCCTACGGTAAATAAACGTGAATACAAGTTTGCTTACAATGAAATCAATGGGGTGTCCTCTATTCTGCTCATAAAGCCCTCTAAATAACTACCCAAAAAGAACCAACAATACTCCATTTACATTTCATGACCTGAATATTAATTAAGTATTAGTGATATTGGTATCTCAAATGCTAAAGCAGACAAACTATCTACAGTGGCGCCGTGATCACAGAGAGCTAACTAGCTTTTGCTGCTATGACAGCTGGTGAACTGCTCATGAAACTTTATTCTAGATCATATGTATTGCCTCTCACCCTGATAGTAGAAAGATGAGGACATAATCCGATAAGTTGGTCAACTTTGGCATCCAACACTGTTAGAATAATCATATATATATATTATCACACAACTTTAATATGCTTAAAGTCCGTTGCTATAGTTATTAGCTATTGTACTCAAGTTAGACTTTTATATCTGTGCAAGAACGAAACTTCTTGTCTGAGGGGTGGCCTCAGCCGCAGATGTTATCTTAGCCCGCTAACAGCCAAAGACTTCAAGGACCTCAACGAAGATAAGACGACAGCACGCAGACGAAGCAGAGACTTCAAGGACCTCAACAAAGATAAGATGACAACACGCAGACGAAGCGGAGACAAGGCGAAATCACAAGGCCCCCAGCACATTCTGTCACGTATTGTGCGTACTGGACCTGCTTTGCATAATATATGTGACCACTCCTTTTAGAGGCGGCCTTAGTGATGTTGACTGTGAAACTCCTGAATAAATAGAGGGATGCGGGAGCTGAACCTTAGAGCGTAGGGCGAGACTGTGACTAAGTGTGCAGCTCCATGCGTTCTCCCCATGAGCTATATTGAACTCTGTCTCTGCATGATTCCTTGCTTCTTGTCTGATTAATAGATGTCATCAGTGTTTGAACCTGACAAACACTGTACAATAAGTGATTGTGGAAGTCGTTCCCTACCCTTTCCACGGATACCACGTCACAGGAGCCAGGCGTGCCGTTTTAACGGAGTTTTAATGTACATGTATTCCAAGCACAATCTTTTCAGACGTTTTTTCCTCTCCAGTCTCTCCCACCACCTTCTCCTCCGCTGGCCGCTCACTATTAAAGACAACAGATGATTAGATCGCCACGTACCACCTGTGAAATCTAATCACCTGCCAGCTGTGTCTCGCCGTCCAGCCCCTAGCCGATGGTGCTCCGCCCTCAACACCATTGACACAGGCGGTGACCTTTGCTCCTGCAGGCACGCTGATCGCACTCTCCCTCCACAGTGATGTTTTGTTATGATTCTTACATATCATGAAGTCTGCAGGGAGTGGTAATTAGTGATGTTGTCGAAAGAATAATATAAGAATAATACTAAAATAAGTCACCCCCGTAAATATTACATGTTTATTTTCAGCCATGGTGATGAGGATTTGTATCTTTGAATCAGCTTCACACTGTGGATATACGACACGTTCATTGCAGCTTACTGTGTTTCGAGCCGGTGGTGTTCTGGCAAAACATGCATCCTTGTGAAATTCATGCATCTTCTGTATGTGCGTAACAACGAATATGGAAATGTAATTGTGTCTTCCTGAAGACCGGAATATACTCTCGCGTCCTGTCGCTTGCGTCCCCCCCGACGGCGTCTTGTTTGATTTATAGTTCTTCCGTGGGGGGTGGTGCAAAACTTGTAATTTTCTTCCAAAACACTAAGGGGCAGTGTTGGCTAGATACCGTATTTATTTCCTGTGAAGTGACGACAACGACAACTGTGTCTACGCTGGAACAATCATCAAATTACTTTTAATTGGACGTTTTACTTATAAACCCGAGGAAAATACATTTGTGAAGATAGAGTGTGCAACTTCTGAACGAGTCGCGGCAGAGGACGCTAATATTATTTGCAGGGCTATTCGGCCATAAAGAAACTGTTAAATAACTATTGTAAGTTAACGACATGCTGGTTTTAATTTTTATGGTCATGTTCAGAATTCACATTTTTGTATATATACCGTGCCTATATGTTTTGGCATCACAACATCTTCTTTCGTTTTTTTTTAATTCATATTATGTTTATAAACTCAGGAAATATGTCCCTGGACAGATGAGGAATTTGAATATGACCAATGTATGATCCTGTAAGGACTTGGTATCGGATTGATACCCAAATGTGTGGTATCATCCGAAACTCAGGTAAAGTATCAAACAACAGAATAATAAGTGATTATTACATTTTAACATAAGTGTAGATAGAACATGTTAAAAGAGAAAGTAAGCAGATATTAACAGTAAATGAACAAGTAGATTAATAATTCATTTTCTACCACTTGTCCTTAATAATTTTGACAAAATAATAGAATGGAAAACGACACAATATGTTACTGCATTTGTCAGCAAACTAAATTAGGAGCCTTTGTTTGCTTACTTACTACTAAAAGACAAGTTTTCTTGTATGTTCACTATTTTATTTAAGGACAAACTTGCAATAAGAAACATATGTTTAATGTACCCTAAGATTTTTTGTTAAAATAAAGCCAATAATGCAATTTGTTTGTGGTCCCCTTTATTAACAAAAGTATCGAAAGGTACCGAAAAGTATCAAAATAATTTTGGTACCGGTGCTGGTACAAAATATTGGTATCGGGACAACTCTAACACACTGTAAGTCGTCCAATGTATCAGATGCCACATATCAGATAAAACAACGTAATAAGGAGTAGCGTCTGAGGTGTAGGGCGTTTAAAGCACTCTTCTATAGAACAAAAACACATTAATGTGTACTCGTTCGGAGCGAGCGAGATTATGGCGTTTTATTTTACTCAAGGACACAACAGTTGCTCTCCTATGACATAATCCTCCTATGACATCATCCTTGCACCAACACTTTGAGGCATCTGAACATACTCAAACTGCTACACTTGCATAGCTGTGTGAGCTGCAGTGCAAACATTAGAGACACATTTTAAGAGAAACTGTAGGTTTGCCGCTTCTCTGAAGAAAAAGAAAATGCTTCCCACGTCTGCAGCTGACTGACCGACAGTTGGCAGCGCTTCAGGCTGAATCGGTGGGTGCACACAACTTGCTGGGAGCCGGGCAGAGGTGGTATCATGTTCATGAGGAAGTTTTATCCTTCCAGATCTCATGAAAACTCTTGAGTTTTAAAAGCAATCGTTTGGGTGCCTCTTCTCTTTAAATTATATGACTAACTGATTTATTGTTTTCACTAGTACTGTATATGATAGTTAAAAAGGAGGGTACCTCGAATGTACTGTAAATAGACAAATAGGATCCTCTGCAAAATGAGACGTTTTAATAAAGCATTCAAACCTGTGATGATACAGATGAAAATGTTTACAATATTTAGGGTACAATATAACCATAATACAACATATTTGTAATCTACTTTCTCTCGGATAGGGTCAACCAATACTGTTTGGAGTCAGTCATGGCTGATTAGATGCAAAATACGGTACATGCAGTACAGTGCCGGCCCAAGCCTCCATGGGGCCCTAAGCAAAATTTGATTTTGGGGCCCTCTATTTCTGCCAATAATATTGATTGATCATTCACACACCTACTATAAACTCATTGCGGCTCTGGCAGTGTTGTTTACATTATCCTATTGTCAGCCTGGCATGTCTTTACAAATGACATGTCATTTATAAAGATATGGGGGTGGCCCAGTTAAGAACATAAATAATACCAATGAATGAACGAATGATGTCCAGAGTGCCACATATGGTTCTTAATCTTAAAATGTAGAAAACATTCAGCTACAAGAGTGGCCTGGGGTTGAACAGTCCAAGTGATAAAGCTTTGTATTTACAGTAAAAGTGTCATCTTGTCTCATCAGTCTTGTACATATTAGTCTTTAATTACTAGTTTATATTTTTAGTTAATTGTTCATATTTAATGTTTACTTTGTACAAAGAGAGCGCAGTCTACTGAAGTTAACTTCATCAATAGTTTTTCCCTTTGAAAGACGCAAGGCAAATTCCTTCCATTTCACCATGTTGCTACAATGATCTTCACTGTTTTCATGCTGTTTCAGCAGTGCACCTATGTTGACCCAATCCCGCTGTCCCTCGGCTGCCAGTTTTAAGGACTTTTTGGAAAATAATTTGCAGCAAAAGCAATAGACTGCATCTTTACTTCTTGAATAAGTCAGCCAGCTACGCTTGACTTTTTCCCCATTGACTAGCTGTCTGTAGGTATCATGATAATGAAAACTTCGGCCATCATGCCGTTTGGGGAATGAAAAGTTCTCCTTAATAGACAGTGGTCCTCTGATCACCTGCTCAGTCCTGTCTGAATCTGAGAGGAAAGAAGGCCACTCAGCTGGGTCAACTGGCGGAGCTGATGATGGTCCATGGTGTGAAGGGGACGTTGTGGTGGAAATTGCTGAGGAAGTGACCAAAGAAAGACAATGACTAAAAAAGAAGGACCTATAAGGTCATTAAATTGCACTGTTGGACATAATTATTAATCTCAGAATGTTCTGCAGTACAATGAGCAATTATAAAGGGTGTTTTGCAGTTAACTTACTAGATAAATCAGCTGTGGTTTCAGACATGGAGGGGACAGTGGGCACAGAGGATGGAGGTGTGTGAGAGAGCACTGTAGAGGATTGTCATGTCTGTGTAATCATGTTTTGTTTTAGTCATGTTTTGTTTTGTTTAGTTATTGGACTCTTTAGTTTCTGGCTTTTCACTCCCTTGTCTTGTTTCCATGGTTACCCATTAGTTTCACCTGTTCCACGTTTGGACTCATTGTGCACTCTTGTTTGTCACCATAGCAACCCATTAGTTTTCACCTGTCATGTCACGCACCTGTTTCACGTTTTGAGTCACGCACCTGTTTTCGTTAATCATGTCTGTAGTATTTAAGTTAATTGTTTTCAGTTTGTCTTTCTGGCGACATCCCGCATTTATGCTTCTGCACACTCTCCACACACCCTTATTGACCCTTGCTGCTCTTTTTTCATGCCGGTTCCATGCCAAGTAAGTTTTTGTTTATTAAGCCACAGTTAGTGTTTTTTGTTGTTCATAGTTTCTGCCTTTGTGCAAGTATTTGTTTTCATAGCCAAGTCGTTTCTCCGTCACTGTGCGCGCTTTTCGTTTGTACTTTTTTTTGATGTATTAAATAAATCATGTACTTACATTCCCATCTCGCCCGAGCCAACTTTCCGTTGCATTTCGGAAAAGCAAACACCCAGGACCAAGTCATGACAAGGATGGAGATGGACCTAAGATGAAATACATACATACATACATATAGGCACACATATTAATGAGATACTTTGACTATATTAATTTCCCTTCAGGTGTAATGTTTATACTAAGAAATGAAATGTATACTGTATGGTGACAGTCTTTTCCTCACCTGATTCATCACTCACAGTTGAGCCTGAGGATGTGGACTGGCTCTGGGCTGATTCTGTGCCTCCAAAATATTTAAACAATGCTCCTGGGGAAGTTTCACATAACTTATGAGTTGATGTAAAAAATAATGTTTATTTTACTCACATAAATTACCGTGCTCTGCTGCAAACAATTTGTGCAAACAACATATCTCACTAGTAACCTGATGCTAAAAACATATTGCTAGCACCGCGCTAGCTAGCTAACGTCACCTAGCTAAAGCTAATTACAGCTACAAATCTCTTTGATAAACTTTTTATTACCAAGTCATGCAAACATACCTTTATCATGGCATTTTTTCTCCTCTTCCATTTTCTTCTTCTTCCTTTTTTCTGCACCTGAAGGATATGTCCTTTTTTGTGACATTGTTTTGCCTCTATCTGCGCTTTTGATGCCCAGTGCGCACTGGCATTGCACCGCAGGCGGCAAACGTCACAGGTGCAGCAGAGGCAGCTTTACATTTAAAGAGAGGCAGGAAGAATCACTAGGCCTAGATCAGCAGCAGCACTCTGTGGACCTAAAATTGTGTTTTTGTACAATAATATATCTTCGATCATTTAGAAATCATCAGTCAGACTCGTACATGCAAAAAAAAAAAAAAAAAAAAGAATTTTTTGTTAATTGCTTTTGGGGGCCCCCTGGTGGCCGCGGGGCCCTAAGCAAGCGCTTAGTATGCTTATGCCTTGGGCCGGCTCTGATGCAGTAGACTTAAGGGACATTTTAAAACCTGCTCAGTGGCCTTGTGGTTAGAGTGTCGGCCCTCAGATCGGTAGGTCGTGAGTTCAAACCCCGGCCGAGTCATACCAAAGACTATAAAAATGGGACCCATTACCTCCCTGCTTGGCACTCAGCATCAAGGGTTGGAATTGGGGGTTAAATCACCAAAATGCTCACTGCTCCCCTCACCTCCCAGGGGGTGGAACAGGTCAAATACAGAGAGTGTGTGTGTGACTATCAGTGGTACATTAACTTTAACTTTTCAGGATCTTTGCCATTTAAATCCAAATAACCCCCTGTGTTTCCACCAAAAATTACCTTTGTAAAAAGGTTTCTACCAGTGAAAACTGGCCACTACTGTAGGTACTAGTGTTGTCCCGGTACCAATACTTTAGTACCGGTACCAAAATGTATTTCGATACTTTTTGGTACTTTTCTAAATAAGGGGAACCACAAAAAAATGGCATTATTGGCTTTATTTTAACAAAAAAATCTCACTGTACATTAAACATATGTTTGTTATTGCAATCGAAGAACAATTTTGTCTTTAAATAAAATAGTGAACATACTAGACAACTTGTCTTTTATTAGTAAGTAAGCAAACAAAGGCTCTTAATTTAACTGCTGATGTATGTAGTAACATATTGTGTCATTTCTTATTATATTTTGTCAAAATTATGAGGGACAAGCTGTAAAAATGGATCATTAATCCACTTGTTCATTTACTGTTAAAATTAAAAATTTAATAATCACTCTTTAGTCTGTTGTTTGGATACTTTACATTAGTTTTGGATGATACCACAAATGTATGTATCGATGCGATACCAAGTAGTTACAGGATCATACATTGGTCATATTCTAAGTCATCATGTGTCCAGGGACGGATTTCCTGAGTTTATAAACATAACATGAATTTAAAAAAAAGCAAAAAATATTTTGTGACAATAAAAAATATCGATGTAATAGTAGTATCAACTAGATACGCTATTGTACTTGGTATCATTACAGTGGATGTTAGGTGTATATCCAGCCATGGCATTTGTTTACATTCAGGGTGATAGCTTGCTGTAGGCGGTGATTATGCCCGGGAACTGGTACTTTTCAAACAGAGTATAGTATCGTTTTTGATTCATTAGTACCACGATACTATACCAGTACCGGTATACCGTACAACCCTAGTAGGTACTCTGGAAAGTTACCCAGGAACCTTTGGGGAGGGGACTGTGCTGTTCAAGTTCAAGTTTATTCACAATACCATATAACAATTACAATAGTAGTGAATATCATCATTTAAAGATGTTGGTACGTGAAAGGGTCCCCCAAATAAGCTAGAAGAAGCTTTTGACAGGGAGTCCAGAGGACAGTATATACATGGAATGATGAAACATGGTAGCAAGCACAACAACAAAAAAAAAAAACAAAAAAAACAACGCTATATGATTAACACAAGATACCGGTAATAGTACTAAAGCAAGCATACACATACATACATACATACATTCATTCAACCATGCAAAACCCAACAGTAGTCTACCCCACATGAGGCATTAAAGATAGGTGGTTAATAGGTACGTTTTCAGTTTCTTTTTGAAGTTGGAGAATGAATACAGCATCTTGAGGCTCTCATTAAGCCGGTTCCAAATCTTTGGTCCCCTGTCAAACGCTGATTACTTGAACGCAGTTGAGGCGTTTCTAAAATGTTCTATTTGTACAGAACAGCAATCATGTGGGGGACAACTTGTTTATTTCTTATTGAGAGAACGATAGGAAATATCCGAGTGAACCTAATGCTAACCGTTAAGAGAACTGACTTTTACTTCCTCCGTCAGGAGGTAATGTAATCAGTGCCGGTGGTTTGTGTGTCTGTCGTTAGTTAGCAAAATAATTTTAAAAGTTATGGTCGGAATTTCATGAAACTTTCAGGACATGTCGACATCTTCGATTTTGTTGGATCAAGTTTGTTCACGCAAGAGTTTGAAATTGGATGATTAGAGTCTACATCGGCGGAGGGACAAAGTCATTATGTGCGTGTTGTGCTGTGCTGATATTATCATAGCACACCACACCACACACTATTAAAACTGCTCATTGCCTGATTTATTTATCTTCGTCTGTTACGGGCGAAAATGCAAAAAGTTCCAACAGAAAGCAAAGCCCAAGGCTTGAAATAATACAAAGTACAACAAAGGAGACGCAAAGGCTGGGTATGACGTTATATAAAACAAAAAGAGAAACAACACTGATTGGAAATAGGCAAGAAAAAACACGACTCAAGGCCAGACATAAAATATACAAGATAAGGAAACTAGAAAAACAAACAAGGGAGAGCGAGAGGAGCAAGAAGTCAGGAGTATAAAGGCATCGAATAACAACAAGAAGATCAGAGATCCACCAAGCAAAGGCAGCACACGGCTTATGAGGGCCAATTTGCTAGAACGGTTTCAGGGGTGACTCCAGGCTCCGAGCCCTCCACAGGCCCGGTAAGGTCTATAAAAACATCCATCCATTTTCTACCGCTTGTCCCTCTCAGGTCGTGGGGGGTGGCTGGAGCCTATCCCAGCTGCATTCAGGCGGAAGGCGGGGTAAACCCTGGACAAGTCATGACAGGGCCAACTCAAATGGACAACATTCACACACACATTCACACACTAGGGCCAGTTTAGTGTTGCCAATCAACCTATCCCCAGGTGCATGTCTTTGGAGGTGGGAGGAAGCCGGAGTACCCGGAGGGAACCCACGCAGTCACGGGGAGAACATGCAAACTCTACATAGAAAGACCCCGAGCCCGGGGATCAAACCCAAGACCTTCTTATTCTGAGGCACGAGCACTAACCCCTCTCCCACCGTGCTGCCTTCTACAAAAACAGATAAAGAGAAAGAAAAAGGAAAATCGAAATGCTAATTATTCTTATATTATCTAAATACTTTGTGATAAACTATATCTTATTTGGAACCAACTACATTTTTTAGAGCAACAACAACATATTGATTTGGCAAGTGGAGTATTACCTCAATTTACGAGCTTTAATTGGTTCTGTGACGGAGATCGTACCTCAAAACACTTGTATCTCAAATCAAGCCCATTAAAATGATTTGAAATCGATTTAATCTGTGCTTTCCCCCTCTAAACGGCACAATTTTAGCATGTAACATGCCTTTTAAAAAGAAAAAAACACTCAGATAAGAAATATTGTATAAAAAGAATACAACAGAATGTGCGACTTACAACTACAGTAGTTTAATGAAGTAATGTAATAACACTGGTAATAATACAATGGTATCTCCTATAGGCGGCTTCTCTGTCAAACACACTATCAGAAGCATCTCCATATCTTCATGAATAAATTATTAATGAATTCAAATGTAAGATATTATTTTAAAATTATAGGTTGGCGTTAGACTCATTCCGCTTCAGTATGGTGTAGTAATGTCCTGATACCAATATTTTGGTACCGGCACCGGTACCAAAATGATTTCGATACTTTTCGGTACTTTTCTAAATAAAGGGGACCACAAAAAATTGCATTATTGACTTTATTTTAGCAAAAAATCTTACAGTTCATTAAACATATGTTTCTTATTGCAAGTTTGTCCTTAAATAAACTAGTGAACATGCGAGACAACTTGTCTTTTATTAGTAAGTAAGCAAACAAAGGCTCCTAATTTAGCTGCTGACGTATGCAGTAACATATTGTGTCATGTATAATTCTATTATTTTGTCAAAATGATTAAGGACAAGTGGTCGAAAATGAATTATTAATCTACTTGTTCATTTACTGTTAATATCTGCTTTCTTTCTCTTTTAACATGTTCTATCTAGACTGTTAAAATGTGGTGGGTTGGCATGGTGGCGTACCGGTGTTTTTCAGAGGCAGTATAGTAGTGATGGGTCCGGCAACACCGATGCATCGGCGCATGCGTCGAGCTAATAGAGCGAAACCCTGTGTCGGTGCGCGTACCGCTTTTAGAAAGTCACGAGCTGTTTTGGTCACGAGACCGATACGCGAACTGTGTCGCACTGACGCCTCCTCTGTGCCCTGTGAGCGGGTCTTTTCTACAGCCGGAGAAATAATAACTAAGAAGAGAAAGCGTCTAAAATTGAATACGTTAGAAAAACTGTTTTTTTTAAAAATAAAAATGTGTAAAAAAAAAAATAAAAAAAAAAAGGTCCACAAGCATCCTCATTCACAACACGTTCTCTTAGATTTCCATGTTATGATACATGTTCACATTATTTATTGACTGTATCTAAAAAAGACAAAAAATATATTTTTATTTAAATGAAGTTATTAAATAATCCTAAATTAAATACAATGACTTGGTTTATATTATTGTATATACTAGGTCAGTGGTTCTCAACCTTTTTTCAGCAATGTACCCCCTGTGAATTTTTTTTTAATTCAAGTACCCCCTAATCAGAGCAAAGCATTTTTGGTTGAAAAAAAAAAAAGATAAAGAAGTAAAATACAGCACTATGTCATCAGTTTCTGATTTATTAGATTGTATAACAGTGCAAAATATTGCTCATTTGTAGTAGTCTTTCTTGAACTATTTGGAAAAAAAGATAAAAATAAAAAAACTTGTTGAAAAATAAACAAGTGATTCAATTATAAATAAAGATTTCTACACATAGAAGTAATCATCAACTTAAAGTGCCCTCTTTGGGGATTGTAATAGAGATCCATCTGGATTCATGAACTTAATTCTAAACATTTCTTCACAAAAAAAAAATCTTTAACATCAATATTTATGGAACATGTCCACAAAAAATCTAGCTGTCAACACTGAATATTGCATTGTTGCATTTCTTTTCACAGTTCTTTTTGACAGACATTTCAGTGACAAACCTGAGCTTGTGCTTCACTGAGTTTATGAACTTACATTCATATTTTGTTGAAGTATTATTCAATAAATATATTTATAAAGGATTTCTGAATTGTTGCTATTTTTAGAATATTAAAAAAAAAATCTCACGTACCCCTTGGCATACCTTCAAGTACCCCCCAGGGGTACGCGTACCCCCATTTGAGAACCACTGTACTAGGTCATAAAATCAGTGCCAGTTGTGTCGGTCCATAGGTTGCCTGTAGGGATTTTTAATGTCCAGCAGATGTCAGTATTTAGTGACACAGTATCGACACAGTATCAATACAGTTTTGCAATGTGTCGAAACGCTTCATGACGCCTCATCAACCCATCACTAAAGTATAGTACCGAATATGATTCATTAGTATCGCGGTACTATACTAATACCGGTATACCGTACAACCCTAGTAGTTGCCAACATTTCATAATAAAACAATGTTTATCGCACATGTGCTGGTGAATGCAGCAAGTGTACGGGTGAAAACAACAGTTTTATACCATCCCTGCAAATATATTTGAGACTGAGCTACGTGTGAAAATATTTTACTTTCCAAACTAATTCTAATGTAAATGTGCTGAGAGTTATCAGTGTTTTCCCCTACAGCCAGCCAGCACACGGGGAAGCTAATTGGCTTCGATTAGGCAGAAGCCCGGGCAGCATATTTTGTTCAACATGGCAGAAAGAGAGCGAGAGCCTAATGAGAGGACATCTCTTCTATCCAATCACCTGCCAGCACATTTTCATACTGCTGATACAAAAAAAAAAAATCCACCACCTTCTTTATGAACTGCCATTTATCTACTTGTTTTCATAACAGCAGAGAACCCCGCAGTTCTCTCTGCACACTGGTACCTAATATATTCAATCTAATGACATCAAAAAAAGAGCCGTATTAACAATCCTGCCTTTATAAAGATGGTAATTCACTAATTAACATCATAGTGGAACAGCTGAGATGCAAAACAATCCATTGTAATTAAATCAATCGTTTTCCTCACAGGAAACGAGGATCAAATAATTTAAAAATGTTACCTTTAATGAAACCTGATCTTTGATAATGCATTAAGAACACCTGTGTGACTGTAGGAAATACACATTATTGTGCGTCTTTTCACATACATCCTCCTGAGAACCAGTGTCCACTGCAGTAGACATTTGTTGATTTCTGAAATGTGTGTCTCTGACAAAAGAAAAAGACCAAATCAAATAGTCCACTGCAGAGGACACTGGTTATCAGGAGTATACAGTTGTGGTCAGAAGTTTACGTACACTTGTAAAGAACATAATGTCATGGCTGTCTTGAGTTTCCAATAATTTCTACAACTCTTATTTTGTTGTGATAGAGTGATTGGAGCACATACTTGTTGGTCACAAAAAACATTCATGAAGTTTGGTTCTTTTATGAATTCAAGAGAGCTTAAGGTCCCAAGAGCAACTGTGCTGACAATTGTTCGTAAGTATGAAGTGCATGGCACAGTTTTGTCACTGCCACGGTCAGGAAGAAAACGCAAGCTATCACCTGCTGCTGAGAGAAAATGTGTCAGGATGATCAAGAGTCAACCGAGAACCACCAAAAACCAGGTCTGCATTTAATTGGAAGCTGCTGGAACACAGGTGTCAGTGTCCACAGTCAAGTGGGTTTTGCATGGCCATGGACTGATTGATTGATTGAGAGACTTTTATTAGTAGGTTGCACAGTGAAGTACATATTCCGTACAATTGACCACTAAATGGTAACACCCGAATAAGTTTTTCAACTTGTTTAAGTCGGGGTCCACCTGAGAGGCTACCATGCAATAAGGAAGCCCTTGCTCCAGAAGCGACACCTTAAGGCTCGTCTAAAGTTTGCTGCTGATCACATGGACAAAGATAAGACCTTTTGGAGGAAAGTTCTGTGGTCAGATGGAACAAAAATTTAGATGTTTGGCCACAATACCCAGCAATATGTTTTAGAGGGGAAAAGGTCTTTTAATCCCAGGAACACCACCCTACCGTCAAGCATGGTGGTGGTAGTATTATGCTCAGGGCTTGTTTTGCTGCCAATGGAACTGGTGCTTTACAGAGAGTAAATGGGACAATGAAAAAGGAGGACCACCCCCAAATTCTTCAGAACAACCTAAAATCATCAGCAGAGATGTTTGGTTTTGGTTGCAGTTGGGTGTTCCAACAGGAAAATGACCCCAAACACACCTCAAAAGTGGTAAAGGAATGGCTAAATCAGGCTAGAATTAAGATTTTAGAATGGCCTTCCCAAAGTCCTGACTTAAACCCCATAAGAGAACATGTGGACACTGCTGAAGAAACAAGTCCATGTCAGAAAACCAACAAATTTAGCTGAACTGCACCAATTTTGTCAAGAGGAGTGGTCAAAAATTCAACCAGAAGCTTGTGGATGGCTACCAAAAGCACCTTATTGCAGTGAAACTTGCCAAGGGACATGTAACCAAATATTAACATTGCTGTATGTATACTTTTGACCCAGCAGATTTGGTCACATTTTCAGTAGACCCATAATAAATTCATAAAAGAACCAAACTTCATGAATGTTTTTTGTGACCAACAAGTATGTGCTCCAATCACTCTATCACAAAAAAATAAGAGTTGTAGAAATTATTGGAAACTCAAGACAGCCATGACAGGATGTCGTTGTGGCTTGTGCAGCCCTTTGAGACACTTGTGATTTAGGGCTATATAAATAAACATTGATTGATTGATTGATGTTCTTTACAAGTGTATGTAAACTTTTGACCACGACTGTATATGGGCCATTTGACTAAATCACTGCCATTTGCCTGTTGTAACTGTCTCAAAATTTCTTTTTTTGAACATTTTTAAAAGAGACATTCTGTTCTGAGAGTGTGGGGCATAAAGGGTTTTGTTTGCAAACAAAAGGGAACGCCCCCACACATAAACCGTTGGCAGACATGCTCAGAAAGTAGGTTACAAATGGGACTCTGGAGCAAAATGTACATCAAAGCATATCCAATACAGATAAAAGAATCATAGGTCACCTTTAAAAATGTGGTGCTGTTATACATTTTATTTCCTGGGGACGCTAATGGCACAGATTCGATGTAATGGCCCATATCTTGTTTTTGGAGTGAAATATTAAAGGCTTTGTTGACATGTACTGCTTGGACACAGAAAAATAACCATTGTTTATTGCATGTGAAAATCATTTTCTGAACTTACTGAACTACTATTTCCATGCCAGTATTGTATTGAGCAGACTAATTCTGTGTTACATCAAAGCATTGGTTTATGCTTAAACTCTAGGCTGGATTAAAGATACCGGATAGGCTTTATTCATCCCACAATAGGGAAATTATGTGATTGCAGTGCAGATACAAAATCCATCCATCCATTTTCTACCGCTTATTCCCTTCGGGATCGCGGGGGGGTGCTGCATTCGGGCGGAAGGCGGGGTGCACCCTGGACAAGTCGACACCTCATCGCAGGGCCAACACAGATAGACAGACAACATTCACACTCACATTCACACACTAGGGCCAATTTAGTGTTGCCAATCAACCTATCCCCAGGTGCATGTCTTTGGAGGTGGGAGGAAGCCGGAATACCCGGAGGGAACCCACGCAGTCACGGGGAGAACATGCAAACTCCACACAGAAAGATCCCAAGCCCGGAATTGAACTCAGGACTACTCAGGACCTTCGTATTGTTTGGCACATGCACTAACTAACCCCTGTCCTACCGTGCTGCCCCATATATGTCCACAAAAAATAAGGTAAAACACATGAAAATGAGAAGGAAACATTAAAGAACACAAAGGACATAAAAAAAGAGCTGACACAACCAGCTGCCAATTCAGCTAAGTCATTTCTACATACAGCTACAAAAAGTAAAACCAAAAAATGAGAAATAAATAATACATATTGTGCACATACAATTATATCAAACAACAAAACAAAAATAAAATTTCAACACCCACATACACTCTTCCGGGCTACAATATACACCCCCGTTACCACCAAACCCCACCCCCAACCCCCCCTTCGTGCGTCGGCTAAATACAAATATATTCCACAACCCCAAACATGTCTTTTAGCCCGGAAGAGTTAGGGCTGCAAGGTGTTCTGGGTATTTCTTCTGTCGTGTTTATGTTGTGTTACGGTGCGGATGTTCTCCCAAAATGTGTTTGTCATTCTTGTTTGGTGTGGGTTCACAGTGTGGCGCATATCTGTAACAGTGTTAAAGTTGTTTATACGGCCACCCTCAGTGTGACCTGTATGGCTGTTGACTAAGTATGTCTTGCAGTCGCTTATGTGTGTCTTTTGAAGCCTCATACAATATGTGACTGGGCCGGCACGCTGTTGGTATGTTGAAAAAGCGGACGCGACGACAGGTTGTAGGGGACGTTAAAGACAGTGCCATCACGGCACGCCCTTAATGTTGTTGTCCGGGTGAAAATCGGGAGAATGGTTGCCCCGGGAGATTGCCGGGAGGGGGACTGAAATTCCGGAGTCTCCCGAAAAAATCGGGAGGGTTGGCAATTATGTTGCTAGGGCGGGAAAGCCATTCAAAGAAGGTGAATTCATTAAAAAGTGCATGTTAGATTTTTTTTAAGAAATCTTTTCTTGCGGCCCAGCCTCACCCAGTTTCTGCATCCAGTGGCCCCCAGGTAAATTGAGTTTGAGACCCCTGATCTAGATCCACTCGACGTCTATTGCATACTTGCCAACCTTGAGACCTCCGATTTCGGAAGTTGGGGGGTGGGGGTGGGGGCAGGGGGCGTGGTTGGGGCGGGGGCGTGGTTAAGAGGGGAGGAGTATATTTACAGCTAGAATTCGCCAAGTCAAGTATTTCATATATATATATATATATATATATATATATATATATATATATATATATATATATATATATATATAAGAAATACTTGACTTTCAGTGAATTCTAGCTATAAATATATATTTTTTATTTTATATATATATATATATATATCAATAAAATAAATACTTGAATTTCAGTGTTCATTTATTTACACATATACACACACACACAACACTCATCTACTCATTGTTGAGTTAAGGGTTGAATTGTCCATTCTTGTTCTATTCTCTGTCACTATTTTTCTAACCATGCTGAACACCCTCTCTGATGATGCATTGCTGTGTGGCACGCACAAAAGTGCTTTCATCAAATGCACTAGATGGCAGTATTGTCCTGTTTAAGAGTGTCACAACATTGCTGTTTACAGCAGACGAACTGCTTTACGGTAGACGAAAACGTGACTGCTGTTGTTGTGTGTTGTGCTGGGAGGACGTTAATGAAACTGCCTAACAATAAACCCACATAAGAAACCAAGAACTCGCCCTCGATCATTCTACAGTTATAACGTGATTGGGCAGGCACGCTGTTTATATTGTGGGAAAGCAGACTCAGGTCCGCATGGAGCTGGAGGGGGCGTGGCCTCCAGCTCCGCCTGAATTTCGGGAGATTTTCGGGAGAAAATTTGTCCCGGGAGGTTTTCGGGAGAGGCGCTGAATTTCGGGAGTCTCCCGGAAAATCCGGGAGGGTTGGCAAGTATGGTCTATTGCACCGGTCGCCCAGGGGGGGGGGGGGGGGGGGGGGGGTCCCCACATCTGCGGTCCCCTCCAAGGTTTCTCATTGTATCCCATCGGGTTGAGTTTTTTCTTGCCCTGATGTGGGATCTGAGCCGAGGATGTCGTTGTGGCTTGTGCAGCCCTTTGAGACACTCGTGATTTAGGGCTATATAAATAAACTTTGATTGATTGATTGATTGCATGCCGACGTTGAGTTGGCCATTGAATTTTGGTCGTTTCCCAACAAACAACATGGATCCAACGTTAGAGAACGTTGTCTCAATTTACAAATTCAACGACTGTATTCTGCAACATTGTTTCAAAGTCACTTTCATAGGACAAGTTATGTATAATCAATGTCTATTTTTGGTAATTGTTATGCCCATCTCTATTACACTTATTTTTCTATCTTCTTATTTACCTGAGAGCCAAGAAGAGAAGATGCTTTATAGCAGTGGTTCTTAACCTGGGTTCGATCGAACCCTAGGGGTTCGGTGAGTCGGCCTCAGGGGTTCGACAGAGCCTCCGCCGCGGAGGTCAAACACGCCCGACTTATAGTGTAAAAAAAAACTTCTCCCTATCGGCGTATTATGGATACCCCCAAACAATGTTCCCTCTAATTTTCCATATGTGTGAGCAAACGCAAAAACTCCTTGTGCATTTGGTGGAGCACATGAGGTCACACCTGCAGCACACCTGTCCCAAACCTGACTAAATAACAAGTTAAATGTTTTATTATTCTAATCAAATGACAACAGTAATTTCCATGAGATTATTTTCTAATATAAGTGTTTTAGCCCACTTACAATGACTATAACATATTGTTTTTCATGAGCTGTGTACTAGTATTATATGTCTGGGTGGGGGGTCCTACTTTGGAAATAATGTGTACCCCTTTCAGATATCGCATTTAGTTTCCACTAAAACATTCACATGTTGCACAATGAGATGTAAACATGGGATTATGTGTACATTCCTGTATCTTTCAGTTTGTAAAATATATATCTATTAGTATTTCTTTAATATAATAACATCATTTTATGATGTTATTATATTATATTATATGCGGTGAATGCGCATATGAAACTGGTGGGGTTCGGTACCTGTAACAAGGTTAAGAACCACTGCTTTATAGTATTTGGAACAGATTTTGTTGTAGAGTCCGACAGACTCAATCCATCACAAAGCCCGCAGTAACAACATTGCAGACTGGGTGCATTAAACTCTGCGTAGTGACGCGTCATCATTCAACTTTTTTTTTTTTTTTTTATCAAATACACGGGCCGCTCCTGTGAGTCCTGTGGTACAGGAGTATCTGTGTTCTTCTAGCTTGACCTGCAACTGGATGCTTTTTGATAAGCAAGCTGTGCAGCTCAGATTATAAACGCCCGCCATCTGCGCGTTTCACATATTTGCATCCCACGCGGCCAAGTCAAGAAATGTGGTTATTATTGAGTATATGTGAGTGGCTGCTTCCGCCCTGAGGGAACAATTTTGAACGGACAAATCAGCTCCCGAGCAGGAATAAATCAATAAAGTCGTAATTACCTCCCAATCTTAACAAATACGACATTCTTGTTGAAAGCGTGGACTTTTGCACAAAGTTCTTTTACTTTCTTTTAATGAATGGCGGAGGAGAGAGGCGAGGAATCGACTTAGAAATAAAGCATGGACGACAAATCCATAGAAGTCTCCAGAGATGCTGGTAAGAAAGGGTGGAAATGAGAAACTGCGGTTTGTTTTTTGTGTATTCAGGCTTGAATAGGTTTGGTCGCGCACTGCTTTAAATTTTGCGGGAGGATTTGGGCTCACATCCTCCTCATTGCAGATGGGTGCACATGGGTGCTTTTAATCCCCACAATGCAGCTGCAGTTGGTAAACCGCTGGGAAAAAACAAATGTAGTATGCAAGCAGGGGGCGACGATAACAGTGAAAGTAGATAATATGGACTTGACTGGATATGATCCAGTGAAGCTTCTGATGCAGGGGTGTCAAACCTGGGGCCCGCGAACAGGTTTTATCCGGCCGACGAGATGAGTTTACCAAGTATTAAAATGAGCTGCTTTTTTTTTTTAACGAAATAAACTGCTGTTCTAAATGTGTCCACTGGATGTCACAATAGCAATTATGTTAGGCAAGCAAACGGTTTATAAGCAGTAAAGGGGGACTGTGACTCCTCCTCCTCGACCCACATGAAACTTAAAACCTGCCGTTTTATGTCTTCTGCTTCGAACACATGGTCATTTGGTACCCTCGTTGTCCCAAAATGTCTCTGTCAAACACGAAAAAAGTGAACTTAACCCTTTTGAATAGTTTTTACCTCCGTTTCTCACGGTTTGTTGAGTTAGCTCTGGATTGATATGTGGACATGACAAATGAGGTATTTGATACCTCGAAGAGTTTACATGACAATCAATGGTACTTTAACTTAACTTTTATGTTGTGTTTTTTGTTAAATCCCAGAAAGACTGACTTAAAGTTTAATCCTGGCTTTGTAGATACACTGACACGAGGTCTAAGCTCATTGTGTTTTTGAAGCTACACCAATTTCCTCAGAATTTTCAACAAACTTGAAGTGTTTCGTCCAGAGAATTATTTGTGATTTGTACGTTTTCAGAATGTGCCTGTTTTATTTTTGGCCAAAGTAAAACAAAGAAAACGACCTGGGGTTGTCTTTATTTTTAAGTTATCATGCCATGATTTTACCATTCTTAGCCCCTGAGCTAAAATGAGTTTGACACCCCTGTTCTAATGGCTGCACGCAATGGCTGCATTGCATTGTACAATGTGAATTTGTATGGCTTCTGGCAATGTAAATCATCTGAATCTAATAAAGAATATTTCTACGATTTGATTGAGGATACAGTCGCTATTTAACGAGGCACAAATATCGTAAATGCTGCAGCTCTAGTCAGGGGGTTCATTTACCAAAACCTAGAAAGTACGGCGGTGTTAGTTGGAAGAAGGTGATTGATGATGACTGCAGCTCTCTTTGACAACAGGGCCAGCACCTGCTCACACCTTTTCATGGGAAAGAGCTCAAGCCAGAAAAAAGGGCATCCATCGCAAAAAGTATTCATACAATTATTATTGTTATAATTATTTCCAAGACCACAGGAAGATATTTTCATAATGTGTAGTTATTATAGTTAACCATTACAAACTGAAATAATCAAATAAATTAGAAAAAACACTGCAGACCTCCGCCAGAGATCCTTATTGTTGGGTTGCATATGACGTAGTGTTGTCCCGGTACTGGTACCAAAATTACTAATCAGAGGCATTATTTAAGTTACCTTTGCCTGTCAGTCTGCCTGGCTTCATTGATTATGTCACACTGTTTTCGTCTCGTTCATGCCAAGTAAATTTTGTTCATTCCATGCCATAGCTTCTGCTAAGTATTAGCTTCACTTGTTTTAGGCACGCTTGCCTTTTTGTTGTGTTGTTTGTGTTTTGGTAGTTGGGTGATTTATGGTAATAAATCAAATCCTACCTTTACGCCTTCGTCCGGAGCCGTCTTTTGCATTGAGAGAACAAACCGCAGCAAGCTGCATAACCCCCATGTGACAGAATGAAGCCAGGTAGACTGACAGGCAAAGGTAACTTAAATAATGCCTCTGATTAGTGCTCGGGAAGCAGGTGAGCGGGCGAGCACTAATCAGAGACAGGTGAACACAATAAGTCGCCATGGTGACAAAGACAAACAAGGAAGCCTAAACGGGAAGTCCAAAACTAACAGAACATAACTAAACTAAACATGATCCGGACCACGGATCATGACAGGTAGCAGGTTATAGTTTGCTTTATATATAATTTTAGCTGTTTGCAAATGCACCAAATAGTTGCATTTCAATAATTGTGATTTAATAAATAAAGGGTTTGTATGTTCTCTATATCCAACATTATGTATTATTCCAGTTGATCTTTTTTGTAACAGTTAGTGAATGAAGCGCACATTTGTAGTTGTTTCCCCATATTTCTACACAATAACTCAGATATGGTAACACTAGTGAGCAGTAGAGAATATGAAGTGATTTTTGGTCTAGAACATATTTTGCTTTATTCATTATTGATGTGTTTCTTGCTACTTTTTGTTGTATATTTTTTACATGAGATTTCCAAGTCATTTTATCATCTATTATTACACCCAAGAATGTGTTTTCTTTTACCCTTTCAATATTTAGTCCGTCTATCTGTATTTGTGTTTGACTTTCCCTTCTGCTGTTACCAAATAGCATTATTTTAGTCTTATTGAGATTCAAACATAGTCTGTTTTTGTCAAACCATCTTTTTAATTTGTTCATTTCTTCTGTTATTATTTGTATTAGCTTCTGTGTGTTCTCTCCTGAACAAAATGCAGTTGTATCATCTGCAAATATGATACAACTGCATGCCACATAAATATGGGGCAGTATAGCTCAGTTGGTAGAGTGGTTGTGCTAGCAACTCGGGTTCGATCCCCGCTTCCGCCATCCTAGTCACTGCCGTTGTGTCCTTGGGCAAGACACCTTACCCACCTGCTCCCAGTGCCACCCACACTGGTTTAAATGTAACTTAGATACTGGGTTTCACTATGTAAAAGCGCTTTGAGTCACTAGAGAAAAGCGCTATAAAAATATAATTCACTTCACTTCACTTCACAAATAATACTAACTTGAAGTCCTTTGTAACTTTACAAATGTCATTTATATAGAGATTGAACAATTTTGAATGTTTTGTAGCCAATAGAACTGGTGCTTTACAGAGTAAATGGGACAATGAAAAAGGAGGATTACCTCCAAATTAGGGCTGCAACAACTAATCGATTAAATCGATTAAAATCGATTATGAAAATAGTTGGCGATTAATTTAGTCATCGATTCGTTGGATGCGCACAGGCTACTTTTTTTCCTTTTTTTTTTTTTTTAACTTTTATTTATAAACTGCGACATTTACAAACAGCTGAGAAACAATAATCAAAATAGATGCACTAGATGGCAGTATTGTCCTGTTTAAGAGTGTCTCAACATTGCTGTTTACGGCAGACGAACTGCTTTACGGTAGGTGTGTTGTTACCGCGCTGGGAGGACGTTAATGAAACTGCCTAACAATAAACCCACATAAGAAACCAAGAACTCGCCATCCATCATTCTACAGTTATAACGTGATTGGGCAAGTACGCTGTTTATATTGTGGGAAAGCGCCTGAATTTCGGGAGATTTTCAGGAGAAAATTTGTCCCGGGAGGTTTTCGGGAGAGGCGCTGAATTTCGGGAGTCTCCCGGAAAATCCGGGAGGGTTGGCAAGTATGCATGTAACTAAATATTAACATTGCTGGTATACTTTTGACCTGGCAGATTTGGTCACATTTTCAGTAGACCCATAATAAATTCATAAAAGAACCAAACTTCATGAATGTTTTTTGTGACCAACAAGTATGTGCTCCAATCACTCTATCACAAAAAAATAAGAGTTGTAGAAATGACTGGAAACTCAAGACAGCCATGACATTATGTTCTTTACAAGTGTATGTAAACTTTTGACCACGACTGTATATTGCTTTTAAATTAAACTAAACTAGTAAACATGTCTTATTTGTAGAACAGTAAAATTGTCTTTAAATGATCTGCTTGTCTCCTCTCCCTTCATTAAACATGACAAACGTGGGTAAACAGCCGGACAAGACTTGTTTAAGGAAACGCCGAACCATTAGGGACTTGTTTCAGCTAATGTTGTGGTTAATTTAGCACCAAATTACGTCAAGGGATTGCTCAAACATTGATGTAACTTGTGTGTCTGATGCTGCGGGTCAAAGGAGATGCAGGCTGCAGCCGTTGGGGCTACAGGAGGGGAAATATGAACATATTTGGGGAGAATTGATGACAGAGAGAGTAATTGTTATTCTTAAATGAATGCAAAAAGGGCACAAAGGCAGGTGCGTATGCACTACTGGGGGTCTATCTGTGCACGAGTCTGCACATTACCATTTATTATCAAGTAGCAACAGAACCAATGTTGTAGGCTTAGTAGTCTCAATCAGCATGAACAGCGCTGTTGAGTTGATTGTAAACAAGTGTAACATGTTTCACGTCACCAGCTGTATAAACTAACCTTTAAAGCACACCCAGATGTAGATACAGATGCAGAATGCTTACAAAAGTTTCATCAAGGATTTGAAGAATTTGAATATGAATTGAAATGGCTCTACATCACAGGATGTTGAAGTGGAAAATACATTTATTTAATTCAGACACCGCATTCCCTCACCACTACACGGTTCAATTACTGTGGTCTTGGTACCATTGACTACATTAGGGTTTGAGTACCCATTTTGTTTTAAATTTTAGAGTGTATTATGTGTTTTATCAATCAATCAATCAATGTTTATTTATACAGCCCTAAATCACAAGTGTCTCAAAGGGCTGCACAAGCCACAACGACATCCTCGGTTCAGAGCCCACATAAGGGCGAGGAAAAACTCACAACTCAGTGGGATGTCAATATGAATGACTATGAGAAACCTTGGAGAGGACCGCCCTCTAGGGGAGACCGGATGCAATGGACGTCGAGTGGGTCTCGCATAATATTGTGAAAGTCCAGTTCATAGAGGATCTAACATAATAGTGAGAGTCTATGAGTTTTAAGAGCGTAGGAAGTGTTCGAAAGCTGTGTGGAGTCCAGAGGGCCTATTACGACGTTAAATGCATATTATCTTCATATAAATTACAAAATTAAAAACTGCCCGAGTTGGTGGAAATTCACCGACCATGATACCTCATGTGATAATATAGGCAACATTGTACATTACAGCTGAGTAACAGAAATAATGTGTCAGGTTTAACAAAAGGCAACTCACTAAAATTTTAGAAACACTGTAATTAAAACGAATTCCCTCCATTTGAATAATTGCATAAAACAAAGCATTCTACAGAACGCCTTTGGGATGAATTACAACGGAGACTGAGAGCCAATGCGCTTTTGGAAGAATGGTCGAAAATCCCTATAGACACACTCCGCAACCTTGTAGACAGCCTTCCCAGAAGAGTTGAAGCTTTAATAGCTGCAAAAGGTGGACTGACATCATATTGAACCCTATGGGTTAGGAATGGGATGGCACTTCAAGTTCATTTGTGAGTCAAGGCAGGTGGCCAAATCCATCCATCCCATCCATTTTCTACCGCTTATTCGCGTTGGAGCCTATCTCAGCTACAATCGGGCGGAAGGCGGGGTACACCCTGGACAAGTCGCCACCTCATCACAGGTCCAACACAGATAGACAGACAACATTCACACTCACATTCACACACTAGGGCTAATTTAGTGTTGCCAATCAACCTATCCCCAGGTGCATGTCTTTGGAGGTGGGAGGAAGCCGGAGTACCCGGAGGGAACCCACGCAGTCACGGGGAGGACATGCAAACTCCACACAGAAAGATCCCGAGCCCGGGATTGAACCCAAGACTATTCAGGACCTTCGTATTGTGAGGCAGATGCACTAACTCCTCTACCACCGTGCTGCCTTAGGCGGCCAAATACTTTTGGCATTATAGTGCATTTGTACAGCATTTTCCATAATTTGAAAGTTATACATAAAGTTTTACATACAACTCAATCATCACTTTTATAGAAGATGCTTTTTATTTCCAATCGTCGATAAAAAAACATTTTCTGTCATTAAAATATAAAGTGTATAATAGGAATGTTTTTCAATATATGAATTTACAAAACAATATGTAAAAATAGTCATGTATGAAATGATTCTGGAGTACACCCAAATGATCAATTGGAGGTTCAAATCTGCTTCTTTCAATTCAATTTTGAATTGTGATTCTACTTCCTGTTTACAACCTCTATTAGAATTCATGGAATTAATTATGACATTCTTCATAAAATTTGGAATTTTGCACGAGCCTGATAGCTACAACTTTTCATGGCAATATTTGTGGACAAGGCTCTAATTATAGAAGTCGACAAAATGTGGAGCACACACCTGATAACGAGGAAACTTTTTGAAAATATGTGCTAATTGGAGCATTAACGTAAGCATTACTGTGTTAATGAACAAACACACTTTTGAGGCATATATATTTCCAGAAATGTTAGAACACTCCACTATAACATCATACCTTGTGTGTTTTGTCTCTCAAGCAGATGATAACCACACACTGAGGATCCTTCTGTACGCCCTCATCTTCTTCCTAAGCGTGTTTGGGAACCTGCTGATCATCCTGGTTCTGACGGCCAACAAGCGCATGCGGACAGTCACCAACACCTTCCTGCTGTCGCTGGCCGTCAGTGACCTGATGATGGCGGTCTTCTGCATGCCCTTCACCCTCATCCCCAACATCCTCAAGGATTTCATCTTCGGCGCCCTCATGTGCAAGATAGTGACCTATCTGATGGGTGAGATGAATTGTAATATATACCGCATTATATGTAAGAAGTATGACATATACAGTGGCACCTCGGTTTTCGTTATTGATCCGTTTAAAAAGCTCAGACGAGGACTGAATTGTACGAAAACTGCACGGGACACATTTTGTACAGAATAATAATAGTTTTACATGCAGAAAACGAGGTGAAATACATTTAAATGATTGATTAATTTGATAAATTAACATTTAACTCCCCTTTTATCTTTTAGAAGACTTGTCGGCGAAGACGACAATGAGCGGAGGGGGAAGGAGTGGGCAAGAGCCACTCGTACGTCATCGTTGTACTTTGCCACGCTTTCTTTCTTGAATTCAATAGTGTTTTTTTTACCCATTTTTCCAAAGAACTGGCATTTGCAACTTTCTTTGGCCCCATTGTGGCCTTTTTTGCCGCACGTCGTCACTCCTTCCTGCTGAATTGTACGCAGGCAAACAGACTGGTTTTGTTACGCGCAATGTGCAGTCGCCGTTTGTCAAAACATAAATTGGACCTAATCTACCAAGTGCTAAATAGTGTGTGTAAATTATAAAATTGCATGTACGGTATTTTTCGGACTATAAGGCGCATTTTTTTTCATAGTTTGGCCGGGGGTGCGACTTATACTCAGGAGCGACTTATGTGTGAAATTATTAACACATTACCGTAAAATATCAAATCATATTATTTAGCTCATTCACGTAAGAGACTAGACCAGGGGTCGGCAACCCGCGGCTCTAGCGCCGCCCTCGTGGCTCTCTGGAGCTTTTTAAAAAATGTATGAAAAATGGAAAAAGATGAGGGGAAAAAAATTTATTTTTTGTTTTAATATGGTTTCTGTAGGAGGACAAACATGACACAAGCCTCCCTAATTGTTACAAAGCACACTGTTTATATTAAACATGCTTCTCTGATTCGAGTATTTGGCGAGCACCGTTTTGTCCTACTAATTATGGCGGTCCTCGAACTCACCGTAGTTTGTTTACATGTATAACTTTGTCCGACTTTCTAGGACGTGTTTTATGCCACTTCTTTTTCTGTCTCATTTTGTCCACCAAACTTTTAACGTTGTGCATGATAGGTGAGTTTTGTTGATGTTATTGACTTGTCTGGAGTGCTAATCAGACATATTTGGTCACTGCATGACTGCAAGCTAATCGATGCTAACATGCTATTTAGGCTAGCTATATGTACATATTGCATCATTATGCCTCATTTGTAGCTATATTTGAGGTCATTTAGTTTCCTTTAAGTCCTCTTAATTCAATTTATGTCTCATGACACATGTATGTAATATGGCTTTTAATTTTTTGCGGCTCCAGACAGATGTGTTTTTGTATTTTTGGTCCAATATGGCTCTTTCAACATTTTGGGTTGCCGTCTTCTGGACTAGACGTATAAAATTTCATGGGATTTAGCGATTAGGAGTGACAGATTGTTTGGTAAACGTATAGCATGTTCTATATGTTATAGTTATTTGAATGACTCTTACCATAATATGTTACGTTAACATACCAGGCACGTTCTCAGTTGGTTATTTATGCGTCATATAACGTACACTTATTCAGCCTGTTGTTCACTATTCTTCATTTATTTTAAATTGCCTTTCAAATGTCTGTTCTTGGTGTTGAATTTTATCAAATACATTTCCCCCAAAAATGCGACTTATACTCCAGTGCGACTTATATATGTTGTTTTCCTTCTTTATTATGCATTTTCGGCCGGTGCGACTTATACTCCGGAGCGACTCATTCTCCGAAAAATACGGTATTATTAGCGGGCATATTGCGGGTGCTTTATCAAAACTACGTGTGCAACTGATACCAAGTGCAAAATTGGTGCAGGGTACCCTATTTAAATTAGGTTTTTGCATGTAGACCGGCTGTCACCATGGACATACTCATTTCCCTCCACATTTGTGGGGTCATATGGTCCAAACTGTTCCATCCATCCATTTTCTACCGCTTGTCCCTTGCGGGGTCGCGGGGCGTGCTGGAGCCTATCTCAGCTGTATTCGGGCGGAAGCCGGTGTACACCCTGGACAAGTCGCCACCTCATCGCAGGGCCAACACAGATAGACAGACAACATTCAGACTCACATTCACACACTAGGGCCAATTTAGTGTTGCCAATCAACCTATCCCCAGGTGCATGTCTTTGGAGGTGGGAGGAAGCCGGAGTACCCGGAGGGAACCCACGCAGTCACGGGGAGAACATGCAAACTCCACACAGAAAGACGCCAAGTCCGGGGATCCAACCCAGGACTTTTGTATTGTGAGGCACATGCACTAACCCCTGAAGCACCGTGCTGCCTGTCCAAACTGTTGCGTTTCATTATATCGTTGAACATGCAGCACACAAATATCATCTGCGCCTCGTTTTCTGGGCTATACTAAAGTGCAATCTCGACAACAGAACCTCTTTTTAGCACGCTGAAGGCGCGCCCTGGGAGGTGCCAATGTTGTTGTGATGGTCATTCGTCTGGATTATTTTAAGAAAGAAAATGCATATTGATTTTCCATATAGGAGATATAATTATGAACAATATATACGGAAAAATAACAGCATGGAAAAAAACCACCATTAAATCAGTTTTAATCAGCACCCTACAGTAAATCATCCATCAGCATACATTTATAAAACAATATTGCTGAATAGGGGATGTGTCTAATATTTTTTTTATTTATGACAGTCCAAATAACACGGACGAGGATTATTTTTTTCAGTCGTCTGTCTTTTGCGTGATCCCCCGCTTTGTGAATATCATTTGTGCGTAACTGTGCCAGTTTGCACGTATATTTTAACTGTGCTAAATATAGACGCAAAACAGTTTCACTCTTGAAGAACTGTGCTAAATGATGATATTTGCACAGTCTCCTACTATTATGGGCATTCTGATAACCAACGTATATTATATAACATATATTATATAACGTATATTACAACTAAAACAGGTCCGTGGCCACTGTTTTGTGTCTAAATTTAGCACATTTGAAATGTTAGTGCAAACTGGCACAGTTATGCACAAATGTCTGTCAGAAAGGAGGCGATTGCGCTGCAACGACAGACGGGATGGAGAGAAAATGTTCAGCTTATTTGCATGTCAACATATCTATTCAGCAATGACATGTTATTATTCTATAGCTGCTGAAGGACTTAAGGGGCTGATTAAAACACATACAATTCAAGATTCCAATTCGTTTTGGTGTCTGTTGGCATTTTCTCTTAAAGGTGTTCATTTTTTTCCACATAGGAGATATACAATTATAGGAGATATATTATTACTATAGATCTATAGATCTACTATGAAATACAAGTGAAACTCGAAAAATGTTAATATCGTGCAAATGAACGCTAATACCAGCAATTAGATTTACAGGGTGAGATAACTTTATGACATATGCTCATAAAATGCAACTCAAGATATTTCAGGACTTCTTTTGATATCATTTTAATTATAATGGCTTACAGCAGTGCTTTTCAACCACTGTGCCGCGGCACACTAGTGTGCCGTGAGATATTGTCTGGTGTGCTTTGGGAAATTATGCAACTTCACCTAATTGGTCCAAAAACTATTTTTTGCAAATCAATAATTATAATCTGCAAATAATGTGCCGTTGCTTAGTGTCTGTGCTGTGTGAAACTCAGCAGGGTAACCACATAATACTCCATGTCAGTAGGTGGCAGCAGGTAGTTAATTGCTTTGTAAAAGTCGGAATGTGTCGGGTGAGACAAGGATGGTTTGTTGTGATCCCAATATGCAGACCACATCGGGAGGCAGTGTGCAGGTAAAAAGGTATGTAATGCTTTAACCAAAAACTAACGAAAGGGAAAGGCAATGGCTATGCAAAACGAAAGTAAAACTGAACTGGCTACAAAGTAATCAGAAACAGAATGCTGGACGACAGCAAAAACTTACAGCGTCCACAAAGTACATCCGTTCTTGACATGACAATCAACAATATCCACACAAAGAAGGATAGCAAGAATGTAAGTAGTCTTGCTTGCTAACACAAAAACCAGGTGTGCGGAGTAGGGCTCAAAGGAAGACATGAAACTGCTACAGGAAAACGCCAACAAAACAGGAAGGGCCACCAAAATAACAGCGCAAGACAAGAACTAAAACACTACACACAGGAAAACACCAACAAACTCAAAATAAGGCACGACGACCTGGTGGAGTTTCATTTTTTAACGTTTTCTGCTGATGGTGTGCCTCCGGATTTTTTAATGAGATAAATGTGCCTTGCCTCAAAAAAGGTTGAAAAACACTGGCTTACAGCATATGAAAACCTCACATTTAATTTTTTTTTTACATTTTGGGTTTTCAGAAAGTGTTAAACATGATCATCCATCCATCCATCCATCCATCCATTTTCTACCGCTTGTCCCTTTTGGGGTCACGGGGGGTGCTGGAGCCTATCTCAGCTGCACATGGGCGGAAGGCGGGGTACACCCTGGACAAGTCGCCACTTCATCACAGGGCCAACACAGATAGACAGACAACATTCACACTCACATTCACACACTAGGGCCAATTTAGTGTTGCCAATCAACCTATCCCCAGGTGCATGTCTTTGGAGGTGGGAGGAAGCCGGAGTACCCGGAGGGAACCCACGCAGTCACGGGGAGAACATGCAAACTCCACACAGAAAGCAAAATGAAAAAAAAAATAAAGCATGACATATTTCATTTTGCATGTAATGAGTTTACATCACATATTAGTTTCACATTTTAAGTTGAATTGCTGAAATTAATGGACGATATTTACACGATATTTTAATTTTTTCATGTTTCACCTGTACTTCTTGCAATATGCATTTTCTTGTGCCTGGATCATTCCGGATGCACCATCGCAACACCGCAGTGCCTTCCAGAGCACATCTTCAGCGTGCAAAAAGTAAGTTCTATTGTCTAGATTGCGCTTTGATATAGACTAGAAAAGCTGGTACATATTATATTTGTGTGCTGCATGTCAACAGCATAACAAAATGTCACAGGTTGAACCATGTGATGCCATAAATATGAAGGGAACGCAAAAACTTTATCTAAATATGGCGTTCTGGACCACTTTTGCACTCGTTATCAATTGTAGTAGCAGTCTTAGTAGATCACCCGCAACAAGCCCACTAATAGTTTTATGCAATGTTATAGTTTTCGCAAGTTACTTGAATCTTAGTAGATCAGGCCCAAACACGCTAAATGGAATGCGCTCTCTACGTTGCTATTTTAAGAGATTCACGATTGTAGCTGAGATAGGCTCCAGCGACCCCCGCGACCCCAAAGGGAATAAGCGGTAGAAAATGGATGGATGGATGGATGGATGGATGGATGGCAATCCTCTGCAAACAAGTTCACTATACCGGCTTTGCGTTCGCTATCTATTTTGCACCTGTTCTAATACACGCAAACCTTTTATAAATCAGGCCCAAGAACTATAAAATCAAAAGGACACTACCAGGGGCGCCGCTAGGGATTTTGGGCCCCATGAAAAGAATCTTTACAGGGCCCCCAACACAGTGTCATTATTTTTTCTGTATTATAATTTCATCATCATTAGGGGCCTCTCTGGGCCCCCCTCCATCATGGGCCCCTAGAATTCGTCTCCTTTACCCCCCCTTTTCGGCGCCCCTGGACACTACTGCACCATGGGTTTTGGTGTACAGTAAAACCTTGAGTTTGCATGGTTTTCCCCTTCAGTGCATGGGTTAAATGATAAATGATGAATGGGTTGTACTTGTATAGCGCTTTTCTACCTTCAAGGTACTCAAAGCGCTTTGACACTACTTCCACATTTACCCATTCACACACACATTCACACACTGATGGAGGGAGCTGCCATGCAAGGCGCTAACCAGCACCCATCAGGAGCAAGGGTGAAGTGTCTTGCTCAGGACACAACGGACATGACAAGGTTGGTACTAGGTGGGGATTGAACCAGGGACCCTTGGGTTGCGCACGGCCATTCTTCCACTGCGTCACACCGTCCCAATGGGTTCCCTGCGAGTACTCCGGCTTCCTCCCACTTCCAAAGACATGCACCTGGGGATAGGTTTATTGGCAACACTAAATTGGCCCTAGTGTGGGAATGTGAGTGTGAATGTTGTCTGTCTATCTGTGTTGAGGTGGCGACTTGTCCAGAGTGCAACCCCGCCTTCCGCCCGAATGCAGGCTCCAGCATCCCCCACGACCCCGAAAGGCACAAGCAGTAGAAAATGAGCGGATGAATGAACTAAAACCTCTACCTTGTTTTTAATGAATACTGAGGCCTACTGCGCTACTGTATTTTAATGTTGGTGGTAATTGGAGAGACACATTTTTTCCTAGTGAAAAAAGTTTGGGAACCACTGACCTAAACTAAAAACACAATAACAGATTAGTAACAGAAATTCAATCATAATGAAATAAAATCTAAATCCTGAACCAAACAACACTTCAGTTAACTGAATAGCTCCAACACAACACAATCAGGACAGTTTACAAAAAAAGGAATCACACAAAAAGTGGACTGCCACTGTACTCTATGTGCATTGCATGATGCACGTTTTTGGATCGTATTAGATTGTGAATGCGTATATTCGTGGGCCAAAGCATTACGCCTGTGTCATGTTACTGAGGCACAGCACGGTCCGACAACACACTTCACCTCATGCACCCAAACACACATTCACAGTTTGCATTCGGCCATTCGTGTATGAGAGGTAAAGAGTAATTTCCCGCCTTGCCGTGTCAGGAGGGAAATGGCAGATCGGATCAGGGCCGGAGGCCAACATGATTTCCTCTCCCGTATAGATAACTATTCCCACCTCTCCGCCTTGCATATGTTTTTCTAAACACAGCACAGGTTTTGTTCTTGTTTGGGTTGAATATATTACAGCGCACATCAACAAACATGCTTTTATTACCTATTCACCTTGAACCCAATGTCAGAACGGATAAGTAACGGATGGGAGCGACTTGAAAACAAGGTGTTGTATCCCCACAGGTATATCAGTGAGCATCTCTACGTTCAGCCTGGTCGCCATAGCGATTGAGCGCTACAGTGCCATATGTAACCCACTGAAGTCAAGGGTGTGGCAGACACGCTCACATGCTTACCGGGTGATTGCGGCGACATGGCTGCTGGCTCTCTTCATCATGATCCCGTATCCAGTGGTCAGTCATCTGGACTCCTTTCAGCGACCCGACAACACCACCGCCCACCAGTGTCGCTGCAAGTGGCCGGTCATCATGGCCGAGCAGACCTGGTGAGTCCAATAACACTTGTATTACTACAAGTCACTTAAGGAAAATGAGAAAAATGGACATTTGTAACTTGCACTTACTCTTATATATGTAAGTGCATATATGTATGTAGGTATAGTCAAGGTTTCCGGGGTAGAGTGGAATATACGTTAGGTCAGGAAAAAACACAGAAGCTATTTCATCCCTACATGCCTGTTTCGCTGGGAAACCTGTGATACAGGCTTGTAGGGATGAAATAGCCTCTGTGTTTTTTCCTGACATAATGTATGCATGTAGATGTATAGTTTAGAAATAAAATGCATAAAGGCAACTTTTTAGCAGTCGGTATGCACAAACAGAAGCAAACAGCCTGGCACCCCTGGTAAAACTGATGGAATCGTCATACTTTAGTGAGGACATTTATTCAGTTGTTTAGTTTTGTAGAAAAAAAAGCAGATAACAGAAATGACATGCATCTCTAGCAATTACGAATGGCAATATTCTGGCTTTAAGAAACACTAAAAGAAATGATACGTTTATGGATGAAACAGAGTGAAAAATATGGAATTACCTAATTCTGAGGAAAAAAATATGGAATCATGGAACACAAACAAAAATAATACTACAACACACCAGTAGTACTTTGTTGCATCACCTTTGGCATTCATAACAGCTTGCAGTCTCAAGTGACAAGCAGTATTCTTCATCAAACTTGCTCCAACTTTCTCTGATTGTGATTTTGGAGTCTAGTCATGGACCGTTTTCTTCAATTTCCACCACAGATTTTGAGTTGTATAAAAATCCAGACTATTTTTGCAGGCCATGACATTGACCTTTTTATATTTTTTCAAATAAAAAATATTCATGGCAAGATGCATTACCATTTTGAAAAATGGTGTCATCCTTTGGACTGATAGAATAAGAAAAGTGTCCAAAATGGCAATGCAAACTTGTGTATTTATTGAAGATGTACCGTAATGACAGCCATCTCCCCAGTGCCATTACCTGACATGCAGACCCATATCAATAACTGTGGAAATGTGCATATTTTCTTCAGGCAGTCGTCTTCATAAAACCTCACAAAATAAAAGTTCCAGCAATATGACTTTCATCCAGTCATTCATAGTCCCCGATTGATATTCCCTTTAAGTGTTAATGACAGTTTTTCATTTAGCTTTACTGTATTGAAATCCCATTTCCTTAGACAGTGTCAGGCTTGCCCCTGACAGTTTGTTTGTGTTTGAGTTTTTCCTCTGTGTGTGTAGTATTTCCTGTCAGCGCTCTTGTTTTGATTCTGTTTCCTGTTTGTCTCCCTGAGTGCTGTGTCCCCTCAGCTGTGGCTGATTGGCACCTGGCCACACCTGGTGTCAAACAGCCAGCTGCTATTTATACCTGCCCTGCCCTCCAGTCACTGCTGGATTATTGTCATTGTCGATGTCACTACTACCTGTCATAATACTTGTCGTTGTAGCTCTGTCTACTTTTGTTCACTCTGCTCATGTCATAGTTCCTTCGTGTCACAGTAAGTGTTTTTGTTTCTTGTTGACAGTTAGCCTTTGTGCTATTTTAGTTCATAGCCAAGTTTGTTCTCCGCCTTGTGCGCGCCTTTTGTTTGTGCCCTTTTGTTTGTTTTTTTGCTATAGTGTTAAATTAAATCATGTTTTCTTGTACCAAGCCTGCCACCATCTCTGCATCTTGAGGTTCGCCACCAACAAACTTTGACAGACGGTTTGTTACTGTTCGGTAACAGAGGATGACTCCAGTTTCCGCCCATTCATTCTTCTTCTTCATTTGTTTTGCTGTGAATTTTCTGTTTTCATGGCATATTTAAGGTTTTTGTCTTGACACTTTGATGTTTTCCTTAGTCTATCAGTATGCTTGCATTTTACAACCTCCCCACGTTGTATGTACTTGCTCCAGAATTTAGACAAAGCTGACTGTAAACAAACATCTTGTGCAACATTGCACAAGGATTTACCTTCTTGAAGAAGTTTGATAATACTCTCCTTTGTTCCAACTGACATATGACGTGTTGGAGCTATAATTCATGTCAATCTAACTGGTGCAACAGCTATCCAAGGTGTGAACACTGCTTTTCAACTGCAGACTAATGAACAGATTTAATATGATACAGGTGTTGGCTTTGGGAATTAAGATTTCATTTCATATTCCTTTTACAGGAATGAGTCATTCCATTTTTTCCCCCTCTGCTTGATCTAAAAATGTAACTGGTAAGGACTACCACAGTTAATATTCTTTATTTCCTCGCGTGTTTCCTAAAGCCAGAGAGTTTCCATTGAAAATGACTATAGTTTTGTGTCATGTCATTTTTTCCCCCTACAAAATCAAACTGAATGGACATTCTCCAAGTCTGGTGATTCCAGGCAACATTTCCAGAGAGCAAAATGTATGGGGGGGGGGCCCACCTTCTCCCTTCACTATTATTCCTTTTTTGTATATCCAGAGGAACCAGTGGACAATTAACTTTGTCTATTTAATTTGTCAGAGTTACGGGAGAGCTCTGCCTTCTGCAAACATGCTAGTCAAATACCATCTCTATGACAGCACTCTAGTGTTTTTTATGAATCTGCTGCAAAAATGTGAGTCTCTCACAAGTTTTTGCAACTGAACTTGTGGGGCCACCAGTCCTTGGCAACAAGTACTTTATTTAGTATGTTATGTGTTTAGTAATGAGTAAGTACATACCGTATTTTTCGGACTATAAGTCGCAGTTTTTTTCATAGTTTGGCCGGGGGTGCGACTTATACTCAGGAGCGACTTATGTGTGAAATTATTAACACATTACCGTAAAATATCAAATAATATTATTTAGCTAATTCACGTAAGAGACTAGACGTATAAGATTTCATCGGATTTAGCGATTAGAAGTGACAGATTGTTAAGTAAACGTATAGCATGTTCTATATGTTATAATTATTTGAATGACTCTTACCATAATATGTTACGTTAACATACCAGGCACGTTCTCAGTTGGTTATTTATGCGTCGTATAACGTACACTTATTCAGCCTGTTGTTCACTATTCTTTATTTATTTTAATTTGCCTTTCAAATGTCTATTCTTTGTGTTGGGTTTTATCAAATAAATGTCCCCCAAAAATGCGACTTATACTCCAGTGCGACTTATATATGTTTTTTTCCTTCTTTATTATGCATTTTCGGCCGGTGCGACTTATACTACGAAAAATACAGTACATGATTCTGATTCTGATGCTCGTTAAGAGTAACAACAAAAGCATTTGAAAGAAATTAAGTATTAATTAGCAATACCGGTATACTGCATTTAATTGTATTCAAAGTGTTAAGCTGAATATATATATATATATATATATATATATATATATATATATATATATATATATATATACACACACACACATATATTTTTTTTCTTTTCTTTTTTTGTCCTGTCCTGCTCCTCAGGCAAATCATATTGTTGATGTAGATGCCCATATTTTCTGTACAGATCGGTGGGTCTGCTGAGGTGCCATGGCATGCCGGCTGTGGGCCTGGGGCTGGGCCCTTATGGCCTTTTACCGGATGGGATGCCTGGTGGGTGGTGGGCGGCGGGGCCTGGACGTACGGGATTTGGTGGCACTGAGCACTGGTGGCAACCAGGCCTGTTTTATTTTTTTGAGAGGGGTTAGTGGAATGAATGTAGGTGGGATCTACGGGAATGCTTGGGGGCGGTCGGACTGCGGGCTGAGTTGCAGGTAATTTCCTCCCTTACTCGGGGCGGCTGCGTGCTGTTCGCCTCTCGGTGGCGGTCCCCGGTGCGGTCTGCGGCTGTGGCGCTGGGCGTGGGTGGTGGCGCGTTGGGGTGTTTGGTTGGCCGGGGGTGCATGTCCGATGGCTCGATTGGCTGGGCTGTGGATGGAGTTGGGGTCGTTGGTTTGGTGACCTCGGTGGTCGCCGAGTTGCGGTTTGCTGGGTCGGTCGCTCTTTTATATCAGTTTTGGCGGCCACGGTTGTTTGTACTGTGGCTGTAACGGCTGACCTCCTAATTTTAAATACACAGTACACACTCTGGGGGGCCTTATACACTCCCACATCACATCACGCCCCTCATTGCCTCCTCGCCGGCTCCGGGGACTGCGGTCTAGTGGCCTGCCATTCCCGGGCAGAGATCTTGCTGAGGGTGTGAGGTTTTTATTTATTTTTATTTTTTATGTAATAAACTTTTTTTGGGTGGCGTCGCAAGAGTTTCGCTTCCTGTTGGGCGTGGTCTTTGCCCGTCTGATCCGGTCTTGCGCTGCGGGGTCTGTGTTGGTGTGGGTGCTGTGTCTCGGTTGTTTGGGCGGTGGTGTGTGTGTGTGCGGGTTTGGGTTGGGGAGTGGAGTCTTTTAGTGGAGTAGGTGTCTCTTGTTTGCGTGTTGACGTTTGGGCTGACTGGCAGGCTGCACCTGGCTGGTCTCCATGATCCTGTTGGCACGTGGTTTTCAGTCGCGTTTTTTTCAATGGCTTTGATTTGATCAAGTGCTGCTGGTTGTCTGGGGAATTGCAGCCGGTTTTTCTGCTTCCGTTTGTTTGTAGTGTGGGCGCTTGTGGCTGATGGATCCAGTGCGTGAGGGTGACCGATGTGACTTTTTTATTTTTTTATTTTTTTCGCCAGGGCAGTTGCTAGATATTCCATCTCTATTGTTGGGGTCCCTGCAGGTGGGATGGGTGGTTCCAGTGGCCCCGTGCTGGGCGGTCTTGCGGCGACAGACTTGGGTGGGGGCGAGGGTGTTTGGGGGTTGGTCTCGTGGGGGCTCGGTTGCTGGTCTTCCCATCCAGCTGCGGGGAGTCTCTGGGCCCCTCGGGGCAGGACGTCCCGCCTTTTTCCCCGCGTGGGGTTTGGTCTCTCGCTGGCTCGGGGGATGGCTGTTCCAGCTTCTCCTGTACCGTGTCCTCTGCCAGGCGGCACGGTACGGTTCTGGGGTTCTTTTTGCTGGCCGGCCTGGCTGGTGATCGCTGGTTTCCTGGGTACCGCATATGCTGTTTTGGGTTGGGCTCTCTGGGTGATTGGGGCCGTACTTTGGCTCCCGCACACATTGGGAGACAAGTATATTGTACATACAAATGCACATACATACTCACACACAATTATACATACATATATAAACACATACGTATATATATATATATATATATATATATATATATATATGTATATATATATATATATATATATATATATATATATATATATATATATATATGCTGAATTTCCCCCAAGGATCAATAAAGTACTTTCTATTCCATCTATTCCATATTAATTCATTAATACATACATACGCGCAAACATTGGTACTAACCCACATACGTAGGTACCTACGCTCCTACATACAGTACATACACAAATACAGTACATACATACACAGTCACGGTACATACATCCACACGCATATTCACTATACAAACATACATATACACATACTGTACATATACAACCACATATGCATACATACACTCAATATAACAAACATATATATTAAAATGTTTCCCCTAGGGGAAACTGGGTAGCACACGTCACACTGACAAAGCTTAACCTATTGATACTATAACAATCTACAAGGTTAATACGGTTCACTTCTCTTTCTTCCCCTCCATTTATCTTCTTTCTTTGGTATTTCAAGTTATCATTACATATATGTATAGTTGCATTTGAAACAAATGTATTGTTGATAATAGAGGTAATTAATGTTATTATTCATTATCAATAGTGCTATTTTTTTATTGGCATTTGTATTGCTCCATTTGTAGTGTAATAATGTTCATTGTCATTTCTGTGTAAATAATTACTTCACTAACTGCTACTTTGCTATCACTCTTCGTATCATATTTGTACATATTGTATTTACTAATACTGTTATGTTGTTATTGTTGTTGTTGTTGTTATTATTGTCTCTGTCTTATCCCCCTCTTGTCCCCGCAATTTCCCCCTCTGTCTTCCCTTTTTTCTCTTTTTATGTCCTCCTGCTCCGCTCCGGCTGTGCCAAATAATAATATAAATCCATTTAATAAAGTCAAATACAAATAAGGCAACAATAGAAGCATCCCACACTTCTCTTTTGTAAAGTAAATCTGTACAACAAATATGTGTACATAAATATGCATCCACATCAACAATATGATTTGCCTGAGTAGCTGGACAGGACAAAACATTTTTTTTTATCTCTTTGGGAATGAGAGTATACATATTTTTATTTCCATTTTAAAACATAACATTTTCTTTCGTAGCAGGTTTAGAGGAGTCTTCGGGGAATGTTTTCACCAAGTGCGAACATATTCCACGTTCACAGATCAATCAGCTTCTGCAGCCTCCAATCCAATTCTCACCACGATTACTTCATGCTAACACTCTCAAGGGCACCTGCATGCAAAAGCTCCATCCTGCTCGCGCTGCTGTCAACTCTCTGGCAGATGTATTAAAATTGCATTGATACTTTCATGTATTTAAGGTACATTCTGCTGCTGCTTTTGCTGTTTGCCATTCCGGGGGTGGTGATGAGTGTGGCCTATGGACTCATCTCCAGGGAACTTTATCGAGGGATCCAGTTTGAGATGGGACACAAAAAAGACTCTACAGGTGAGGGCTTGTATGTCACATTAGGAATGTTGAAGTAACATATTTGTCTTAACAATAAGTGAATAATCATACGATATATATATATATATATATATATATATATATATATATATATATATATATATATATATATATATATATATATATATATATATATATATATGTATACATATATATACAATACAGGCCAAAAGTTTGGACACACCTTCTCATTCAATAGTTTTCTTTATTTTCATGACTATTTCACGACATTGTAGATTGTCACTGAAGGCATCAAAACTATGGATGAACACATGTGGAGTTATGTAATTAACAAAAAAAGGTGAAATAACTGAAAACATGTTTTATATTTGAGTTTCTTCAAAATAGCCACCCTTTGCTATGATTACTGTTTTGCATACTCTTGGCATTCTCTCGATGAGCTTCAAGAGGTAGTCACCGGAAAGGGGTTTCACTTCACAGGTGTCATAGTTTTGATGCCTCCAGTGACTATCTACAATGTAAATAGTCATGAAAATAAAGAAAACCCATTGAAATGAGGTGTGTCCAAACTCTTGGCCTGTACTGTATGTATATATATATATATATATATATATATATATATATATATATATATATATATATATATATATATATATATATATATATATATATACAAACCCCGTTTCCATAAGAGTTGGGAAATTGTGTTAGATGTAAATTTAAACGGAATACAATGATTTGCAAATCCTTTTCAACCCATATTTAATTGAATGCACTACAAAGACAAGATATTTGATGTTCAAACTCATAAACTTTATAATTTTTTTGCAAATAATAATTAACTTAGAATTTCATGGCTGCAACACGTGCCAAAGTAGTTGGGAAAGGGCATGTTCACCACTGTGTTACATGGCCTTTCCTTTTAACAACACTCAATAAATGATTGGGAACTGAGGAAACTAATTGTTGAAGCTTTGAAAGTGGAATTCTTTCCCATTCTTGCTTGATGTACAGCTTAAGTTGTTCAACAGTCCGGGGGTCTCTGATCCCATACTTTTATACTAAATCATGGCACCCACCTGTTCCCAATTTGCCTGTTCACCTGTGGGATGTTCCAAATAAGTGTTTGATGAGCATCCCTCAACTTTATCAGTATTTATTGCCACCTTTCCCAACTTCTTTGTCACGTGTTGCTTGCATCAAATCCTAAAGTTAATGATTATTTGCAAAACAAAAAGGTTTATCAGTTTGAACATCAAATATGTTGTCTTTGTAGCATATTCAACTGAATATGGGTTGAAAATTATTTGCAAATCATTGTATTCTGTTTATATTTACATCTAACACAATTTCCCAACTCATATGGAAGCAGGGTTTGTATAAATATATATATGTATATATATATATACATTGTCTTTATAATCCGTTTTGTCATTTAACATCAATTAACATTGATGTTCATCAACATTTAACATTGTCACGTTATAGATGGGAAAATTCATTTTTAGACAGTATGATTTGCCTGAGCGACTAGGAGACACCAAGAGTAACAAGCAGTAGAAAATGGATATATATATATATATGGATATATATATATATATATATGAGGCGTAGTGGGTAGAGCGGCAGTGCCAGAAACCTGAGGGTTGCAGGTTCGCTCCCCGCCTCTTGACATCCAAATCGCTTGGGCAGGACACTTCACCCTTGCCCCCGGTGCCGCTCAAACTGGTGAATGAATGATAGATGGTGGTCGGAGGGGCCGTAGGCGCAAACTGTCAGCCTCGCTTCCGTCAGTGTACCCCAGGGCAGCTGTGGCTACAAATGTAGCTCACCACCACCAGGTGTGAATGAATGATGGGTTCCCACTTCTCTGTGAGCGCTTTGAGTATCTAATAATAGAATAGCGCGATTTAAAATCAAATCCATCATATATCCATCCATCCATCCATTTTCTACCGCTTATTCCCTTTGGGGTCACGGGGGGCGCTGGAGCCTATCTCAGCTACAATCGGGCGGAAGGCGGGGTACACCCTGGACAAGTCGCCACCTCATCACAGGGCCAACACAGATAGACAGACAACATTCACACTCACATCCACACACTAGGGCCAATTTAGTGTTGCCAATCAACTTATCCCCAGGTGCATGTCTTTGGAAGTGGGAGGAAGCCGGAGTACCCGGAGGGAACCCACGCAGTCACGGGGAGGACATGCAAACTCCACACAGAAAGATCCCGAGCCCGGAATTGAA
>NC_084560.2:28625420-28645420 GCF_033978685.3 Nerophis lumbriciformis
TATGTATACATGTACATTTTATGGAGATGTCCCAATCTCGATCATGGGATCAGATATTTTCCTTTAACTGATCAGTGATCGGCTGATAAGCTGCCGAGCCAAGCCGATCTTTACCGCAGCTGTGTACCAGTGTGTGCTAGTGTTGTAACGATACCAACATTTTGGTAATGGTACTAAAATTATTTCGGTACTTTTCTAAATAAAGTGGACCACAAAAAAAATGCATTATTGGCTTTATTTTAACAAAAAATCTTAGGGTGAATTAAAAATATGTTTCTTATTGCAGTTAAGTCCTTAAATAAAATAGTGAACATACTAGACAACTTGTCTTTTAGTAGTAAGTAAACAAACAAAGGCTTCTAATTAGTCTGCTGACTTATGCAGTAACATATTGTATCATTTATCATTCTATTATATTGTCAACATTATTAAGGACAAGTGATAGAAATCTACTTGTTCATTTACTGTTAATATCTGCTTACTTCCTGTTTCAACATGTTCTATCTACACTTCTGTTAAAATGTAATAATCACTTATTCTTCTGTTGTTTGATACTTTACATTAATTTTGGATGATACCACAAATTTGGTTATCGATCCGATACCAAGTAGTTACAAGATCATACATTGGTCCTATTCAAAGTCTCCATGTGTCGAGGGACATTTCCTGAGTTTATAAACATAATATACATTTTAAAAAAACGAAAGAAGATTTTGTGATGCCAAAAAACATCGACGTAATCATAGCCGTATTGACTAGATACGTGCCTGTACTTGATATCATTACAGTTGATGTCAGGTGTAGATTCACAAATGGCGTTTGTTTACATTTTGACGCCGGTGAGCTACGGTGTGTAGTGAAGCATGTTTAGCTATTCCTCGTCCTGCAGGGATGATACTTGTAAGAAACGTACTTTATTTGTCGCCATGGAGGCGAGGTTTTTGGGATTTAGAAGTAGCTAAAACACTGCCGACGGCGGGTGGACGTTAGCCGCTAGCTATTGGTCAATTGTACGGAATATGTACCGTTTTGTGCAATCTACTAATAAAAGTTTCAATCAATCAATCAAAACCAGGCAAAAGTCACCCCAACAAAAAGGTAATGAAAGATTTTTGGTAAAGTCCATACTTAAATACCGTAGCAAAGTGAACTAAACCATATCGCTGGTGGAAACGAGGCTTAAGGAACAGGTTGGTAACAAAGCTCTGAATTAGAGGAACAAATCCAATACCATAATTTGTAGACATTGCTATGTTTTATTAGTAGACGATGCTCTTTGTCTCTTTCCCATACAGACGTGAAGAATGGCTTAACGTCAGCAATGACCAATGGCAACGACGATGGAGATGGCTGCTATGTCAATGCCCAACGTCCCTACGGGCTGGAAATGTCCGCCATGACTGCCTCTGTCAAGACTCCCAAGGCGGACCGACCACGAAGCAACACATCAGGGGCAAAGCTCGAGGCAAAGAAGCGAGTTATCCGCATGCTGGTGGTGATCGTGGTCCTGTTCTTTCTGTGTTGGATGCCGCTGTACTGTGCCAACACGTGGCGAGCTTTCGATGGCAAATCTGCCAAACAAGCCCTCTCTGGAACGCCTATTGCTTTTATCCATTTGCTCAGCTACACCTCTGCTTGTGTCAACCCCATCATCTACTGTTTCATGAACACCCGTTTCCGAAAGGCTCTGCTTGCCACGTTTTCCTGTTGCTTCGCCCCTTGCCGTCGCCATCGCCGCCGCCGTCACGGGCTTCGGGACAACGAGGACGACGCTACGGCCATGGGACCCTCCATGTCCAAGTTCAGTTACACTACAGTCAGCACTATGGGAACTTGCTGAGGCTGATCGAGGTGGTTCCAGCACAGATCATCTATTGTGTTTAGACAAAGGGATGGAATTTGCCGTGATGTAGCACTAGCAGCATAGAATAGCTGTTTTTACATTGTAAATACCTTCATTTCTATATACAAACACACCAAGACCATCAAATGTTGCTTAACTTGCATTTTGTAACTGGATTTGCATTATTGTATTCATTTTATTTCATACATTTCAGTCAGTTGTTTATATGTTTGTGACTGATTCAGCTGCCTTGCGTATTCTGTATAAGTGCCTGCTTTTTTCAATGATAACATTATCCCGGTACAGTGCTGTTAAAAGAAACTGCAAATCATGAACAATTTGGGTTAATTAATCTAAATGTGTGGTCTACAAGGATCAGTGAGGGTGCCACTAAGCCCAGTGTTAAGAATCAGCAACCAGTTCCTCTGTAATTTAATTTATCACAAATATACTGTGCATCTTTATCATCTTAATAATCATCTAAAAATTTAACTGCATATGCACAAATTCTCCACACAGGAAAATTAAGGGGGAACATTATCACCAGACCTATGTAAGCGTCAATTAATACCTTGATGTTGCAGAAAAAAGACCATATATTTTTTTAACCGATTTCCGAACTCTAAATGGGTGAATTTTGGCAAATTAAACGCCTTTCTATTATTATCAGCTCTGTTATTTTCCGTTTTTTTCGACTGTTTTCCGTACCTTGGAGACATCATGCCTCGTCGGTGTGTTGTCGGAGGGCGTAACAACACGAACAGGGACGGATTCAAGTTGCACCAGTGGCCCAAAGATGCGAAAGTGGCAAGAAATTGGACGTTTGTTCCGCACACTTTACCGACGAAAGCTATGCTACGACAGAGATGGCAAGAATGTGTGGATATCCTGCGACACTCAAAGCAGATGCATTTCCAACGATAAAGTCAAAGAATTCTGCCGCCAGACCCCCAGGAAAAGAGAGCGGATGAGGGTATGTCTACAGAATATATTAATTGATGAAAACTGGGCTGTCTGCACTCTCAAAGTGCATGTTGTTGCCAAATGTATTTCATATGCTGTAAACCTAGTTCATAGTTGTTAGTTTCCTTTAATGCCAAACAAACACATACCAATCGTTGGTTAGAAGGCGATTGCCGAATTCGTCCTAGCTTTCTCCCGTGTCGCTGGCTGTCGTGTCGTTTTTGTCGGTTTCGCTTGCATACGGTTCAAACCGATATGGCTCAATAGCTTCAGTTTCTTCTTCAATTTCGTTTTCGCTACCTGCCTCCACACTACAACCATCCGTTTCAATACATGCGTAATCTGTTGAATCGCTTAAGCCGCTGAAATCCGAGTCTGAATCCGAGCTAATGTCGCTATAATTTGCTGTTCTATCCGCCATGTTTGTTTGTATCGGCATCACTATGTGACGTCACAGGAAAATGGACGGGTGTATATAACGATGGCTAAAATCAGGCACTTTGAAGCTTTTTTTAGGGATATTGCGTGATGGGTAAAATTTTGAAAAAAACTTCGAAAAATAAACTAAGCCACAGGGAACTGATTTTTAATGGTTTTAACCCTTCTGAAATTGTGATAATGTTCCCCTTTAACGATCGATATAAAAGAGCTTTTCTTCCTATTACTCACATACACTGTACATAAAGATGGGTGGAATGACCTGAAATCTACATTGCCATATATTGCAGCCTCCTGCGATAACAATATATTTCACGATATAGTATTTGGTATGTAAATGATAATAGAACCATTTCAAAATGAGTTGCAAAGCTCCTAACCTATGTGGTAACAATTATGACATTTCAGCTTGTATTATTTTGTCAAAACTATTATTAATCTACTTGCTCAGTTACTGTTAACATCTGGTTACTTTCGGTTATAACATGGTTATATCTACACTTTTGTTAAAATGTACTTAGACCTTATTCTTCTGTTTGAATACTGGTTTTGGGAGATACTACAAATTTAGGTATCGATCCAATACAAAGTAATTACATGGGCAGTATTGATAATAACAAAGCTGTTACTGATACTTACAATTTTCAAGATTATTTACTTTTGATCACAATTATAATCAGACAAAAAAAAACAGGATGCCGATGTAAAAATTTCAATTAAATATTAAAATTTGGTTTTTGCCCTTAAAGCTCTCCTGTGTTTGGGGACTAATTTCCCGAGTTTGTAAACAATAACAAACGACAAAAGATTTTTTGATAGCAAAAAATATCGTTCAAACGACGGTAGAATCGACCATACACTGATAGTATACTTGGTATCGTTACTGTCGATATTTGTATCGATCCGCCCAACATTGTTTACATTCCAGAGCTCTAGCTCAGCATATTTCCTGCCATGTGTAATGTAGCATGTTTAGCAATTGCTCGTCCTCTAGCGATGATATTTGTAAAAAAAATTTTTTTTGTTGCGGTGGGGGCGTAGATTGCTGCTTTAGAAGTGGATTTTCACTGTAAAGGGGCGTTAATGGCTAGCGAGGACTCTACATTGCTGTGAAGACGTGTTTGTTTGCTTGTCACTGTCAAATTTGGGGGGGACACAGCTAGACAACATGTATTATCACGATATAATGATAGTATTTAAATCTCTATCGTAGGCCAACTTTATATCATTTATAGTGTATATCATCTATATCGCACAATCCCAACTGTACTTTGTTACTTTCTAAAAAGGTAAGGGATAGTCTCTTTCTGTATGTTCTGCTTCAGTGCTAAGGTTGTACTGAGTAGAAAAATGCTGTAGTTGTAAAAGTCAATCAAAGTCAATTAAAATCAATTTCTCATAGCAGAGGTTTTTCTTCTGGACAGTAAACTCCTCCAGACTGAATCAACAGCGCCTCCACTGGTTACAGCCAAGCAGTGTGCACCATTTTATATCAATGTCTTCATCAATGATCCGTCAGTCAATCGCACAGTCCAAGAGGCCACAGCAAGTTCAACTTTGTACGTCCATCTAAATGATGATTAATAGATTATTAATATAATGTATTCATTTTAGCCATGGTAATTTAGGCGGTCTGAGAGGGGTAATCTGAAATAGAGTTATGAACTGATTAGGAATATAATGGCACATTAGGAACGATCTAATAATAGAATGATCAAGGACTGTTTTTTTTTGCATTTATAACATCTATTGAGTTTTTCTGCTTTTTTTCTCCTGGGAACAGCGAGTTGGCAGCAGCATTTAATATTTAACTGTGTTACTGCGTGTATCATGTAGTTCATTGTAAATACATAAGTTCAGGGGGTTTTAAGAGACTTCATGTCCCTGCAAAACAGACACACGCTTCATTATTACATCCAGGCTTCTCGCTTGTAGGGTCTACACGTGTAATATCTTATTGCTAAAGCTGATAGATATTGGTTTCTATACTGTAAGCATGTAAATCCATTAATTCCACACAGGGTCAAAATGGATCACAGGTTAATAAGGTTGTTCTTAACCCAGATCCTCATTGGACATACAGTATAGGACCAAGTATAGAAGCATAGAAATGCAATATCGACTATGTTGGTAAGTGACACTTAAGTTGGAGTTTTTTCTCCTCCCAGAGAGCTTTTGAGAGACTAATTTCCCTGTGGTGTCACAAAGGTTGTGTGATGTCAACACCCACTCCGGCTCATGCACTTGCCACTCAGTCTGAAAATCAGCTTATTACATTTCTGGCAAATCGGTGCCACTCATTTGCTCTTTTCCGTCCTGACTAATTCATACTGAGCCTGGATGTGACGTGCAAGCAATCTTATAGGGTCTTCCTCAAAATGATGATCAAAATATGTTGGGATGAACATTTCTGCAAAGAGATTGAATATTTAGATTTTAACTAACTGTAGGGCGGGCATGCATTTAAACAATTCCGGTTCCGATTCCTTGTTTCGAGTCCAGTTCCTAACGATTCTTTATTCCAATTCTACCTAGAGATGTCCGATAATATCGGACTGCCGATATTATTGGCCAATAAATGCTTTAAAATGTAATATCGGAAATGATCGGTATCGGTTTCAAAAAGTAAAATTTATGACTTTTTAAAACGCCGCTGTACGGAGTAGTAGACCGACATAGGGAGAAGTACAGAGCAGTTGCATGTCCCAGTCATACTTGCCGACCCTCCCGATTTTCCCGGGAGACTCCCGAATTTCAGTGCCTCTCCCGGGGCAACCATTCTCCCGAATTTCTCCCGATTTCCACCCAGACAACAATATTGGGGGCGTGCCTTAAAAGGCACTGCCTTTGCGTGCCGGGCCAGTCACATAATATCTTCGGCTCTTCACACACACAAGTGAATGCAAGGCATACTTGGTCAACAGCCATACAGGTCACACTGAGGGTGGCCGTATAAACAACTTTAACACTGTTACAAATATGCGCCACACTGTGAACCCACACCAAACAAAAATGACAAACACATTACGGGAGAACATCCGCACCGTAACACAACATAAACACAACAGAACAAATACCCAGAACCCCTTGCAGCACTAACTCTTCCGGGACGCTACAATATACACCCCCCACTACCCCCCCTACCTAAACCCCTCCCCCCCAACCCCGCCCACCTCAACCTCCTCATGCTCTCTCAGGGAGAGCATGTCCCAAATTCCAAGCTGCTGTTTTGAGGCATGTTAAAAAAAATAATGCACTTTGTGACTTCAATAATAAATATGGCAGTGCCATGTTGGCATTTTTTTCCCATAAGTTGAGTTGATTTATTTTGGAAAACCTTGTTTGAGTTTGAGTTTATTTCGAACATGCGAGCATGTGACATTGTTTAATGGATCCAGCGGGGCATCACAACAAAATGAGGCATAATAATGTGTTAATTCCACAACTGTATATATCGGTATCGGTTGATATCGGAATCGGTAATTAAGAGTTGGACATTATCGGAATATCGGATATCAGCAGAAAAGCCATTATCGGACATCTCTAGTGCTACCCATAATTATTTTGGATGAAATGTCCCCTTCATTAACTATATAAAAATGTCCCTATTAGAAATAAGAAGCTAAATACAAACATATGAATTACCCACGTGCTAAACTAACAAGGAAATTATTCACAGATTTAGATAAATTCGATAAAAATATCTCAAAATAAAATAAGAAAGAGACTATTTAACAATATTCTCACAATTATTTATGTACTTACCTTTTCTTTTCTCTGGGGTGTTTTAGTGTTAATGTTATTGCAATATTGTGTTGAGCATTTTGAAAACTTCATGAAAAAACATTCACACACATTCTGTTGATGTGTTGGACTGTTTGACGCAGATATTTGAATTAACGTCTTCCATTTCTTTTGTTGTTGACAGTGGCTATTTCTTCTTTGTTGGCGCCGACAATTCCTTCCTCATTGGCGGCTATTTCTTCTTTTTTGGTGGCGGTAGTGATTTTTTCTTCGTTTGGTGGTTATTTCTTTCGATCATTTTGTTTACCTGAAGATGATCTTCATTCAATTAACCGACAGGATGTGTCCTTTGCAGTGGACATTTGTATTTTTGGCTATTTTTTAAAAACCTTATGAAAAAAACATTCACACATATTCTGCTGTTGATATGTTAGATCAGTGGTTCTTAACCTGGGTTCGATCGAACCCTAGGGGTTCGGTGAGTCGGGCTCAGGGGTTCGGCGGAGGTCAAGATACGCCCGACTCATCGTGGGAATAAAAACTTCTCCCTATTGGCGTATTAAGGATACGGCAACAGCAGAAGTCACACTGATTTGCAGGTGTGTAATTTGTTGTGAGTTTATGCACTGTGTTTGTTTTGTTCTTTGGACAAGGTGAACGGTTCATTTTGTGCACCAGTAAAAAAACATGGTAACACTTTAGTATGGGGAACATATTCACCATTAATTAGTTGCTTATTAACATGCAAATTAGTAACATATTGGCTCTAAACTAGTCATTATTAAGTACTTACTAATGCCTTATTAGACATGGCCTTATTATAACCCTTACCCTCTAACCTTGGCCCTAACCAGGGGCGTCACTAGCTTTTAAGGACAGGGGGGGCTTAGCCCCCAGGAGATGCACAGGATGTGAGCGAACGTTACGCACGAGCACAAAACTTCACAAACGGCTAACAAAGACTTAGAAATTATTCATTGTTATTATTTAATTTTTTTTTTCAATGCACGGGACGAAATGAAATGCTCCCCGGGACGATGGCTTTTAACCATTTTTTTTCTTTTTCTTTTTATGTATTTATTCATTTTACATTTTATATTAAATGTCTTGGTTTTTCCTCCCTCTGAAAATCCTATGAAATGTTTAACAAGCCATCCTATAATAATAAAACAGCTATTAATGTAACAATACAATAAAACAAATATATTTAATGATGTTTTTTTCATTATTTTAACAATAGGCTAATGTATATTACTTTATATAGATTCTACAAAAAACACAAAACTTAAAAAATAAATGATTTACAATTCCACACACAAGGTTTTGTGCAGCTTCACTCATTGTAAAGGAAGATAATGTGCTTCGTACAACTGCAGGACCGCAAGCAAGGTTGCAGAGAAAATGCGGGCTGGAATTTGAGTGATGTGGGCATTTTCTATATGAACAGGTGGAATGGATTGGATACCGACCCACTAAAGGGGCTCTCTACCTTACGCTACGAAGTGAGGGGAAACTGAGTGAATAATAACAGGTTATATGATTATTTATTTAAACTCATATTTGGGCCACTTTATAATGAATATGTCGGCATTTATTTGTAAAAAAACCCCAAAAAACCCCAAATTATTTAGGGGGGCTTAAGAATATTTTAGGGGGGCTTGAGCCCCCCTAAAATAGGCCTAACAACGCCAATGGCCCTAACCCTCTAACCCTAACCCTAACCCTAACCAAATAACTCTAAATTAAGTCTTTGTTACTTAGAATATGTTCCCCATACTAAAGTGTTACCAAAAACATATAACTTTGTCTTGAATTTGAAAAAAAATAAAAATAATTATTTTTTACTAAAGAAGGGTTCGGTGAATGCGCATATGAAACTGGTGGAGTTCGGTACCTCCAACAAGGTTAGAAACCACTGTGTTAGATTGTCTGATGCTGATGTTTTGAGGTGACTTGGTTGTTAGCAGCGACCATTTCTTCCTTGTTGGCAACACATATTTCTTCTATGTTGGCGGTGGTTATTTCTTATTTGTTTTTCGGCGGCTAGTTCTTCATTGTTGGCGAGGGTTATTTATGTTTTGTTGACGGGGACTATTTCTTCTTCGTTGGTAGTGGTGGTTTCTATTTTGTTTCTGGCAGCATTTACTGCTTGGTCGGTGGCAGCTATTTCCCCTTTGTTGTTTGGCTGCGAAACTAGGAATCGGAATGAAGACATTTGAACGATTTTGGGAGAATCAAAATGTAGATACTCAATACTTAATGTTCAACACTAATTAAACCCTAACCCTAATTACCTGTGAACCATATTGACAGTGTAGCACTGCGGCGCCGTGATCATATTGTTGGTCTGAAGGTGATCTTGGGATTTAGGGAGAGTGAACCACAACAGTAAAGATAGCTCCAAAAGTACTCGTACAGTGATAAAACTGTCTCTCCTCACACGCTAATCAGTCATGTTTGGCTGCGACTATGAGTTGGCCTTTCCAGAGTCCTCACTCAGTCTTGTCATTAATATGCTGTTGGTTTCACCTGCCTCCCGTCCTCCCCGTGCGGACCACACATAGCTGTTATCAGGTGATTGATTTCTCACACCAACGCTCAAGCTTCCTGCTTGATGAGGGCATTTCTCCTGTTTTGCATTATTTGTGCCCATTTCTTGGCCTTATTGGAAAGTGTCGCTGACATGTGGACAAATGGTGCAGGCGTGCTTCGGGGAAATGTTGCTGGGGAATGATGAAGGTGCTGTCTAGAGGACCTACACTGCAAGTGGGGGGAAATAACAAGGAGGATTGCAGCCTGGACTGTGGTTTAGCAGTATCATCTGGAGCAGAAATGCCTTAACTATTATGCCCTTTAGTGCATACGGTAATAAAAACATTTAATGGTTTGGGGGTCCTCTTGGAAGCAAATTGCATTCATTCTGATACGCCAAATTTGAGACAGAATTTTGGCATTTTGATCTTAGATTCTTTTTTGGCTTACTATTAGAGGACGCGCATCTGTTTTGCAAAGATAAATAGTGCTTGGAAAAGACAGGAAGACAACCCCAGGTTTGCAACAGAAGAGGAACATTTTTAATTGTTTTGTTTTGAATTCCTATTTCAGATGATAATGTCAAAAGAGCATCACACAGCAGTTCTGCAGAAGTAAATATCGGGTGTTATCCCCCCCCCAAAAAAAATAACACAATCCTGCAGACATTCTCCGCAGAGAAAAAAAAAAAACAGCAGCAAAATAATTGTCTGCACACCCCAGAGACATGTTCCTCTCTAAGTGTAAAAACAATCATTCATTTGTTAGATTTGCAGGTTAAAATATGTTTTCCTTTTTTGTCAAGCTGCTGCTTTTTTCTTCAAGGTCATACTATGTATTTTTTGTCATGCTTTGTGAAAGACAACGTTTTACGATTCCCAACAATTAAGTATTTTTTTTTTTTCACGATAATGTAAATCTCGTAAATAAATTGAAAATTATTTTGTCTAATATTACCGTATTTTTCGGACTGTAAGTCGCAGTTTTTTTTCATAGTTTGGCCAGTGCGACTTATACATGTTTTTTTCTTTTTTTATTATGCATTTTCGGCAGGTGCGACTTATACTCCAGTGCAACTTATACTCCGAAAAATACGGTACATCGTTTGATATCTGAGTAGTGGAGTGATTATGCGCCGCAAATTTTATCGTCAGTTTTCAATGTGTCCTTATTTTTTTGCTATTTAGTCCAGTGATTCTGAAACTGCGGTACGACTAGTGGTACGCGGGCTCTATCTAGTGGTACGCCCAAAAAAATTACCTATTTAAAGGGGAACATTATCACCAGACCTATGTAAGCGTCAATATATACCTTCATGTTGCAGAAAAAAAGACCATATATTTTTTTAACCGATTTCCGAATTCTAAATGGGTGAATTTTGGTGAATTAAACGCCTTTCTAATATTCGCTCTCGGAGCGATGACGTCACAACATGGCGTCACATCGGGAAGCAATCCACCATTTTCTCAAACACCGCGTCAAATCAGCTCTGTTATTTTCCGTTTTTTCGACTGTTTTCCGTACCTTGGAGACATCATGCCTCGTCGGTGTGTTGTCGGAGGGTGTAACAACACGAACAGGGACAGATTCAAGTTGCACCAGTGGCCCAAAGATGCGAAAGTGGCAAGAAATTGGACGTTTGTTCCGCACACTTTACCGACGAAAGCTATGCTACGACAGAGATGGCAAGAATGTGTGGATATCCTGCGACACTCAAAGCAGATGCATTTCCAACGATAAAGTCAAAGAAATCTGCCGCCAGACCCCTATTGAATCTGCCGGAGTGTGTGACCAATTCAGGGACAAACGACCTCGGTAGCACGGCAAGCAATGGCGGCAGTTTGTTCCCGCAGACGAGCGAGCTTAACCCCCTATCGACCCTAGCTTCCCTGGCCTGCTGACATCAACTCCAAAACTGGACAGATCAGCTTTCAGGAAAAGAGCGCGGATGAGGGTATGTCTACAGAATATATTAATTGATGAAAATTGGGCTGTCTGCACTCTCAAAGTGCATGTTGTTGCCAAATGTATTTCATATGCTGTAAACCTAGTTCATAGTTGTTAGTTTCCTTTAATGCCAAACAAACACATACCAATCGTTGGTTAGAAGGCGATCGCCGAATTCGTCCTCGCTTTCTCCCTTGTCGCTGGCTGTCTTGTCGTTTGTCGGTTTCGCTTGCATACGGTTCAAACCGATATGGCTCAATAGCTTCAGTTTCTTCTTCAATTTCGTTTTCGCTACCTGCCTCCACACTACAACCATCCGTTTCAATACATGCGTAATCTGTTGAATCGCTTAAGCCGCTAAAATCTGAGTCTGAATCCGAGCTAATGTCGCTATAGCTTGCTGTTCTATGTGCCATGTTTGTTTGTGTTGGCATCACTATGTGACGTCACAGGAAAATGGACGGGTGTTTATAACGATGGTTAAAATCAGGCACTTTGAAGCTTTTTTTAGGGATATTGCGTGATGGGTAAAATTTTGAAAAAAACCTCGAAAAATATAATAAGCCACCGGGAACTGATTTTTAATGGTTTTAACAATTCTGAAATTGTGATAATGTTCCCCTTTAAATATTTAAACTTCAAATTCAAACAATAAATGTTACAGCAGCCAAAGATATAAAATCTAATTGTTAAATAAAACCTCTGCCTTGTTTTTAATGGATATTTAGGCCTACTACGCTCCTATATTTTAATGTTGGTCATTTTGGTGGTTTTTGGAGAGCCTAGTGTTTTCTGAAAAAAGTTTGAGAACCACTGGTTTAATCATCACGAAATAAGAAAACTTTGAAAAAAACATTGTCATATTTCAATTTTTGCGACAAGCAAAGTTGAACTCCTGTTGCAATGTATATTGTCTGCAGGAGTTGCCACAGTGTGAATATAGCCCACATTTCCACAGCTGAAGTCATGTGTTTAGACAGAAAACTAGATGGGACTTCATCAACAGAGAATCTGCTGGTTTGCAACAAAAGTCATGCATATGAAAATAAAGACATAATATATACTATATCAGACAAATGATATACAGTACATGGCATGTCGCACTGCTTTGGTGGATCATAATACCGTGGATTGAAGGCTGTGTCTTGTGAGAGACAAGCATCTGGGCATTTTTCAAATAGTGCTCATGTACACCGTCTCCGGGGCGGATTAGCGTGGCGAGCTCACGGCAAATGTCAACATCAATATAACGGCGACACAAAAGCTTCTGGCTCATGCACAAACAACATGCATTTCCGCTCATCTCTAGCTCTTTAGCCATATAAATATGGCACTGCTTTAAATCGAAATGTAGTGTAAAGAATCTCTTGTTTGTTGACGCTCTGCAAAGGAAATGTTTCGCTCATACGTCCTGATAGTCTGCCATGTTTCGGAGCAGCTTGTTGCCGCCGAAGGCTACGCGAAGAAGAGGACTCAAGAGTTAGGGGAGCATTCAAGAACACGATCAGTTCCACTTGAGCTGTCCCGTTTGCCAGGCCACCCTCGCATTAAATGTCTTTGATTGTACGCTATGTGTATTTTCAACGTGAGTGTCCCTAATGTATTTATATGGGTCAGTGTTGTTCGGGACCAAATGGCAAACTGGCTTCAGGCTTTGGCTGATCCCATCGCATCATGACACAGCAGTGATTAATGTGACTGTCGTCTTTTGCCGGAACAGAGTGACATTGTTGAAAAAAAATGTGTGCAGTTTCGTGACAAATGTCCACAATTGCTCAAACCATCTTTGTGCAACTATAAGGCCTTATATGCGTATACTTATGTGCTTTTTGATTGTTAACTTGAGTATTACCTAAACGTACGAGGAGGTTCAACATGTCTACCTCTGATGTTATTAATGCAGAAAAGACAATACTCGACACAAAGAAAGTGTGTGTACTCAGTAAAGAAAATTAGATTACTGTGGTCTACATTGAAAACATGATTGTACAAATGGGTCGGTGTCTGGTTTGTGCTTGTTTGTGAAATTCTGAAAATAAAGTTGTATCGAACTGTCACCAGCCTTTTTTTTCATATTTGATTGGAGTAGCCACAATACAGTTTGTATGCTTTTTCTCAACTTCTTGTTAAAGACAAAGCTATTTGTGGCCCAATATTGGTCTTTTATAGGGATATGAAAACTTCCTGTCATGGTAATTGTGACCAAAATTCTCATAATTTTGTTGAATGTGCTCAAAAGCAAACTTATGCACACACTGAAATGTATTAACTACGTATTATTTAAAAGTACAATAGAAACTATATACTTTCTTGGTTTCCTAAGACAATGGTCCTCAACCACCGGGCCGCGGCCCGGTACCGGTTCGCACAAGAAATAAAAATAAAAAAATTAAATCAACATAAAAAACACAAGACACACTTACAATTAGTGCACCAATCCAAAAAACCTCCCTCCCCCATTTACACTCATTCACACAAAAGGGTTGTTTCTTTCTGTTATTAATATTCTGGTTCCTACATTATATATCAATATATATCAATACAGTCTGCAGGGATACAGTTGACCGGTCTGCGGTTCCAAAAAGGTTGGGGACCACTGTCCTAGGAGCCATATTACTTTTGAGTGTTTACATGTGTTTATCTTATTCCCTTTTAAAGGCCTACTGAAACCCACTACTACCGACCACGCATTCTGATAGTTTATATATCAATGATGAAATCTTAACATTGCAACACATGCCAATACGGCCGGGTTAGCTTACTAAAGTGCAATTTTAAATTTTGCGCGAAATATCCTGCTGAAAACGTCTCGGTATGATGACGCCTGCGCGTGACGTCACGGATTTTAGAGGACATTTTGGGACAGCATGGTGGCCAGCTATTAAGTCGTCTGTTTTCATCGCAAATTTCCACAGTATTCTGGACATCTGTGTTGGTGAATCTTTTGCAATTTGTTCAATGAACAATGGAGACAGCAAAGAAGAAAGCTGTAGGTGGGAAGCGGTGTATTGCGGCCGACTGCAGCAACACCAACACAGCCGGTGTTTCATTGTTTACATTCCCGGAAGATGTCAGTCAAGCTTTACCATTGGCCTGTGGAGAACTGGGACAACAGAGACTCTTACCAGGAGAACTTTGAGTTGGATATGCAGACGCGGTACCGTGAGTACGCATGCAGCTGCGGCTTCCAAACATTTGATCGCTTGCCCGTACGTGCGTGCCGCTATGTGCATGTCACGTACGTAACTTTGGGGACTTTGGGGAAATATATGTGCTGTATGAACTTTGGGGAGGTGAACGGTACTTTGGGCTGTGGGATTGAGTGTGTTGTGCAGGTGTTTGAGTTGTATTGGCGGGTTATATGGACGGGACGGGGGAGGTGTTTGTTATGCGGGATTATTTTGTGGCATATTAAATATAAGCCTGGTTGTGTTGTGGCTAATAGAGTATATATATGTCTTGTGTTTATTTATTGTTTTAGTCATTCCCAGCTGAATATCAGGTCCCACTCGCCTCTCACAGCATCTTCCCTATCTGAATCGCTCCCACTGCCCTCTAGTCCTTCACTCTCACTTTCCGCATCCACAAATCTTTCATCCTCGCTCAAATTAATGGGGAAATCGTCGCTTTCTCGGTCCGAATCGCTCTCGCTGCTGGTGGCCATGATTGTAAACAATGTGCAGATGTGAGGAGCTCCACAACCTGTGACGTCACACGCATATCGTCTGCTACTTCCGATACAGGCAAGGCTTTTTTATCAGCGACCAAAAGTTGCGAACTTTATCGTCGATGTTCTCTACTAAATCCTTTCAGCAAAAATATGGCAATATCACGAAATGATCAAGTATGACACATAGAATGGACCTGCTATCCCCGTTTAAATAAGAACATCGCATTTCAGTAGGCCTTTAATTAGTAAAGGTTGTAGAGGGTTTTTTTTAATGATAAAGGCAAACCAAGGGTTGCCGTTATGTGGGTTCACCTCCTGTTGTTGTCACATCTGTGTGGATCTTCACGTCTACCATTCTGTCCTTAGATAGCACAGCCTGTTAAATACAAAACTGAATAGCTTAGTGTGTTTATACAAGACTAGAGTAGGGAATGATGTTTTCTAAGACGCCAATGCGTCTTGTATTCATGTTTGCATTTAAGCCAGGTAGCTATTAGCATGCTAGGAAATGAGCAGTATCACCGTGAGTTTATCAAAATGCATTATTCAATTATGGTTTCACAATCGCTAAAATTTGAAACTTGTCGTATGCTGGCATGCTGAGAAGTGTTTTGTGATTCCAAAGGATGCAGAGGACCTCAGGCAGCTTGCAGGTAAGATAAATCTTGACTTGAACTTCCACACACAAGGCGAAAACCCACAACTTGGGTAATAGCTTAACGCATACTTGCCAACCCTCCCGGATTTTCCGGGAGACTCCCGAAATTCAGCGCCTCTCCCTTGCAGCACTAACTCTTCCGGGACGCTACAATATACACCCCCCGCTACTCCCCCCCCCCCCCTAGCTCCCCTACCTCAACCCCGCCCCCCCCCCCCAACCACTCCCACCTCAACCTCCTCCTGCTCTCTCATGGAGAGCATGTCCCAAATTCCAAGCTGCTGTTTTGAGGCATGTTAAAAAAAAAAGAAGCACTTTGTGACTTCAATAATGAATATGGCAGTGCCATGTTGGCATTTTTTTCCATAACTTGAGTTGATTTAATTTGGAAAACCTTGTTACATTGTTTAATGCATCCAGCGGGGCATCACAACAAAATTAGGCATAATAATGTGTTAAAGGCCTACTGAAATGCTATTTTCTTATTTAAACAGGTCCATTCTATGTGTCATACTTGATCATTTCGCGATATTGCCATATTTTTGCTGAAAGGATTTAGTAGAGAACATCGACGATAAAGTTTGCAACTTTTGGTCGCTGATTAAAAAAGCCTTGCCTGTACCGGAAGTAGCAGACGAGTAGCGTGACGTCACAGGTTGTGGAGCTCCTCACATCTGCACATTGTTTACAATCATGGCCACCAGCAGCGAGAGCGATTCGGACCGAGAAAGCAATGATTTCCCCATTAATTTGAGCGAGGGTGAAAGATTCGTGGATGAGGAAAGTGAGAGTGAAGGACTAGAGGGCAGTGGGAGCGATTCAGAAAGGGAAGATGCTGTGAGAGGCGGGTGAGACCTGATATTCAGCTGGGAATGACTAAAACAGTAAATAAATACAAGACATATATATACTCTATTAGCCACAACACAACCAGGCTTATATTTAATATGCCACAAATTAATCCCGCATAACAAACACCTCCCCCCTCCCGTCCATATAACCCGCCAATACAACTCAAACACCTGCACAACACACTCAATCCCACAGCCCAAAGTACCGTTCACCTCCCCAAAGTTCATACAGCACATATATTTCCCCAAAGTCCCCAAAGTTACGTACGTGACATGCACATAGCGGCACGCACGTACGGGCAAGCGATCAAATGTTTGGAAGCCGCAGCTGCATGCGTACTCACTGTACCGTGTCTGCGCATCCAACTCAAAGTCCCCCTGGTAAGAGTCTCTGTTGTCCCAGTTCTCCACAGGCCAATGGTAAAGCTTGACTGTCATCTTCCAGGAATGTAAACAATGAAACACCGGCTGTGTTATCCGGCACACCAGTCAAGGGGTGCATTCTACGGCAAGGGTGCGTTATCCAGCACAACACCTGCCGCAATACACCGCTTCCCACCTACAGCTTTCTTCTTTGCTGTCTCCATTGTTCATTGAACAAATTGCAAAAGATTCACCAACACAGATGTCCAGAATACTGTGGAATTTTGCGATGAAAACAGACGACTTAATAGCTGGCCACCATGCTGTCCCAAAATGTCCTCTACAATGCGTGACGTCACGCGCAGACGTCATCATACCGAGACGTTTTCAGCAGGATATTTAAATTTAAAATTGCACTTTAGTAAGCATGTGTTGCAATGTTAAGATTTCATCATTGATATATAAACTATCAGACTGCGTGGTCGGTAGTAGTGGGTTTCAGTAGGCCTTTAATTCCACAACTGTATATATATCGGTATCGGTTGATATTGGAATCGCTAATTAAGAGTTGGACAATATCGGAATATCGGATATCGGCAAAAAAGCCATTGTCGGACATCTCTACTTTTGAGCATTTTTTTGTGGTGTGTTCCGGGAGAAGTATGATGACAACCACGAGATCGGGACATGGTCCAAAGGACTCGCAAATGGAGTATCTCGCAAACACGATGTCGGAACAATTAGCTTGACCTTCCGGTGACATGTGTTGACATTCCAATTGTGACGGAAAACAGTGACCATGAAGAGGTAATCATCTCCAAGTGCTGCATATCCTTAAGATGTTAAGACTCGGGCGTAATGGATGTCTATTGATTAAGGGTGTACTCACTCTGTATCAATACCAAGGACTCTGATGGACGTTTGAGCTGCGTCTCTGCACTCCCCAGCCCAAGTAAATCGATGTGGGATTTCACCGTCCTTAGAACAGAATAATGAGCAACAAGCACTTTTAGTAGCAAGTAAATGAAGCAAGTGTTTTCAAAATGTGTCGCTGTCACTGATTTTGATTTGATGACAAAAAAGGCCCTTGACAGATCAAGATACAAAAGCTCGACCCTCATTGCTGAAAGGTTTTGCTTGGTATGTTCTGCATTCATGAAGCATCTTTCTACTCTTCCCACCATTCACAGTGACTGACAACATCATCAAGACCACATTGAAAGGCAGACAATACATGTCGAATTGTACAGCCGCATGCTGCTCCACTTGTTCTCCCTGATGTTTGTTAGGTAATCAATACATATTCCACTAGAACATAATCGACTACTAAAGCTTACACAGAAAACATACACTTCACTTGTATTCAGACCGCAAATTGCCTCGACGGCCGCCGTGACACACGGGGGAAAAAAAAGTTATTCAAGGGCAACAAGACACAAATAGAACATATTCAAAGAATAAAATGGCAATAGAACACATACTAAATGGAACCATTCATTTCAATTTGTCGATTTCTGTAGCTTGGCAACTGACGGGGGAAATTACTTCTTTGGTTGTGTCAAAAGCGAGGACCTGAGCCTTGTTAAATTAATGGGGGGGCTATTAATTGGAAGCTTGGACCTGAACAGCACATTTGTAATGGATAAACAAACACCACGCCAGGAACTGTTAAAGGAAAACTACAGTAAATAGAGTAAATATATTCAACATAATAAGTCTTGGAGGTCCTGCAATAGAGTGTTTCAGCTTTGATGCAGGAATTTAGATGTTTACACGTTTTTTTTTTTGTAAGCTTGTAGCTTTAATGCTAATGAACTGTGTTTGTTCCTGCCTGTCTCTGACAGAGTGTGTGGTTCCAACAAGCGCTCCGGTGAGCTTCATCCACTTTATATGTATACACTGTAACTCTGCACCTGTCCTATGTAATAAATGCCATATATCATTTGCTGTGCAATAACGTCAGTGACACTAGCATAGCTATGTGTGCCACAGTGCTAACATTGCACTCACATTCGAACAGCAACGTCATGCTACGTTAGCCTATTAGCTGAAGAAAAACTGAATGATCAAACTTACATCTCTCATGTTTGTAGCTGACAGATATGGGAGAGTTTTAGGCCAGTGTTTTTCAACCTTTTTTTGAGGCAAGGCACATTTTTTGTGTTGAAAAAATCCGGAGGCACGCCACCAGCAGAAATCATTAAAAAACGAAACTCAGTTGACATTAAAAAGTTGTTGTCCCAATCGTTGGATATGACTTTAAACCATAACCAACCATGCATCACTATAGCTCTTGTCTCAAAGTAGGTGTACTGTCACCACCTGTCACATCACGTCGTGACTTATTTTGAGTTTTTTGATGTTTTCCTGTGTGTGTATATATACACATATACATACATATGTCGATATACACATATACATACATATGTCGATATATATATATATATATATATATATATATATATATATATATATATATATATATATATACACACACACACACACATATACATACATATGTCTATATATATATATATATATATATATATATATATATATATATATATATATATATATATATATATATATAGACATATATATATATATATATATATATATAGACATATATATATATAGACATATATATATATAGACATATATATATATAGACATATATATATATATCCATCCATCCATCCATCTTCTTCCGCTTATCCGAGGTCGGGTCGCGGGGGCAGCAGCTTAAGCAGGGAAGCCCAGACTTCCCTCTCCCCAGCCACTTCGTCCAGCTCCTCCCGGGGGATCCCGAGGCGTTCCCAGGCCAGCCGGGAGAGATAGTCTTCCCAGCGTGTCCTGGGTCTTCCCCGTGGCCTCCTACCGGTCGGACGTGCCCGAAACACCTTCCTAGGGAGGCGTTCGGGTGGCATCCTGACTAGATGCCCGAACCACCTCATCTGGCTCCTCTCGATGTGGAGGAGCAGCGGCTTTACT